>NC_054371.1:182660323-182991712 GCF_017654675.1 Xenopus laevis
AACAGTATATATGCTGTGCCTTTCTAGCTTTCATTTGTATTTTGCCTGATGAAGGGGCCTTGGTGCTCTGAAAGCTTGCAATGTATTTTTATTGTTAGCCAATATAGGTATCACTTCTACAATACTTTTTGTATTTGTTTGTTTTTTTTATCTGTTATTTATATTCTCTGCATAGCTGAGCAGAACATTCCAAGCACAAAACTGTATCACTGTGAAAACTGAGGTGGAATGTTGGGATTGCATTGCTGACATTCCTGGCCACATTAACAAATGAACATTAGTAGTAACATCAAGCCGCTGCATTAGAGCACACTGTGGTTTAACCGAAATGCCTTAATAACAGGGGAGAAAAAAGCACAAATAACAATCTGCTGACTATGGTGACAGGATAATTACACGTTACAGAAACCTATATGGTCATTTTCTATTATACTTAACCAGCTCAGCTGGTTCTTTTTTCCCTACTGTTCTTGTGTTTTTTCACTATAAAATGTTCTTTTTATACATTTCTGGTCCATGCAGAGCACTGTATGTGATAAAACAGTCTAGGCCACCACTTCATGAGTATTACTAAACAAATTATCCATTGTCAGCACCTCTAATAAATTGCCCTGCTGCTCCAATGTCAGGCCTGACCTTGACTCACTCAATGTGGTGAGTATAATGAAATTTAATTACTTATTAACTGGTGTCTGCCACTTCACTGGTGCAAATTTGCCCCATTGTTAGTAAATGGACCTCATTCATTAGTCTATATCAGATTCCATAAAAAGGGCTCTGCAGCTGCATTACACCAGTTACAAATGTTTAAAAAAAATTAGGGATGCACTGAATCCACTATTTTGGATTCGGCCGAACCCCCGAATCCTTCACAAAAGATTCGGCAGAATACCCCACCTGCATATGCAAATTAGGGGTGGGAAGGGGAAAACATTTTTTACTTCTTTGTTTTGTGACAAAAAGTCACGCGATTTCCCTCCCCATCATTTGCATATGAATCCTGCTTAAAAAGGCAGAATCCTGGCCAAACCCCGAACCGAATCCTGGATTCGGTGCATCCTTAATAAAAATACATGTGCTTTCAAAGTTACTTTGCCTTTTGCTGAGTTACAGAACCCAGAGCAGCCTACAATGCTTTTGCCTGCTGTTAAATTTTCTTCCCCACTAAGGAAATACAATTTCAAGGCAAATAATGACAACGTGTTTCCTTTATTATGAATGAAAGCATTGCTGAGTGAAGGGCAACATTATAGGCCTAAATTCATCTCTTTCACTATTCTCTAGAATCACTAGTTCAATAGTGAGCTGTTTGTTATTCATGTATCTGCGTTTTTTAAGGTGATCGTTTATTGATCTTGAGGCAACTTATCAGGTTGTAGCAACTGGCAAAACATGGCACCTTAAATATACTCCATTTTTCAGTAGCCATACCTCCACCAGGGTAAGTACACTGGCCAAGAAAACATGATCTGCTGCCTTTTGTCCCATCACTGTACACATGGGATGGGGTTTTTTTTGTACAAAAACAAATGATACTGTTTTTTTTTTTAACTTTATGGCATATGACACTGGCCTTTATGATACTGTCACTTTATGTTTCTGTAAATGTTCAATAAACTATAGTGATGTTATTCTGAACTGACTCCCTTGTTTAACTGGGGCAAAATGAAACAATAATGAGAAATATTTAAAATAAAGACACTGTTTAATGGGGCTGATTTACTAACATAAATTGCATCGGAACAGTTACCGAGAGCAACCAATCACCTCAGAACTTCTGGTAGACTGTCCAAAATGAATTGTACCAAACGTCATCGGACTTCAGCCTCTGCGGATGCGCTCGTTGCAGAAAAGACACGTACCAAAGTATCCGGCAACAGGCTGGTGGGGATATAATTTTTTTGTGTGCTTTTTTATTTAATATATAGGCCCTAAAGATGCCTATATGTTAATCCAAATAATGGGACAAGCCAAAAAGTTAAACATTTCTGCTATAAATATTTGTCTGTGGAACAACATTGGCATAAGAACCATATAATATAGCAGTTTTTATCATGCAAGTGATTGTTTGGATCTTGTTTAGCTTGTGCCGCTGAGACAGCAGCTCATTGTCTAGTAGAATATGACGAATGATTAATGGGAGGCAGTGCCATAATATAAACCAAATGCGAGGCTTCCTCTAATTCTGCCATTTTCACTGTTTCCGCAATTTTAGTATATGCTGGCCGAGTGACACAAGCATGCACTAAAACTTTGTCTTCTCAAAGGTCAGCACTAGGATATCCTTAGGGAAACAGATGCAGAATATACATTGTTGGAAACACAGCTTGACAGCGTTTGGTGTTCTTAGGTGACAAAAGCTTAGGGCTGTAGAATACAGGGCATTTTGATATAATAAAGATAGAAGAAGTTCTGTCTTTGTTTACAATATGACCTCTTGATAGTAAGTATTTTGCCAAGGCAGGATGTCATTCAAGAGAGACAAAGCACTATTACATATGAGCCTGGAAATGCATCTACTCAAACCTTAGGGTCAGTTCACACGACGAGATTCGGGGAGATTTTGTCGCCTGGCGACTAAACGCCTCTTCTTCTGGGCGACTATCTCCCCGAACTGCCTTCACACGTCTTCCCATCCGCTATAATGAAAAGTCGCCTGCGCTAAAGCACACGAGGCGCTGCGTTTTCCGAAGTTGCCTGAAGTTTCCATGTGAGGCAACTTCGGGCGACTTCGGAAAACGCAGCACATCGCGTGCTTTAACTCAGTCGACTTTTCATTATAGTGGATGGGAAGACACACAAAGGCAGTTCTGGGAAATTGTTGCCCAGAAGAAGAGGCAATTAGTCACCAGGCGGCAAAATCTCCCCGAATCTCCTTGTGTGAACTAACCCTTAAGGTCCCCATAGACGCTACGATTCTTCTTTGGCGAACGACCGATTTCAGTGCAGTTCGACCAATAGGTCAAATTATTGGATTCGAATGATGGTACATCTTGCGATTTTTAGGCCGACATCTGTCAGAAAATTGATCGGCCAGGTTTAAAAATCTTTATCGGTGCCAGTGCAATCTATCTATGTCTGCAGGGCCAAGCAAGCAGATACTCTTCAGTTTTGCTGACACATCGTACATTTAAACTATCATTTCGAGATAATCGTGGTCTCACGATAACGATTGGATCTTTTAAAAATCTTTACATCTATGGCCAGCATTAGGGTGAAGACACACAGAGCTACTAGTGGCAGCTACTTGTCACAAAAATACACAAAAGACAATAGTGATAGGTCTGGATGCAAGTGATATGTGAATGAATGATTACTTGGGTGACATTTTTATCTCAAGTGCACAAGACTTCGTTTGGTGCCGAAATCAGCTGTGTTCGTATCAGCGCTTCTGGATGCAAAAGGAAGAGGAGGCTACTGCCTACCTTGGGGCTGAAAATTCAGCAGTCTTATTTCAGTCTTGGATCACTAGCCTAGGTTAGCTGCTGATTTGAACAGATAAAAATGTCACCCCAAGTAATCATTCATTCACTTGTGTCCAGTCCTGGGTTACAACCTGAAGCTCCTGCCATGAGGCAAGGTGTGGCAAAAAGCCATTCCTGGTAACTTAAAGAGATGAATTTATGGGTTTTAAACCGGAAATCCGACTCTTCTAGTGCAATTGCACTCTCTGCACTAGAGATGCGGGCATGGCTTTGGGGCCTGAATCACCTCTGCAAATGTGGCCAGTGGGCAACATGACGCCACCAGATCTTTGCCATCCTAGGCCCAGGCTTTATATCTTATACTTCATTAAGAATCTGGTGCCAGGTGCAGAACGCAACACTGTTGGACATAAAGTCTTAATGACATGCAAGTTAGAATGAGGGATGCCAACGTGCAACTTCATGAATACAACATTACCGAAATGTGCAGGTATTTGTGCTCCAAACTTGATCACAAAGACCTGCTCCCAGGGTGCAAAGCGTGGGACAGGGAGCAAAAGTTCAAAACAGCTGTCCAAAAACATACTGTTAAATAGTTTGGGTGTGTGTAATTGTGTGTGTGTATTCATGTGGGAAATCAGAAAGAAAAATGTACTGGTGTAGGGAGTTTCTGTAAAGTGCTGCATGATACATATATAACTATCTCTTTCTGGGGTTTTTTTTCTATCTTTTGTGAATCAAAAACACATGACATTTTGCATGGAATTCCAGAATTATGTAGCACGCAAGCATTCCATTCGGTGATTCTCAGATCAGCTCTGCAAAGCAAAAGGATTTTGACCAATTTCCTTTGAGAAACACAGGAACGCTGACAGGGTTTTTGAACTCTGGAAAACACATATTATTTCAGCATTGCTTTGCTAGTGAAAACATGAATAGGGCTAGTAAAATACCATGGGCGAGGAATAAAAACCTCAACTAGAGTGCAAAGGGAATTAGAGCTCTTAACTGACTGTGTGCCAAGGATTATAGAATCTACAGCACTGGTTGTAAAGTGTCTGACTGCCAAGTGCAATAAATTCTGTTTCTGGGTTCTTTGTTATTTTACGTGAATTATTTAAACAGTTGCACTCGACTAAGATTTAAAATAGGCCCTATCATTTCTGTAACGTCAAGGCCCAAAAAGTTCTACACAGGCCCATAATAAAGAACTGGTCTATGGCATTTAACCCCCTGTGGCGTTTGCGAGAGTTTCCATACTGCCAGTCCAGGCTTGGTGGCCACAGTCGGAAGCAGAGAGATTAAAGATAAAAGAACATATATTTCTGGCATCTGGGTAAGATTGCACAGCATTCTTTTGGATAGGTTTGGCAAGGTTTGATATTTTGATAACATCATGTATAGCTTTAGTACACAGAGGGGATCATTTATAAACACTGGGCAAATTTGCACCTGGCCAGTAACCCATGTCAACCAATCAGTGAATAGATTTTTTTCAGCCAGCTACAGGGAAAACAATGAAATATTGAAATATGAAAATATTTAATTCTGACTTCATGAATACCCGTGTTAGCACCTGTGCAGCTTCAGGTACTGATAGAAATTCTAAAAAGTTTACTCAACAGATAGCACAATAATATATTTTGGATTCCTCCCTTCCACATACAGTAAGGATAAATAACAGAATAAACAAAATCAAATAAAAACTGCATGAGAATTAGTATAAAATTTATTAATTTGCTTGGTACACAAACCATTGTTATACTAACTTATACTTAAAATTTCATGACAAAGGGAGGCAGTATTGGCTCAATAAATGTGTGCAGCATCTATTTCTTCATAATCCACCACTGTACAAACCGGTTTCAGTCCAAGATTATTTACTAAAATCCGTATTTATCCCATTTTTTAAGTAAAAAAACCACAAGCAAACAAACTTTACCTTATTCATTATTAAAAAAGCTTGATTTGGGGCGTGGTCTAACCGCTGATGTAGACGGACGTGTTCCTGTAGAGCTCCGGTTCAGCCGATCCTTCACTGACAATTTAAAGGCTTTCACACGACTGAAATTCGCCTACAAGTGCCTACTGAGCTAGGCTACCTCACAGATGGTTGGCCACAAGAAAGCGACTGAAGCTGCAGCAACTAAAATGGATAAATATGTACGGCAGCAAAATCAAGATGGCGCCCGCTCACACAGATCGGATCCTTCTGCCTCGCATGCTCCGTCTGGCGGACATGAGACAGAGCAACCTACCTCGGGTGATGCTGTTTCGGAGCCCACTTTGCAACAGGTGCTCAACGCGATTCAAGAATCCAGAACGGCGGTCGAGGTTAAAATTGACACGAGGATTGAGGAGGTTAAAATTGATTTAGCGCTATTGCGCCAAGATTACCAAAAACTGCGTGAGCGGACCATCGACGCTGAACGGAGGATTTTCGAGATGGAGGACAACACCAGGGAGGTGCCTCGCACTATTCGTGACCTGCAGCAGCAACTGCAAGTTTGCAAAGCCAGAGCCGACGACCTAGAAGGCCGCCAAAGGCGCAATAATATACGGGTCGTTGGTATTCCAGAAGGGCAAGAAGGTAACCACCCAGAGCGGTTCTTGGAAACGCTTATCAAACAACATATTGGGGAAGGCCTTTTATCGCAAATGTTTATTGTTGAACGTGCGCATAGAATTCCAGGGCGTAAACCTCCCCCTGGTGCTCCTCCGCGGACCATGATCGCTAAAATCCTAAACTATAGGGACAGAGATGTGATTTTACGGCAGATGCGGTCAAAAGAGGACGTTGTTTTAGAGAACTCTAAACTGCTGTTCTACCCGGATTACACGATTGAGGTGCAGAAACAAAGGGCCAGATTTGCCGAAGTACGGAAGAAGCTGAGAGATAAAGGCATAGTCTATTCCACGATTTTTCCAGCGAAATTGCGCCTGATAGATGGGGACACTGCACGATTTTTTGATACGCCTCAAGGAGTCATGGATTGGTTGGAGCGACGCTAGGCGCGATGGGCGACCCCTTGTGGCTAGACAACGGGCCTGAATAGGCTGCATCGTCGGCGGTCTCCTGGGATCAGACCGGGCTTCATTACGGGGGCACGACACTCTCCAGTACCCGGAATGGGTACCTTCAGACTCAGTTCGGTGATATTGGACTCTGACATCATTAGAATTTGTTGGTGTGAAGTCTTATCTGGACGTTATAACCGGAGAAGGAAGGGTAACACGTTATGCATATATATGTGTTTTTGAGTGTATTTGCTTAACTATTTGGTTACTACGCACCTAAGCAATGGCTTTACCTGTTCAGTTTGGGGCTGAGGCCCACCCCAGTTTTCAGGGTGGGCAGGGAGGGTTAGGGGTTTTTTTGTTTGGGCTCCTCTGTCTTTTCCCACTCTTTCTCTTCTCCCTTCTATTCCCTCTTTCCACTCGGGTACAGTGGATTCCCAATGCTATCACTACTCTGAACCAATGGCGAATGCTTCTGTGATCTCGTGGAATATCAGGGGGCTAAATGATAAGATTAAACGGGCGCTCTTGTTTACTGCACTAAAACAATGGTCCCCTGATATTGTTTGCCTCCAAGAGACACATTTGACAGGACAACGGGTTTTAGCTCTCAAGAGAGGCTGGGTAGCTCATGCATACCATGCTACGTTTTCCTCGCATGCCAGAGGGGTTGCGGTGCTTGTTAAAAAAAACTTGGCCTTTGTGTTACACCAGATACATACAGATCATTATGGGAGGTATATCATTTTACACTGTACTGTTAGGACGTTTGAATTTATATTGGTTAATGTTTATGCTCCCCCTCCTCTTTGCTTAGATTTACTGGCTCAAATCCTCCAAAGGGTGTTGAACCTACCGCCACTTCCTCAGTGTTGGGTGGGGGACTTCAATAGTGGTCTTGTTCCTGCGCTAGATAAACTTCGTGCCACTGAACAGAAGCCTACTAGACTGAAGATATGGGCAGATAATATTGGTCTCCATGATCCATGGAGGGCTAGAAACCCCACTAAGCTCACTTACTCTTGTCATTCGGTAACCCATGGGGCCTTATCGCGTATAGATCTAGCTCTGGTCTCACAGGACTTTGCAACTAAATTGGTGGATATTGGTTATGACACTAGATCTCTGTCAGATCACTCCCCCCTTTTAATAACGTTTCAGTCATATGCATATCCTGGGTCTAGAAGGTGGCGTTTGAATTCCCTTTGGCTAGCTCAAACTTCGGTCCTAGACAAAGTACAACAGTGCGCAGACCATTATTGGGAGGATAACTATGGCACAGCTCCCCCAACAACACTGTGGGATGCCTTCAAGGCAGTGGCAAGGGGAGATATCATACAAGCTGTTAAAGCTTCTAGATCTGATTCTAAATTACAAGTGCAGCAAGCGGCGGAGGTGGTAAAACAGGCAGAGGCCGCTTATGTTGCTGACCCATCTGACAATGCTCATACCCATTTAATTCAAGCCCAATTGACTCTGAAATGCAAACTTACAGCAATAACTCAAAAAAAGATGTTGTATGCCTCTCAGAGAGGTTTTGAACAGGGGGAGAAATCTGGCAAACTCCTGGCCTACTTAGCTAAAGTCTCCTCTCCTAAGACGGTTATTCATAGGGTCAAAACCGTAGGCGACCAGGTGATTACGGACCCCAGGCTAATAGCGGAGCAATTTAGGGACTTCTATTGTCACCTCTATCGATCCAAAGCCACGTATACCCCAGCCCAGCTCCAGGCTTTTCTGACACGTATACCTTTCCCAAAGCTTCATCCAACGCACACAGCTCTTTTGGATAGTCCGATCACAGCTACCGAAATTCAAGAGGCAATAAATTCACGGATATCAATTTAAGAAGGCTGTACTATAACATGCAAGTACCGCACGACAATACGGGTTCCAGAGTAGTGGTCTCCTTGGACTCGGAGAAAGCTTTTGATTCCGTGGAGTGGCCGTATTTATGGGGGATCCTTGCGCAATATGGCTTTGGCGGGAATTTTATTAAGTGGATCCAATTATTGTATCAAAGTCCCACGGCTCAGGTCCAGGTCAATGACTTTATCACTTCAGAATTCTCCTTGGGCAGAGGGACAAGGCAGGGGTGCCCTCTGTCGCCACTTTTATTTGCTTTAGCGATTGAGCCCTTGGCCATACAGGTTAGGCTATCCCCATTGATAACCGGTCTTAAGTATGGACCCGTTGAGGAACGGATTTCCTTGTATGCGGACGATGTTCTCCTTTATTTAGCTGACCCAGGTCCGTCGTTAACCGGGGTTTTACATATGTTCTCTACATTCACTGTCTTTGCTGGCCTCAAGATTAATTGGTCCAAATCTGTCATCTTTCCCCTTGAACCTGACTTAGATCCTAGCCTAGCAACGGACACAAGATTGCAGTGGGTGACGTCCTTTAAATATCCTGCGCTGTTTATAGCCCAGAATGTTGCTCCCATAACTAGACAACTTACCACAGCGATATCAACATGGAATGCACTGCCTCTCACACTGTGGGGCAGAATAAATGTAATTAAGATGATCTTCCTGCCAAAGTATTTGTACATCTTTCAAAATTCCCCTGTAATTCTTGCCAAGCGAGTTATTGACGAAATCCAAGCCCTGATTAGGCCATTCTTATGGAGCAACAAGGTACCAAGAGTTGCTTCCCGTACTTTGATGGCCCCATATGATAGAGGGGGACTGGGTCTTCCGGACCTCTACGCTTATTATCTTGCAGCCCAGCTGACTTATATTAATTGGTGGCTACTACATGAACTTGAGAATCCTAATGTAATTCTGCAGGCTAGATTTGTGGGGTCTTTGGAAGCTTTAGCAAACTGTGTCTATCGGAAGGCGGATAATTACTCTCTATTTCCACCGTGCATGAAAGCCCCGTATATGGCCTGGCTGCACGTACAAAAGATGCTGAAAATCAAACCCCCCATTCTCTCACCGTTGCTTCCCTTGTGGAACAACTCCCATCTCCACCACTTTAAAGCGACTGAGATTACAAGATACTGGACCTCTACGCCAATTCGGTACCTGGCTGATTTAATAGAAGGCACGAGGTTCATAGACCTAGTATTACTTCAAACCAAAATTGAGACCCCGAATTTGCCAATGTATAGGTACCTACAAATACGCCATATTTTCTTTACGCAGTTTGGTACAGCTGATATTTTACTGGAGGAGCCTTTAATTTTGAAGCATCTTAGGAAAGAAGACACGTCCAAAATGGTGTCTAATTTGTATGCCCAGATTATGGCTACTGCTCAGAGCCCCTTCTCTATAGCATTAGTGTCATGGAAGAGGGATATCCCGGATATGACAGAGGACAAATGGGATGAAGTGACGGGAAATTTATACAATTTTCTGATTAGTGCTAGAGATAAGCTAATTCAATATAAATTCATAATGCGAACATACCTCACCCCCAATAGATTGCACCGTATGGGGAAACTTCCCTCCCCGACTTGCAAAAGGTGTGGGGAACTAGATGGATCATATTGGCACATGGTGTGGTTGTGCCCTATCATTCAACGATATTGGACGGAAATCACCAGGTATATGGTAGATATGTTAGATTTACCCCCACTCCATTACCCTGAGGTTTGTCTGTTGGGTTCGTTGGAAGACATCCTTCCCTCAAATAAAACAAAGATACTCGTAAGGTCACTTCTATACTATGCAAAGAAAATGACAATTATGAAGTGGATGGCACCACTTCCCCCTACGACAGGTGAATGGATAGCTTATGTGAACCGATTACTTCCTTTAATAAAATTGACATATGAGGCTAGGAAATGCCCAGATAAGTTTAGCAGTGTATGGCAGCCCTGGTTAGATGTACATTTGCTTCAATTGTCTTAATAAAGATTTAATGATGCTATTGCTCTTGATGTTACATTTGTATGCAATTGTCTTACGGATGTTATTGTACCCTCCCCCCCCCCTCTTTCCTTCTGTATCCCCCCCCCTTCTTTTTGCTTTTGGAAAACAATAAAAATGTTTACTATCAAAAAAAAAAAAAAAGCTTGATTTAAGCTTGATCAGTTCATGTGAAAACTCAATAAAATCTAACGAAAACCCGAATTGTACGGTTTTTATCCCCCTTTTTATTGAAAAGCCTGAATTTTACCCGAAAAGCCTGAAATTGTCGGATTTTCGGGCTAATTCCAGCCATTGACTTATACACAACCTCGGCAGGTCTGAGATGGCAGATTTGGGCTTTTTGCAGCATCAGGCTTTAAAAAAAAAAACTTCAGAGTTTAGTAAATAACCCCCTTCATGTTATATATTTATTTCTATATTGCATGAGCGGCCTCACTTCCTCTTTGTAGCTAAGAGACCTTTCCCAACTATTTTTTCTTTCAGATTAAACCTCCCCAACCAAGCATAACTTGTAGAGAGAGACAGACAGTCTGGACTATTCCATACTTCTAAATGCAGCAATACAAATGTAAATAGTACTCCAGCCTACTGAAGTATCATTCCGCCATTGCTCAACATGAGTGACAGATCTGGCTCTCTGTGCTCAGCAAACATAGGGTCAGAGTGTTGAGACTAGGGTTGCCACCTGGCCGGTATTTTACTGGCCTGGTCGGTAAAAATGATGCTCAATGCCAATGTTATTGAAAAAAAATGGCAATAATACAGAAAGGCCGGTATGTTTTTCCAGAAAAGATGGCAACCCTAATTGAGACCTGTAAGTAATGCCAGTTTTGGGCTGGGAGTTAAGCAAATGCTGCTTTCAATAGCAATTGTTTTTATAGATAACTTTAAAACATGTTTCATAATTGTATACTGGAAAGTTGGTTAGAATTATGTTTTCTTTTGGGGTTCATTTGCCCTTTAAATAAGGGTATCACAGTCCCATGTCACCAATCATTGTAACACAGGGGTTTATTTGAATATTATAAAGTGTGTCTATTACTAAACTAATTTAACTCTATACCCCTCTGGGTATTCTAGGAGGGTCGGGCAATGTCTCAGTTTTAATCCTGCGATTTCTGTTTCGATTTTAATAATTCATATAGGACTGTATATCAGATAGGGCCCCTCTGGGGCTGATGGTAGCTTTCTTTATTTTTGACTTAATTTGATCTTCCTGTGATTTTTTAAGGTTACCTGTATTTGCCCTTCACACAAACAACAGGATGCCTTTTGGGAAGTTTTTTCCCCCCATATTTGTTTTCTTATGGAATATGTTGGGAATAGAAATTATTAGATGAAAATCCAATCCTGCATGGTGATTGTCTGGCTTCTGAAGCAATGTAAATGAAAAAACATTTGCCTGCAACTTTATCCTTCCAGTAACTGTAGTTTCCTTCCATTTGTTATTGCTGGCACTTCCAAATTCTTTAGGTGGAGACAGCTGCAGCAATAAGGATTTTACATCCCTGTTTTATAGCCCCTCTGTGTAACACTGTTGCAGTAAATAGTATGCCTTTGTCTTCCCAAACAGACGCCCATACGTGCTTTGTAATACATAAAATACATTAAAAACTTCAGTATTATTATTATTATCCTTTGTTTATCTGACATATTAGACAGAACTTTGTGCATAATGTTCATCATTCTCATCAGTTCCTTCCCCAGTGAATTTTAATCAGCCAATAACATGTAGAATAATAAAAGGAAAAGGTCTGATGGGTTGTCATTGGTTACTGCCCCTCAGGCCCAAAACATATGGAGGACAACAGTATTTGCTAGGAGGAAAAGAATGAGATTCAAGTGATATGATTAGTAGTAGGAGATAATCTTATTCACAAATTGATCTTTTATATTTTTTCTATTTATTAAGCCTACAGCTAAGGCAAATGGGACATGCCTGCTTGGTTCATTTTTTCTCTGTGTAATCATAATACAAGCCCATTGATGCCAATTAGAAGTGATCTTCACCAAATAGTGGACATTTTGACTGGTGAGGCTAGTAGTACGATCAGAACAGCCCATGTACAATGGCACTCACTTACTACGCAGGACTGCATGGTTATTTAAACAGTGACTACCTTTTAAGGGATGACAATTTGCTTCACAAGTCAGAACAGACATGAAGTCCTAGAATAGTATACTGGTTGGTGTAAAGAGTAAGACTGGCCTGGGGTCTAAGGTTAGCAATTATAATCACTGGAGATCACTCCTGGACTGGGATTCAAAATAGACCCTGACATTTCCAGTACACACAGACCCTAACAGCCCCAACCAGCTCAATATATAATAGTTGCCTATGACATCTTACATCTCTGGCATTTGCCAGTCTGGGGCTGCTGGGAATGCTTAACAGATAGCCCCCCACACTTATTAAGCTTTCCTTCTCATCTCATGCTCTTCTTCTAGGATTATCCCCTGTCCGCAGATACACAGAGGGCTCAGACACCTGGTTCATTTCTGGGCAACCATCTTTCTTCTCAGTAATAGTGACTGAAACAGCTGGGTGGACAAAGCACTTAGGCGTATCTAAAACCTACTTTAGCCCAAATCCATATCTGTTAGAAAATTCTAGGTGCAACCATAGCTAATGCGTAGCAAACATTCTAGCTTCAAGCTTGTATAAATTGGCTCTATACCTGTGTAAGTCAGGCCTAAGCTAGTCGCTCCATTTGTTTTGAGAATGCAGCTGAACTGAAGGCAACTGTCTGGTATGCAAATCATAATGTTTTAATCTACATGAAAAAGGTATAAATATATTTATGAGACAAGAACAGAGAAAATGCTTTTACGGCTAATATGAATTAAATGGCAGTTTAATTGAAGTTCTTAATTGAGTTCCACCTCCCCCCCTCCCCCCAAGAACAAAGCTAGGGTACAGCAGAACATAGTGAAACAAGATAAGCACAGTGATGATTTGCCCTGTACATAACCATATATGGACATGGGCTCAAGTCTGCTTAAGCTAATGATTGGGATGAGGGAACAGAACAGATGGGTTTTTGCATGAGCGGTTGGTGTCAGACAGCGTTATTGTTCAACTGTACATCGTGCAAATTGTGTGCAATCTTTTAACTGAGCTGCATATATATAATAATGAGAGATGTTCTGCTCAATAGAGCAACTACATAATAGTGTTCTTCATGAAGAATTTTGCTGAGCTCTGAAAGTTAACATAACCAATGTTGCGCTTTGCTGTGTCTGTCCATTAAAAGGAATAACCAGTCACTAAGGTTTAGTTACTATAACACCACCTAATTTGCCCTACTACAGTCTACTACAAGGAGAGCCACACAAGTAAATGGGGCTCATGTAGATCCGCAAGCGCAGTTGCAGTCTCCGCACTCAGTTGCGTATGACACCACTTTCATAAAAGGTGTTTTTATACTTTTGTGTATGGTTACTGCTCAGTCCTCCTGCCTTCTGTTCCTAATTGAGCGCTGCTGTGTCATTTGATACTGAACCAGGCGGTAACTAACAGCTCTAAATGCATCAAGAGCATCACCCCAAATTCTTGGAATTTTGGAAAAAACGCAGTGCTCGGAATTGCACTGTACTTGTCTACATATTTGTGCCCTAATGACTGATAGGTTGGTATAGATAAATTTGCTGGGGCAAGTTTGCCAAGTATTAAGTATATGAGTGCCACATTATTCTATTTTCTCTGTGACCTACACTGCTCCAAGGCACATACTAAAGCTGTAAAACCTCTGAGAAAAATAAAATGCAAAGCTGATGCCTTTCTAGAGATTATAGGGGCTCGATCACAAAAATGAAAACGTAGTATAGGTTTCATCACACTGAAATTCATTGCTAAAAATAATCTTCACTATTTCCCTCTCTCAGCATCTGTTTCTCTGCACTCTGTTTTTTTGCAGGAGTTGGGTGTCATATTTTTATTGGCAGTCAGATCCAATTTATCTTTTAGGGTGGGGCCTCCCTTTCCTAGCAGATTTTTAGGGGAGGGGCTCCCTTTCCTAGCAGATGTATTAGAGCTCTCTCAAATAACTGATTCCAGTACAAATTAAATGTAACTAAATAGCTGACTTTGGCACAAATCCTGCATGTGGGGAAACAAGATTTAAAAGAGTGAGTTCTAATACATCTTCTAGGCAAATTGAGCCCCCCCCCCCCCAAAGGCTGTGTTAGACTTAACTGTCATTCATAATCAGACTCCCATCTCCTACATGAAGAGACAATGAAGAGAGACTGATGCTGAGAGGAGGAGATTGAAGAGTAACTTGATTATTGCAGAAATGGGTCAGAATTTATAATTGATTATATTTAGAAAACATCTTATTTTAGTATGATGAAGCTTATATTAAATTCTTATTTTCACGATAATTTAAGCAGTCTTTAAGCAGTCATTGTGAAGTATTGATATTTTTTCGGTTCAACCCATTTCATATTGATACAGTTTTCTAATAAACTGCTGCTTAAATAAGGAATATTATCTTGTTACTTTACATATATTATATATATTATAATATATATATATATATATATTTTTTTTTTTATATATATATATTTGCAGTATTTTAATATTTCCCCTTTGTAGTGGGCAGCGCTGCAAAAAAGGTTCTCTGTTCTTGTGGTGTAAACTTGTTTTTGCTGCTTTTTCTCAGACAAGAAGCTGTTAAGTGGTACTCTTTCCTATCTGTGTATGAAGAACCACTCACTGGGTAGTGGGAGTTTGTTGTACAGGTAAATAGAGATGCATCTGTAGGTTTTTGAATTGTTGACATATATAATAAAGGGCATGAGACCCATTCCTTTTAAATATTGAACTGCATTGTACAGGCAGCAATACTTCACAGCTGGAGGCAATATCAAATGTATGTGCCAGAAAAAGGACTCTCAGGAGGCATCAGGGAGGATGGGATGTAGGGGTTCACGCTGTGTGCCTCAGGATAATGGGGGATAGGGACTTGATTTTTACTATTTGCTTATCTTGTATGAATATATACAATTTAACATGTTTCATTGCTTCTGTCAGTTGATATTTGATATATGAACTCTGTGTTTAGCCAAATGTAGACAATGTTTGAAGCATTGATATTTTTTGTGTTATCCTAAGAATGTACCTTTCTAAGAATTTACCATTATGTCAAAAACCATTGTTTAAATAGAAGCATGCAAAAGTGGAGATGAGCAACACCTTCATAGTTAAGTCAGATTCTTTCCATTCCATTTTCATGTTCCACCAGGTTTCTAAAATATTTATAACCACCCCCAACTCAAAAAGAAGAAGAGATAACATGCCATTGATTGTGGCCAGGGACACAATGATCAATGCATTTTCAGGCACTTGTTGCTGTTACACTACAGAAGGTTGCCCTAGGCTAATTCCCACAGATAAATCATACAGCGCTTGAGACAAGTTCTGAGGGGTGAGCCAGAATACAGTACAAAGACATCCTATGTAAAATACACTTTTTTAACACAATCTATAGTTAAACTAGGCCCATCAGACTATGTATATTGCCCTCAGAATGGACAGCCCAACTGATATCTATGGCACAGGTTTGAAAATCCTGTTGGCCAGCCATGCCAAATGAGACGAACTTAAGACATGGGCACTCAAAGATATTAAAATGGCTTGCTTTAGGTGTCTGCCCACAGTTTGTGATAGCATTCTCATATTATTTTTGAACAAATATAAACATCCACATGAAAAGTAAATACTTATGTTTGGTCTGCTTATCATGAATGTTAAATATGCTTAAAAAAAAGGATTTGTAACACACATGTCAAATTAATGGACTCACAAAAGCATTGTCTAATTTAGGTTTGAAAGTACACAAAGTAAATGTTATTTAAGGCTTTGTAGGGTTAATAAGGCAAGGATGAGACTCATTTCTAATATGGAAAATGGCAAGAATGTGATAAATGAATATTTTATGACTAAGGCATGCATAACAAGGGAGGCATGGATATCCTATACTACTAAAAATTACACCAATAGATCCAAACGGAGTAAACCAATGATAACTGCCAGCCTCCCATCTTATTTTTACCAGTACCTGGATCCAGCATCATACAGCCTTCTGTTGTTGAACTGTTTGTTTCCCAATATCATATGTGTGCATTGGCCCCATCACACTACATTTTTTTTAAATTTCTCTCTGATGATTTACTATTATTGCCTGAGAATCGTGTATTTTTATCACCACCAGTGACTCTCCTCTGTACCTCAACTGTCTTTTGTGGATTTAATGGATTTGGTGATTAGGTCAAACAGTTGGTGCAAAGTCAAACAAAGTGCTTGCTTTTTATGGCTTTCTGCCTCCCCACAGGCTCTATAGACTTCTTTGTATAACATCATCATGTTAGTATAATCTACACCTGCAAACAGGTCATTTATTGGCTAGCAACATGGAAAGAGTTGCACAACAACGGGCTTACATGTACAGGACTGGGACTTCTTGCCGACTTACCATATATATATCTTCAAATACATCTTCATAACTTATAATAACTCCTCAAGATACAAGTATTATTATTATTCTTAGTATACAGTATATTTGTAATATGCCATCATATGTCTCAGCGCTGTACAATAAATGAGTGTATACAATGAACAGTTTACGTACAAAAAACACAACTAGTAACCAATGTAACAGGTAACGAAGACCCTGCCTAATAGAGCTTACCAACTAAAAGGATATCTGAGTATGATTAAAAATACTAAATATATTTTGACCAATAATAATCCATTAAAGCCTCAAAGCTCTCTAAATACTAGAGGGACTTGTTCTTCTTCTTCTCTTGAAGAGCAACTCGTGATAAATATCAATAATAAAAAATGGCCAGATCAAAAATATACAATATGATAACTTGTTATATACAATACGTTCTCTGTGTATTGAAAGGGCTGTGGCGGTCATCACTTATTCATATGAACAAATAATGCCGCATGTATACTTTGTACTCATATGAGCAGAATGCCAGATTTAATTAAGTAATTTACCAGAAAAGTCTTGAGATCTATATTATTGGATATATTGTATTACCCTTCTAAGAACACAAAATAACCTCTGTTTATGCAGGTCACATGCTTATAGAATAGGACTAATGTGCAAAATATGACTAACCACTAATCCAGATATTCTGATCTGGTCTCATACATAGGGTATATCTACACTGTATATAAGTAGTGTTTTCATTTTTACTTATCTTGTTAAAATCACATTTAGCTATACCAGCCTAGATTGCATACGGACTCTCACATAGCTTTTGCTCTACTGAGTAAATATGAAACACCATCTGAAATGTGCACTGGGTAACACCAATCATTTTAGACAAAACTGTGCAGTAACCATTTATCTGCATGGTTTCATGGCTTCCTCTATGCATCAAAATCTCTTAGTGTTAATAAAGGACCCCATTGTTTCCTTGACCTTGATGCCATTAGGCTGTTCCTAAGAATCAGAAAGACATATTGTGAGCAGGCTGATGTTATTCAGATGTAATTCTAAGGGAGCATTTTCTGGATTGTAAGTGTGGTTTTCCTGCATTTTACTCTATAATTTTGGCCTATTTGACTAAAAAACACTGTATTTCCTGCATTACTGGAGCTAGGAGCAAGCAGAAGAGGCACGTGCCTAGGGAGCAGTCATGGGGGGGGGGCATGTACCTCTTCTACCTGCGCTCCCCTAGTTACATTTTAGAAAATCTCTGCTCTCTCTGGTACCCCAACCTCCCGCTTGTCAGTCCACATGTGCGCATGCATGGGAGGGGGCAGGGACAGAAGCAATTGAGGACAGGTTGTCTTGAGGGCCTGTCTAACTTGGCCTGGCCCTAATTTCCTGTAAATGTTATTTACGTAAATTACTTTAAGTTTTCCCACATTTTTTGTGCTTTTTTGATTCTACTGCTTTTACAATCTGCATGATCCAGACCTCACTCCTTATAACTGCCAATGTCTCCCTATCTAGAGACTGGGAGAATGGCCTTTCCTTCTCCTGCTGTAGATATCTCCTCCTCCAACCACCTTTATTAACCACATTTAACAATAGAATGAACAAGAAAAGAGAGTGACATCACTGCTTATATACTAAATCATTTTATACTTACAATTTGTTTGAACATTCCTGTGCTATTTGTTTATGCATCCCTACTACCTCCAGGTAGGAAAAAGCCATCTCTCTCTCTCTCTCTCTATATATATATATATATATATAGCACTGCTATGTAAATACCAGGAAAGAAGTAAGTCAGATGATTTTTCATATTTGGGCTCAGGTTCTGCCAGCCTGCAAAATAACTAGTTCCAACTTTTTTGGCAGCAAAAATGTATATAGACACACTGCAGCAATTGCTGTTTTATGTTTGACTGCTTATGCAAGGCTTTTTGGGATTTTGTGGGGCTCATTCCCAGGCACAAGCTCTGGAGCACAGAACACTTGCACCTGTTATTCCTTATGGCACCCTCCCAGCTGCTCTCCAGTTAGAGTTAGTCACAATTCTTCGCACTACAATTTTAGGAGTGCAAAGAGATGGGCCTTAGGGTAGAGTTACCAGAGCACATAAACATTCAGGAACATGTCTTGAAAATGCAGCCCTGCCACATGCATTTATAAGACATGTTCCTGAATTGTCAAATGATTTGGTAACCCTTCCTTAGGGTAAAAGAATTGAGGCAATGTGTAAAACTTTGTACATCATTTGTAAATGATGCCTTGTGTCCTATAAAGTTGTGCACAGCTTATTTTCTTTACAACTGCAATATGTGATAATTATGACCTGCAATACCCGTAGTTAATATGTAGCACATATGGGCATACTACACAGTAGTGCAGGAACCTTGAACTTTCTCAAATATTTTGCTGGATTCCATGTGCCAATTAAGAAGTAAAGTAACTCTTGCGCTGAAGGACTGCCACCTATCTTGAATGACCTGACATAAAAATTACAATATGTCATTCTTTTGTATAGTTAATGATTCATTTGGGCATATAATGCAAGGTTACACTGGACTGGTCCTGTGAATGAAAAACAACACTAAAATGCACCACCAGGGCCAGATTACCCACTAGGCATTTGCCTAGGGCCTACCTAGCTGTACAATTAATTATATCAAGCTTTGTAAATAATTTATGTGTTGCAGTGGAGTGTAAAATTGTGGCCTATTGTACAGGTAGATCTAGAAACCCGTTATCCAGAAAGCTCTGAATTACAGAAAGGCCATCTCCCACAAACTCCATTTTATCCAAAAAAATCCAAAATTTTCTAAATGATTTCCTTTTTCTCTGTAATAAAAAAACAGTAGCTTGTACTTGACCCAAAATTAAGATATAATTAATCCTTATTGGAAGCAAAACCAGCCTACTGGGTTTATTTAATGTTTAAATGGTTTTCTAGTTTACAAAAATATCCATTATCCGGAAAACCCCAGGTCACAAGCATTCTGGATAACAGGTTCCATAACTGTGCTTCTTGCCCCGGTCAGACATAAATGACCACTCAGAAGCTCAGCCTGTATTGCAGAAGATAATGCTATACAGGCAGGCCTGGACTGGCAATCTATGGGTTCTGGCAAATGCCAGAAGGGCTGCTGTATGGTTCCATAGAAAGTTACCATAGAGTGGGCTGGTTGGGGGCTGTTTGGGCCTCTGAGTACTTGGAATGGCAGGGCCTATTTTGACTCCCAGTCCAGGCCTGTATACAGGTACATTTTTAAAAACAAGGCAAGGACAGATTGGTTTATACTTATTTCAGTTATACATTTGCTATGTGACAAATTTGGAACATTATTCTATAATATACAATATACAAAGCAAACCGTCAAGGCAGGAAAGAATCCAGGGACTGGATATCCAAAAATACAGTGTGGCATCTGTTTTTTCCGAGTGAAGACTAGGGTGGATGGGAGGTTAAACAGTGAAACAGGATGATGACTTCTTTTATCTTATTCTACCTCCATTGCTCCTGCTGGTGTAACTTTTAAAAGTCCAAAAAGGCATAAGTCCAAAATCCTTTGATGTAAAAAATATACTTTAAATACAACACTACTGAGAAACACTAAAGCCGGTTAATTGATCCAGGGCTGTTGCCTTTTTCTCTCTGGCTTATTGTTAGCATGTGGCATTGGCTCACACACGCGTGCCGTAGCAGTCGCACCTCTAGTACAGCTGTCGATTCTTTAAAGACAACGTGGCAGTAGCAGCACAGTTTGTACAATGGAAAGTAGCCATGAAGGACTATAACAAACAAGCTTTCCTTTTCACTCTTGGGTAGTGTCATTGTGTTTATGAATAACATGACGTAGTGCGTTTAGCCTATTACAAGTTTACACAAATATTGTTTCATACAGTAAAACCATCAAGACGGCCTTGAAGAACTGATCAGGAGGATTTTATTATAGTTAACATTGGATTATGTGTGTAATGAAAAGGGAACAAAAGGCAATATGATTTGGTTTGTTTTAATGTTTTCTGTGGCTTAGGGTTGTTGTTTTGCTTCCCACCACAGCCAGTGCCCTTGTTATTATGTTAGCCCTATTGGGGTAATGTAATAACAAGGGCAAAGTTTCCCCAGGTCTAGTAACCCATAGCAGCCAATCAGATTTTTGCATTGCATACTGCCCAGAAACCCATTGCTCCCTTTGCTCCAGAACAAGCTTCATGAACCTTCCAGGATTAATCTGATATGCAGGGGCGCTCCACCAATGAGGCAAGTTGAGACACTCGCCTCAGGCCACAGTGCCCCCCCTGGTTGCCAGGGGCGTATAATGGCGTTCCAGGTAACTAAGAGCCAAATTTCCATTTTTCAACCCAGAAATTCAGCTCTTCTAGTGCAGAGAGCGCACTAGCAACGTGGACCACCCCGACCCCCTCTGGTGCGATGTAGACCGCCCCCGACACCCCATCTGGCGCGATGTGGACTGCCCCCAACCCCCTCCGGCGCAAAGTGGACCGCCCGACCCCCTCTGGCGTTGAAAAGGTGAGTGCCATGGGGAGGGGTGGGGGCGGCAAAAGGAAGACCGTCTCAGGCGGCATAGTGCCCAGGATCGCCCCTGCTGATATGGCCCTCTTCCTCTAAACCCAGGCTTTAGTAGGCATACAGGGTGTTCTGGCTGGGGCAAAGGGAACAATGGGTTTCTGGGCAGTATGCAATGCAAAAATCTGATTGGCTGCTATGGGTTACTAGACCTGGGGAAACTTTGCCCTTGTTATTACATTACCCCAATAGGGCTAATGTAACGTCCATTCACCAGAATGAAAATCCGCCTGGCGATTGAGTGCAAATGACCGCTAGCATCTATCTCTTTCGCTAGCGAAGTTACACCTGCGCCTGTTAGTAAATTGGTAAAGTGCCTGAAATCGTTAGTCACTCACCTTTTAGTAAAACACCATATGTTTAAAAATCAAATGGCTTAGAAACAGTACAAACACATTAGTAAAACACATTTCTAAAAGAAATGCTTTTTATAAACAATCCTACTCCTAAATGCCATAAGTGCCTAACGCTAGTGCTGCCCATAGACAAGCCTTGCTCGCTTCTGTTTGTTTTGTAGCTTGTGTACTTGCTTGGCTGGTACAGCAACTTTCACAGCTTTAAGCTCTAGTACCATTTATCTGTAGCACAAGCAACACCTTATCATACAGAGGGCAGGTAGCCTCTTAAACAACTATTCCCTTAGGGGAAATACATGAATGACAGTCATGTTTGTATAAGAAGGTGCCCTTACCCTCTTATTTCCAGCAATTAACTTTGGTTACCTATCTGTGCCTGCAAGCACCACAATGCATGTGTCTTCAGTCTGGGCATGATCACAATGTCACTTGTCAGGCTCGACTCCTGACTGGTTTGACTCCGAAACCCAAATGTGTTAAAAAGGTGATTCACCTTTAACTTTTAGTATGTTATAGAATGGCTAATTCTAAGCAACAATTTTTTATTTTTTATAGTTTTGAATTTCCTTCTGATTCTTTCCAGCTTTCAAATGGGGGTCACTGACCCCATCTAAAAGCAAACGCTTCTTATTATATTTTATTATTCAGCTTTCTATTCATATCCCAGTCTCTTATTCAAATCAGTGTATGGTTGCTAGGGTCATTTGGACCCAGGGCCGGATTCCCTAGGGCGCGCCCCCTTTTCACGCAGTCCTAGTGCCCCTGGGCCACGGGTAGAGTTGCCACCCGGCCGGTATTTTACCGGCCTAGCCGGTAAAACACCTGCCAAGGCCGGGGCCGGTAATACAAATTTACTGGCAATGCAGTTGCCGGTAATTTGTAATACCCTTTAAAAAAAGCCCCGGGCCTGCCCCCAATTCGCACAGAACATACCTTTTTTCCAGCGATGTGGACATCTCTGCGATGTTGTTCCGCCCCTTTTGCAGCACACCATGTAGCTCCGCTCCTTTTTGGTGCCCGCCCCCCACTGGCCGGTAATATTTTTTAGTAAAGGTGGCAACCCTAGCCGCGCGGTCCTAATGTCGGCACAGCCCCCACCTCGCAAGCACACACAAGCAAGCGCAGGAGCACTGGGGAGCTACACGTCCCTAGTGCTCCACAGAAAGCGGCTGGGCGGCATGCCGTCCCTCACTTTTTGCTGCCCTAGGCCTGGGCCTTTGTGGCTTTGCCACAAATCTGGGTCTGTTTGGACCGTAGCAGCCGATGAATAAAAAGTTAAGTAAACTACAAATAATAAAAAAAGAAAACCAATTGCAAATAGTCTCAATCTCTACATCACAATAAAAGTAAAGTTAAAGGTGAACAACTCCTTTAAAGGAGAAGGAACGTCCTTTTGTGCTTGGGGATACCAACAGTTAGGCACCCCAAGTAATTGTATATACTTACCGGACACCCCGGGCCGTTGTGCTATCAGCAGAAAACTGCATGGCCCGGGTTCCTCCAGCGAGCACCACAGAGCGATCTTCTTTCTTCTTGTGGCTGTGCAGTGGAGCGAAAAGACAAACTTAAAAAGCAAAGAAGATGAATGCTGCACCGGCCCAGGGTGTCAGGTAAGTAAATACAATAACTTGGGGGTGCCTAACTTTTGGCACCCCCAAGGTAAAATTACTTTTCTTCTCCTTAAGTGAATAGGGGACAATGCTTATAGGTGCATAGAGCTGCTAAACCCGGTAAATAAAACGGAAGTCCAATGTTATGTTACATCCATATTAACAACTGCTTTAAAGGAATAGTAACACCAAAAAATGAAAGTCTTTTAATGTAACGAAAATATGATATACTGTCATGCTGCACTGGTAAATCCGGTGTGTTCACTTAAGAAACTCTACACTAGTTAATAAGCTGCTGTGTAGCCACGTGGGCAGCTATTCGAAGCTGAAAAAGGAGATAAGGCTCAGGTTTACAGAGCAGAAAACAGATACGATCTGTAGTATACAATGGGATTCTTCAGAACTTATCCGTTATCTACTGTGTATACTGTGCTTGTATGGCTGCACCCATAACTACATGGTAGCTTCTTATATAAATATTGTAGAGTTTATATATATATATTTATATATACCAGTGCATTGCAACAGTACATTATATTATCATTCCTTTAAAACACTTTCTTTTTTTGGTGTTACTGTTCATTTAAATGCCCTATAATTAAAAAGGCATGTAGCAATCCAATGACAAGACTCAACTCAACTCAACTACTTATTTTTTATAAATAAATATAGGTGTAGATGTAGGAGAGTGATGCTGGTTCTCTGATCAACATTACAAGAGTGATTTTGAAAGTACAGCACAGATCCGCCTCTGATGTGATGGTATGGTTTGACCCTCAAGCCTGTAGGAAACCTGTGTCACACTTATTTCACACTCAACACAAGTGACCTTCTTAGTGTTTTTATAACACAGTGATCCTGTTTAACTGCCTCCGCATTCCTCACGTGAGCAACAGGTAAGGTGTCCTTCTCAGGTAAGGAATATGCAACCATACCGGGGATACACTGCTTAACTACTTACATACATATTTTTCATTTTTGAAAATGTTTCAAGGAAATTCTCTGAATACTGTCAAACTGAGGTGCCTTTGGCAAGGTGACTTTAAATGTATTAAAGGGGAACTCCACAAAAACATAACTTAAGCTTTTTGAAAAGTAAACATAATTTTAAGCAACATTGCAATATACATCAATTGAAAAATATGTAGACTTTTCATGATTTCTAATGGTTTATGACAGTTCTCTAAGCCTAGCCCCCTGCTCTCCTGCTCATCTGTCTGACTACTTTGCTGAGCTGTCTGACTACTGTTACTTTGTATCAACAGCCGTCTGTCCTCAGCCTGTATCCTCCAAGCCCCACAATTCCCTGCACACGTGATTTCAATAAGGAACAGAACATCACAGTGCAGTGCATTGTGGGTTATGCAGTTCCTGCATGCTGTCTGTAAGCTGTGGAGAAGTTGTTACAATTTGTAACATCAGTGTTTAGTCCCTCCTTCCCTGCCAGGATTTCAAATGATGCAGAAAGAGAAGAACTGTTAAACAGCTGGATCTCAGCATACAAAATGTCATTTATTCATACTTTTTGAAGAAACAGGTAACTGTGATGGGTATATTAGGGGTTTCTGTGTTATGTGGGCCTCTTTATCAAATTTTGGTTTGGAAGCCGGAGTTCCCCTTTAAGCGCATCTGCAAACTTTATATTCCTTGTACTGCCATTTAGAACTAAATCCCTCCCCAACCACATCAGTGGAACTTAATTTTTTTTTTTTTTTTTTTTTTAAAAAAGTACACCAGTATCTTTTCCTTTACTTACAGAGTTACACATACACAGCAGGTGTTAGTGGTCACCATATTTGGCCATTATATACTTCATTTAATAAAAAAAAAAAAAAGGTACATCAGTATCTTTTCCTTTACTTACAGAGTCACAGCAGGGGTTAGTGGCCACCATATTTGGTTACGTCGCCTCCAGTTTGCTTTGGAGCCAAAACCAGACTGATTTCCTGCTCAGCATTACTTCCACCGAGCCTAAAACTAGAGGTCACATGGCCAAAGATGGCAGCCAACAGTTAGGGAAAAAGTACCCGTGCTCCCTATGTTGTTGGGTTTTTTTTTTTAATGAAGGAGATGAGGTTGAGGAATTAAAATTGTAGGGTGGGAAGTAGTAATGTGCAAGTAACAAAAAGTCAACCTGCCTTTTCCAAACTCAGCAAGACATCTCTGATGTCACTAATGGGGCAGACGAAGCAGGTGCAAGTCTATGAATAGCAACTGCTGGAGGAAGTCATTGTAGGAATAGTAAGTCATAGGAATAGTAAGGTCACGGGGTGGGGATGGACCTGTAAACAATGTGTAGACACTGTCTCAAACCCACACATCACTAGGGGGAGGGGTTTGCACTACTCTAATAATGTACTGTATCATTTCATTTTACCATTATGCCAATGAATAACTTTCACAAGGGCATTTGTACCAGTGTTTGTGGTGTGCTGTGCCCTAGATGGAGTTTGTGCACCTTGACCAGGCAATGGCCTTATTAGAATGTGGGACAGATTTTAGTTGGCTTGTTTAAATATATATACAAACAGTAGAGCTCATTCATGAACACTGTGCAGTAGGCTGTTGAAAGCTTTTTGCTGAATGGTTATATATATATGATATAGGTCAAAATAAGCCTCACTCTGTGACCAATTACATTATCAGGTGTGTTTCAGTGAAAGGGTGCCGGCAGACAGCATGAATGGCAAAACATTGCACCGGAATGAATGTAAAGTGGTAGAGATCCATTTTAACTAAACTCTGTTTATTTTGGCAGGTTTTCTGAAGGAATGATACGCGATAGTAGAATTAGTAAAGAATGTAAAAACTGGGTGGGACTGCATGTAGCTGCTTGCCCTGAAATCCTGGGACAGCTTCACATCGATGGCACTCTCTACACTACTCCTTATAGATGATCACACCACTCTGGGAAACTATTGTTAAAGTGGAAGTGCACACCGACTTTTCATAACACTCTTCTTCCTCCATTCCCCAGCCCTTTTCCTTAAAGACTGGAATCAATCCATGACAGGAAACATATCTGTGGAAATGTCTGGAAAGCAGACAGGACAAAACGACTGAAGGCAGAAGAACATTTATTGTACTGTGCAGGGTTACTTTTTGCATTGAAATTTCCTAAATAACAAGACGGAAACCAAACTGGAGAGTTAGCATTCACTTAAAATATAATGATTTGAGCTCTTCCATGTACACACGTATAATGCATTCCATTGATAGGCAACCTTGCCTGCCTCTAGAATGCTGAATTACAACTCCGAAAACTCCTTATAGGGAATTGAAATGAATGGATATAAACTTACACAGGATGCTTCTCTGGGCATTTTTGCAATTTCCAGGAATTTTTAGCAGTTTCTGAGATATTGACTGCTAGGCAGGCTCAGCAGCTCTCTTTGAAGGCCAAGAGTGTCAGCGACCCTAATTGTCCATGCACTAGCTAATTACTAATTAGACGAATTTAAAGAAAAACTCTAAAATTGAATATGGCTAAAAATGCCATATTTTATATACAAAGTATTTTGCACCATCCTCATTTCAGCTTCTCAATAGCAGCAATGATCCAGGACTTTCAACTTTCACCATCTTGGAAAGTGTCTGCGACACTCACATGCTCAGTGGGCTCTGAGCAACTGTTGAGAAGTTAAGTTTAGGGGTTGTCACTAATTATCAAGCAAAAAATGAGGTTGGCCTGTAATATAAGCTGATGCTACAGGGCTAATTATTAAATTCTGATGCTAATTGCACTGGTTTCTGTGCTGCCATGTAGTAATTATCTGTATTAATTACTAGTCAGCCTTATATTGTAACATTTATATTCTATTTGTACTGTATATTTTTAGCGATGCACCAGGACTCTGTTAGGGATTGGGCCAGGATTCAGACTTTGTCAGCAGGATTCGGCCGAATCAAATCCTAAGGGTTGGCAAAGCAAAATCGTCTGACTTTTTTTCACAAAACAAGGAAATTAGGATTCGGATTTGTTCGGTATTCGGCCGAAGGATTCAAGGGTTTGAATCCAGCAACACAGAGCTGGGGCATCTTTGGAGGCACAAATCTTTTCTGCTTAAGGGCTTTGGTTGCCTCAAGCTGGTAAAGAAGCCCAAAATACAATGTACAACATTTCTAGCCTCCTTTTTTAGTTAAGCTTTACTTCTCCTTTAAGACAACAGCCTGGTATTAGAAGTCTTCAATGGCAAATCTCAGAAAATTAATGCAGATTGCAAAAGTGCTCAGAGAAGCACACCAATAATTTCTCCATCCACTATTTTTTGGGGGTTTAGATCCCCTTTAACAGCCTTGAATTAACTAGTTGGTGTGATGCTAGAAGACGTTATTCAGCGCTCGTATCTCACGCACTTCATGTAAAAGATGTAATACTACCCTGCTTACAGAGACCACCTTGAGCTGGCCATTCACACAGTGAACAAAATGGTACAAAATTAAGTTTCAGACTTTTTATTTTTATTGGTATGTGTATGAAAGCACAGCGATCAACAGTTATCTACGTACTATGGATATTGGTGGGTTTGCCAGTGGGACAGGTTTGGAAAAGTCATCTGCCGTTGTATCAGGGCGGCCAGACCACATTGCATCAGCAGAAGAGGAAGTGAAGAGGGTCGGCAGTACTTCACTTCCTGCTGTTAAACAAAAATTTAAAGATGGTCATATTCTTGTAGGGTATCGTTCTATTTACCCCGGAGGCTAATCAGTTGCCTACTCAACATGGTTAACCAGTGTATGGCTGCTTTTTGGGATATTCAACATGCAGCCCAACAACTGTCCAGGAACACCTTGGTGGCACGTGTGGGGCGGACACTACATTGATACAGAGGAAAGTTTGTTCTCCCATGATTTTAGCTTTAGGATAGATCAGTAAAATAGTGAAACTTCAAATACATACTTTCAGGAAGACCCCAAAGGAGTATTATGTAGGCATATTTAACAGTCATACATAAACACAAATCAAATTGTTCAGAACTATAGACTTTAGAAAAAGTGTCTAAATAATTTATTACCTCCATTGGAAAAACAAAACCTAATCAGATCTCCATGTACAACATAGCGACTGTGTAGTAGTGGCATTATGAATCCATGAAATGATGGTACAGCCAGACACTGACATTGCACACACATTGTGTTCCTAACTAACTAAGCAGAGAAAGCAAAATGTATCTACATATGGGGGCAGTTTGTAATTCTTTGTACTTTTCAGCATGCCCATCACATGCAAATAAAAGAACAAAAAATACTCCAATTAAACTGAAGCAGTAAAATGCCTTCATTTTATAAACATAATAAACATCGCAAAAGCAAAAAACAATTCAAGTTCAATAGCAAAAGCATTGTAGTTAATTGTATTCTGCGATAAGGTTAGTATTCCCCTATTGTAAGTTACAAAATCAAGAAACTGCTTTCAGTCACAAAACTCCAAGGTTTGATGTCGGATATCCTTTTAGCAGGGGGCACACAATCCTTTAGGGCAGAGACACACACGGGAAATTCGGGGAGATTAGTCGCCCTCACAAGAACTTCGGAAAGCGAATTGCTCAGAGTGCCAGAAAATCACCGGCGGGAAGGCAGGTCAGGGAGATTAGTTGCCCCGAAGAAGAGGAGATTTATCGCCGGGTGATTAATCTCCCCAAATTGCCGCGTGTCTCTGCCATTAGTCAATACCTGCCTAGAACAGGAATTAATTAGGAATGCACCGAATTCAGGATTCTGTTTGGTCTTTTTCAACAGGATTTGGAATTGGGGTGAATCCTCGTGCCTGGCCAAACCGAATCCTTAAAGTCACGTGACTTTTCGTTATACAAACAGGAATTTAAACATTGTTTTAACTACATACGGGGTTCTCTTTCTCCCTTCCTGAGCTCAATTTGTATATGCAAATAAGGATTTCAATTCAGCTCAGTATTTGGCTTAATATTTCACAATTCGGCCAAATCCCAAAATCGCAGATTCAGTGCATCCCTAGAATATGTAAATATTATCTTCAACACTGTATAATTTTAACAACGAGCAGAAGTTTGAGCCTGCTGAAGCCCCTCTTTTAAAAGTTCTATAGGTGGCGGTAATAGTGGAATGTTCTGAAGCAGCCAGCTCCAACACACTTGTATAAGAGGGTTGAAGAAAGAGTGACTAGCAGTGATGTAGTGGAGCTGTAAGGAACTCAGAGGTCGTGTATATATTCTTGTGGCCAATTCTTGATAGTTTTGGAATCACAGCAACTAGCAGGCTAATGACAGTGGAACACAGTAGCCCCAGTGATTTATCACTCCGAGGGAAGGAGGCAAAATATTCTAAACCTCCCTCCCATTCAAAAGAGAATAGGAAATGCCAAAATGGTGCTTTGTCCTGTCTGGTGACAAGTGCGCAACACAAAAATGTTTTCAAGTAATTTGCGCCCGTCACTAGACAGGACAGATCAAGATCATGGCAAATCCAATTTACTTTGAATGGGAGGTTGATTGCTGGGGCAATAAAATGCTACCAACTTCCTGTTCTGATGTCAACATGACAAATGTATTTGTTTGAAGTTTTGGGTCACGGTCAGTTTCTAGATGATTAGATTTAATGTATAGGACTATAAAAGCTTATTTGAACTTTGATTTTTAGTGGACACTAATATGTATGATAATAAAGGCAACACAAGGCAAAGTTAACAAAACAATGGTGGTGCCACCAATTAGAAACGATGCTTCTCATTTCTAATCTATTGTTTCTCCTATGCAGCAGTCTTTCATTAACAGCTTTGCTCCCTAATGTTCTATATTTTGCAGCTTTGAAATGTAATAAAGCCATTTACAATGTCCAGCAAATGCCATTAAAAAGTCTCAAGGTCATGGGAGTTGTCGATCTCAATGGCATCCTCTGTGTCTGCTTTCATTTCCGTGTGTTCGTCATCTAGAGAAGCCAGCGCTTCATTGGTGTCACTTGCAAACGTCTCTCTCGAGGTGTCGTCGTGATCTTGGAAGTTAAAGCCTTTGATGGCTTCCTTCATCTTCTTCCCAATTAAATGCCGCCTTTTCTTTTGGGCTGCCTTTTTACTCTCATATTCCTTCTGGTTTTCTACATAAAATATTTCCTGAAAGAAAGAAAACAAAAATGTTTATACTATGTTGTTGCTAGAGCTGAATTACCCCATTTATTCATTTCATGGCTTGTAATGCCTGGAGCAAACTCATGCACAGCACAGTCATTTTGTGGACTTTACTTAACTATGTATGCACTGGCCCAGTCGTAACGTATAAAATTAGATGACATAAAAAGTAAAATATAATGTCAGAGGACATTTGTTTAAGGTGGCCATACACGGAGAGATCCGCTCGTTTGGCAATATTGCCAAATGAGTGGATCACTCCCCGATATGCCCACCTTGAGATGGGCTATATCGGGCTGATCTGATTGTGGGCCCTAGGGCCCAACGATCGCATCATAAAGGTGGCTTTACGGGCAGTCGGATCGTGGGACTGCATCAACGAACAAATGCGGCCGCGATCCGACAGGATTTTTAGTCCCATCTGATCGAGATCTGACCGACTTTCGGCCAGATCTCGATTGGGGACGCCTGTCGGGGGGGCCCATACACGGGCCAATAAGCTGCCAACTCGGTCTGTCGGCAGCTTTTATCGGCCCATGTATGGCCACCTTTAGACTCTGCAAACATATCATCAGAGGAATTTATATTCATAGAGAACCATTGGGGCAGCATTTGCCCATTACCCAAGCACCTTGAATAGATCAAAGAATGATTAGAATCCTGCGTTGAAACCAGTTTCTCAAAAAAGCAAACATTTTTTTTTCTCTGAAATCTGACATGGAGCTAGACGTGAGTTTCCCAGGTGACCCCAGTCATGTGATTAGTGCTCTAATAAACTTCAGCCACTCTTTACTGCTGCACTACAAGTTGCAATTATATCATCCCCCTTCCCTGTCGCCCCCCCCCCAAGTAGCCTATCAACATAACAATTGAAAGGTAACCAGATAAGAGCTCCCTGACACCTGCATTGCTAAGAAACAAATGCTCCCATTCCTCACCGAGTGGTAGATATGAGAGCAGCATTCAATAGTAAAAGTTCAAGTCTGGCTAACCAAAGTTGCTCCTACTCCTTCAGTTACATTGAGCAGGAAAAAGAATAGCTTATCTGAAAGCAGTTCCATTGCAAAGTGCTGGCTCTTTCTGAAAGCACAGGATCAGGCAAAATTACCCGTGAAGACTGCCTACACACCAATATTACAAATAAAATAAATACATTTATTAGTTCAAGAAAAACATTCTAAATGGTAGGAATGTACTTGCAATGCACATAGTGTAATTTAGTAATAAAACCTATACCATAAAATTCATGACGAGATTCCTTTAAGGGCGCTCTCTACAGTATAAATTGTGAATCCAGAAGATCGTCCGTGCATAAAACTACACTGTGCAACAGTCCCAGCATCCATAGACCTATGCAGAGTTATATAAAGTCAAATACTTCACTTTTCTTTTTAAGGTTTTGAGGTGGTGAAAAAAAACCTATCACTGTAAAACTGACCGTTACGCACAAGTCAAGTAAACCTAGAAACAGAATGAGAGAATAAAAATGGGATACCGTATATACTCGTGTATAAGCCGACCCGCGTATAAGCCGAGGTACCTCATTTTACCTATGAAAACCAGAAAAACTTATTGACTCGCGTATAAGCCTAGACACAACTAAGACCGTTAGACAAGCAGGATCCTATTTGTATTTGTAGATAGATATATTTAATAATATTATTTAAACCTTTGCGTTTTAAAAAAACAGTATGGGATTGCAGCATCCATGGCTTGGTAACATTAATACCATTCTGTAGTTTCATAAAAGAAAAAATGTTAAAATGATATCTCCTTTGTTTAGTCTTTTAATTTAAAATTGCCAAGGTATTTTACTGCTTTGTATGAGAACTTGCAAACAAATCAATATCAAAGTGTATTCTGGTCACTCACGCGAGTTCCAGTATAAACATTGTGATTTATGCTTTGAAAATTAGAATTGTTAAAAATGACAGACAAAGCAGACAAGTAGCACCTGCAATATTTTACAATTTTAGCACTGTAGCTGCATCTGTTTTTGTATGCAAATAAATGGCAAAATAACGTGGTGAGAACAAACAGCGCAACGGTGGGAGCAGCAGCATGATCAGTGACGTCAGCGTCTGCTACTGAGTCAGCGTATGCTACTGAATCAGCGTGTGCGCTACTGAGTCCCATGCCCCTGCACCTCGGTTGGGGCCCGCAACCCATCCATGGGGCCCCCAGATCCTGAGGAGCCAACGGAGAACACCCCCCTCCCTGCCAGAAACAATGATGCTTACCCGCAGCGCAGGAGGAGCAGCGCACAACTTTGCGCAAGGAGTGTGGCGCCATATCGATACCGGCTGAAGTGTAGGTGGCGCGCACGCTGACGTTACAGATCATGTGGGTTTTGAAGATTCCCCACTGATCGCGCTGCTGCTCCCACCTTTGCGCTGTTTGTTTTGGGGGTGCGAGATCAAATGTGCTGCTGCGAACCTTCCCACAGAGGAGGAGAAAGCTTGTTTGGAGCTTTGGCGGAATGTGCACGCCACTGACTCGAGTATAAGCCGAGGTAGAATTTTTCAGCACATTTTTTGTGCTGAAAAACTCGGCTTATACTCGAGTATATACGGCTTATACTCGAGTATATACGGTATTCAAGAAAATGTTATATGGCTGCTATGAATAACTTGACATTAGAGCAAAGTCTTCTGCCTACGCACATCCCTCAGGGCACACAGGCAGATTCAGGGAGATTAGTCGCCCGGTGACAAATCTCTTCTTCAGGGCGACTATAATCTCCCCGAACTGTGTCCCCTGCCTTCCCGCTGGCTAAAATTTAAATCGCATGGGATGGCACGATTCGTTTTCCAAAGTCGCCCGAAGTTGGCGCACGAAAACTTTGGGCGACTTCGGAAAACGAACGCGCAGAGTTTCATCCCGCCGGCGATTTACATTTTAGCCAGTGGGAAGGCAGTTCGGGGAGATTAGTCGCCCTAAAGAAGAGGAGATTTGACCCCTGGCGACTAATCTCCATGAATCTGCCTGTGTGCCCTGACCATTACAAAACCATGAGGCAAATGTAAAACTTTGGAGGTCAGCTTTTCATTAAAGCCTTACTGAAACACAAATATACAAACTTTAGTGTTCCACTTCATTTCAATGTAATCTTTTATTAGTAATCACATGACTTTCCTTCAGCGTTCGCAGACTGCATTTAGAATGGTAGCGTAAACATTGTGTTCACTAGAATAGTTAAACTCACAATTGGCAGAGATAACAAAAAAAGTGTTGTTATAATGTTATATGGAGGGCTTTAAAGCACTAAAAACAAACAAAAATCACAATTATGGGTTACAGTCAATAGACTAGAACTCTAAAAAGATGAAAAGGTGGCAAGTGAAGGCCCTACATTGAATTCAGACCTGATTATGCAGTGATGAGTGTGCACGGCTCAGACACAACAAAAGGCCTGACACGGGGGAAGTAGATAAAACATTAGTTAGATAAGACTGTGCTAACAGATATATTCTAATTAAAACAAAAGGGAGAAAGTCAGATAGAGAAGACACACTGCAGATGCAGACAAACCAGCTGGTTCAGAATCAGCCCCTTTGGCAGTAGGACACACAGAGCGTTGCCTCCACTGCTCATAGCCTGCAGAAGCATGATGTTACTTTCTTCTCCCAACAAACTACTTGTCCTAGCTTATAAGCCTGAGGCTATCCCAGGTCATATGCTTTAAGGGCACATGGGCAGATTCGGGGAGATTAGTCGCCCCGGCGACAAATCTCTTCTTCGGGGCGTCAATCTCCTCCAACTGCCTTCCCACCGGCCAGAATGAAAAATCGCCAGCGAGATGGCACTCGCGTCGCTTCGTTTCCGAAGTTGCCCAAAGTTTACTCGTGAGGCAACTTTGGAAAACAAAGCACCGCGAGTGCCATCCCGCTGGCAATTTTTCATTCTAGCCGGCAGGAAGGCAATTCGAGGAGATTGTCGGGGCGACTAATCTGCCCGTGTTCCCTCTACTGTTAAAGTATATTTAATGATGTTGATTTTATGAAGAATATACATTGGTCCATTGTTGTGCATTTGTCTCTGAAATTCATGGCTAGTTCTAGTTTATTGCATCATAACAGTACATTTATTGTTTGCATGCTAGAAGGGTAATGACACGACACGCGATTTGTCGTGGTTACAAAACGCCAGAAAATACCCTGACGTAGACAATACTGGTCTCTGCTAAAACACTCAAAAAAAGCCTTTGCATTTATGAGCCATTAAGCTATTTGAGTGTTTTAAGCAGACAATTCTCAGTATTGTCTATGGCAGGGTATTTTCTGGCATTTTCTAGCCACGATAAATCGAACTGCGTGTTATTGCCCTAAAATATCATTTTGAGTACTTCAGTTGAAGTCCCACTCACATGTAAAAGATCCAATAGGCAATAAGTAATAAAGCTAATTTGCTCAGAGTGCTTTTGAACAAACAAGTCTTCACTTCCCAAAGCTGTAGCCCATCATATGTTTCGCAAAAATAATTTTCTCAATTAAATCATTAGTGTGTTTTGCACAAGCCCTATTTAAAGGGACAGGTGTATACGGTCTACTTTAGGGTGGTGGCACACAGGGATATTAGTTGCCCGTGACAAATCTATTCTTCGGGAAACTAATCTCCCCAAAATGCCTTCCCATCGGCAAGAATGTGAATCGCCAACGGGTTGGCATGCGCGTCGCTTAGGATTTACAAAACTTTGGACGACTTCGGAAAACTGAAGTGACTCGTATGCCAACCTGCTGGTGATTCACATTTTTGCCGATGGGAAGGCATTTTAGGGAGATTAGTTGCCCGCAGTATCGAAGATTTAGCACTTGTTGATAAATATCCCCATGTGCCACCACCCTTAACTGTAATGACAAAAAGATAAATTGCCTGCGACAAATCTCTTCTGAGGGTGACTGATCTATTACAAATGCTTTACCCATCGAATAAAGTAAATTGGCTGTGTTAAAACATATGCAGACGCTTTGTGCTTCCAAAGTTTCCAAAGAGGAAACTTAAAAAAACAATAAAAACACAAAAAACCCTAAAGCGACAATTTTTTTAACAAAGGGTGATACACTTTATGGCCAGGGGAAAAAAGCATTTGGCGTTGCTCACAAGAGATTTGTCACAAGCGACTAATTTTCCATGTGCCATTGCCCTTACACAGAGCGCCAAATACAATCAGTCTGCAGCAATAATGGAACTTGTAGTTCCTAGGACCTGGGTGATGGCCGAGCGCCCCCCCCAGATGCAATCTTTGTGCCGGATTTGTGTCAGCGTGGCACCAGCCACACTGCCAGTTCTGCCACTGGTCTGCAGCCTTTTAGGGTGGTGGCAGCCGGGGAGATTAGTTGCTCAGCGACAAATATTCTCTACTGCGGGTAGCTAATCTCCCAGAAATGCTTTCCCGGCAGGAATACGAATTGTCAGCAGGATGACATACAAATCACTTTGGATTTCCGAAGTCGCTTTTCTTTGGTTTCCTCCTGAGGCAACTTCAGACAACTTCGGAAAACCGAATCAATTTGTATGCCATCCCACCGGCGATTCGGATTCTTGGCAGTGGGAAGGCATTTGGGGAGATTAGCCACTAATTAGCGACTAATCTCCCCGTCTGCCACCACCCTTATAGCTTCTAGACTGTTCTGTGCTGCCACCAGGTGATCTGTATTTAGCCTATAAATATGCATTAGCTATGTACATAGATTTCTAGCCAGTCAAGTTAATTAACATATAAGAATATACAAGTGAACAAAAATTTAAACTAAATTCACGCCATCGCAGGCATCTGAATCATTCACGTAAACTTTGCATTCTCCACTTAAGATGACAAAGTCTCTGAATAGTTTAGGGACAGAAATGTTTGCGTAGCTAGGTTTAACCAACAATGGCAGTGAAGAAAAAAAATTCCCATTTATCGGGCAAACTTACTTGGAGTGTGTGGTTACTAAGTAACTAGACATAAACTTCAAGCTATATGTCCTGTAAAACAATACAATGCGAGTATGACTCAAGGTGCTGGTTTGCTTGAGTCTTTAATGCAGGACTTGTACACACTGGTTTGCTGTAACTATGTTGAATAGCACAATTCTTAGTGAAAATCCCCACTATTATGACTGACATCATTATAATTCTATTAAACTCAAAAGTGCTGCAAGCAATTACATACATAATGGTTACCTCCTCAGTGTTTCCCAAGCTGTGAGGTGTGCCTGCAGATCTGAGCACAATAGCGTTTCTAGATATACACTACATTTACCTTCACTTGATCTGATGTAATACTTGGTGTATTTTTTAATAAGTTCAGATATACTCCTCCAGGAGTCCTCCTCCTACTGCCATTCTGTGGACAGAAAACGGAAATTCTGGTTTAAAAATATATCAGGTTATTTTGTCCAGTTTATTGGATATCTCAACAAATTCATTTAATTGGTAATAGACTTCAAAGCCTGCCCCAGCCTGAGGGCAATCAATAAGAGTACCCTTTATTTATTGTTGATCATCTGCACTTCGACAAGGAGAAGCTGCTAGAAGATCTTGGGTGTATATGGACAGGTTTGTAGTCTATTTAAAAGGAGCAGGAATTTTTCTTACCATAATGAAGAGTCCACCGCTCTGTTCCACTTCTGCAGTTTCCATAAGCAACTCAATAGCCTTCTTGGTTCCAAGTATTTTTACAACCCGCTCTATTAAATCTTTCTTTGGCTCTCGGAGTCTGCGGGACACAGAAAATAGGTGAATGTTTATAGCAAACATGGCATGCTAGCAATGTGTATGGCAAACTGAATTGAGCAAACTGCATCCACTTGTTTTTATGGACATCAAACAAACTTGCATAATCGGTTATGATTTCTGAAACCAATAGGCTTTCATATGTTATATGCTCCCTCTACTGCTCATGATCAGTTAGTGCAGTTCCCCACTGTTGCAATACCAAAAAAAATTAAAGAATGTTAAAGTAATTAACATATAGTATACTTTTAGCATGCACTGATAAAAGCGGTGTGTTTGCTTCAGAAAATTACTATAGTTTATATAAACAAGCTACTGTTTAGCCATGGGGACAGCCATTCAAGCTGAAAGAAAATGAGAAAAGACACAGGTTACACAGCACATAATAGATAAGCTCTGTCCAATACAATGTTGTTTTGTCTGTTTATCTGCTATGTAACCTGTGCCTTTTCTCTTTTTTCCCCCTGCTTGAATGGCCGTCCCCATGGCTACACAGCAGCTTGTTTATATAAACTATAGTAATATTTCTGAAGCAAACATGACAGTTTTACCAGTGCAGGGGCAACAATATTTTAGATTTTAATTACTTTGATACTTGTTGGTGTTACTATTCCTTTAATAGTAGGATCAACAGCCTCATATTATAGAAGATTATGGGAACTGTATGTGTAAATCAACTAAGTATAAATCCACTGCAAGCAATAAGTAGTTTGCTATTTCTATAAATAAAATTTGTAGGCATTAAACTCTTATATTGAACCTGAACCCAATAAAAAAAAAAAAAAGTGTTGAAGGTAGGTGTCCTAAGCTATTTCATCCAGTTGAAAAGACACTGGAAACTGACAGTCACGTTTCAGTAATTTGAATGGAAAATGCCTGGCAACCTAGTTACTGGGGCTTTTCAGTGCAGCTTGATTCTCTAGTATTGTTTCTTAAACATGGCCCTCCTCTACGACAACTGCATGCTTTTATTCCAGAGGATAGGTTGATTTCTGTGCTGTAGTCGAGAGACATCTGGAGAGCCAAGATTAATACACAAGGCTCTACTAAAAGATCCTCAGTGACAGTGCGGTGAGTGGCAGTTTTCGACAGTTGCTGGACAATATCTAAACAGAACTGCATTGGGATCCATTATCCGGAAACCCGTTACACAGAAAGTTTGAATTATGGAAAGGCTGTCTTCCATAGACTCCTTTTTATCAAAATAATGCAAATTTTTAAAAATAATTTTCTTTTGCTCTGTAATAATAAAACAGTACCATGCACTCGATCCAAACTAAGAAATAATTAAGCATTATTGGAAGCAAAACCAGCCTATTGGCTTTATTTCATGTTTAAATGACCTTCTAGTAGACTTAAGGTATGAAGATCCAAATTACAGAAAGATCAGTTATCTGGAAAACCCCAGGTCCCAAGCATTCCAGATAACAGGTCCCATATCTGCACTTCCTCCAGTGACAGGGGGTTAAGGCATACAGTGGTTTGCTGCTGACATATTCCATTGTCAAGTCTTTATTATACATCTCTGTCCAAGATCTGCAAAAAGACATTTCTTGGGTGGTTGGTTTTAGCTTCCCCTGGATTAACCACAGACAAATCTGGAATTATTTGGGTTGCACTATTTGGGTTCTTTATAATCTTATCCGGCTACGATACAAATCTTTATAGATAAGAGAACATTTAGGGGCAGATTTATCAAAGGTAGAGGTGAATTTTCAAATGAAAAAAATTCAAATTTAGAGCTATTTTTTTTTTGTTTACTTCAACTAGGGAATAGTCCAAATTCGATTCGATTTTAAAAAAAAACAACAAAATTTGAATATCGAAATTTATCATGTACTGTATCCGCCATCTAAAACCTGCCGAATTGCTCTTTTAGTCTATGGGGGACCTCCAAGAACCTATTTGGAGTCAACTGGTGGACTTTGGGAAAAACTTAGAATCTAATTCGATCGAATGTGCTGAATACGGACCTATTCGACCAAAAAAAAAAAAGTCAATTTCGGTTGGTCTTTTTGAATTCAAATTTCAACTTTTTTTCAATTCAAAATTCAACCCTTGATAATTATACCCCATACATTACATTTACAGCAAACCTGCTTATCTTTACATCTGAATATGCTTTATTATTATCGAGTTCTCTGTATTCTGATAACAGAGTGTGACTCTTTGCTGTTTAAACTCATGTTACCCGGTGGGGCCAGTTATTCCAGAGTAATTCTGCAGCATGTGTGCCACATAATCCAGACTGGCTTCCTTACACTAACCATTCATTCAAATCTTATCCCTGAATGACCCAAACCTTGCACCTGTTTGTAGAAAACAAGACACTGGTTGTAGTTTGTACTCCAATGTATTAAGAGAATAGGACTGCAAAATACAAAATGTAATTTCTGCTTTTTTATCACATCAACCTCCATATATTACCCTATGCTAGAAATGTAGAACTGGCATTTTGGGGGTTAAATGTTGTGGCTCTTGTGTCTGTCAACATGTACTTGTAAGCACTGAATTATTTTTGAGTTGTAAGTGGGAATATATACTTTTTAGAAGTTCTAATCTAAGCGAACTTATTCTAACCCTAAATACAGGCAATCGGTTACAATAAAAACAAATCATCTGAAAATTAGCAAAAAAACCCAGAATTTCTTCTTACTGGATTCTGTTGCCAGAGGATTTATGTGGCCTTTACTCAGAATTTCAAACATTGAGGGGTGCCAAACATATTGGCATTTCCCAGAGTATTATTAATTTCTTGCCCTCTAATAAAATGGCCACATAGGTAAATATTCCATTTATCTAAATGAATGAAACAGATACTATCTGGTTTAAATGGCCATCTGATTGATCACATGGTCACCTGGCATAAGTACTGCCCAATCAAATTCAGAGTTGGTAGATGGTTACTTACAATCTTACATGTGGTGCAATTGCAAAATGTTGCCCAAAACACTGCCAAGAGGTCTCCACATAAAGCCAGATAATCATAATGTTTGATTGGGAAGAAGTTGTTACAGGGAAAAATGCTCCCCCCCAGTGGCCAGTTTTATTTATACAGGTTTGTATTCAGATGTTTATGATCCAAAAGATGTACAAATAAATTGCAGTAATTGCATTAAAAAAATGGATATTTATGTATAAATTTTAAATACAAATAGTGCTTTGGACTTTACAATAAAAATAAGATTAAATAAATAGGAGGCGCCAATATATATGTAACTTCGCTTTTAACTCGAAGAATTACAGACATTGTTAGACAATTTGCAGGGATCCATGACTCTATACTGAGAGATAAACATTCACCGTCTGCCTGTTAGTTACTCACAGACATTTACAACTGTCTTTGCTGTGTTTTTCAAAACCAATGTTTCATTTTAATTGTCAAACGAGGAAAGAAAAGAGCAGGGCTGGCGGATGCCATCTCACTGCACTTTATTTTTCCAGTGTGTTCATCAGGAATGGGCTAAGATGAAGCAAGTCCAGACATTACTTCAAATTCTCCTAGTCATCAATTCTGGGACATTATGCAGTGCAATGTAGCATCTGCCAACCCCACTGCACTACTCTGCTTTTTATAAACAGATACAAGAAACGGGCAGTAGTGGGAGTCTTCTGTGATACGGTTCTGGAGGAAATGCTTAAAGGAGAAGGAAACCCTGTAGAAAAAACACCCGTACCCCCCACCACACGTTGCCTCCCATCCCTCCAGACTAACTGCCCCCCACGGCGAAATGCCCCATACTTTATACTTACCCCTCGTTGCAGATTCTAACAGCGGACTTCACGGCATCCATCTTCCAGGTCCTCAGTAAGCTGACTGGGAGATCGTCAATCTCCATCAATTTCAGTGCAAAACTGGCAACAACTGTGCAGACGCAGACATACTGATCTTCTCCCAGTCAGTTTACAGAGGACCCAGAAGACTGATACCGTGAAGTCCACTGCCAGAATCTGCGACGAGGGTTAAGTATAAAGTATGGAGCATTTCCCCGGGGGGCAGTTAGCCTGGGGGAGGAGGGTCTACGTGGGGTGGGGGGGGTGCGCGTTTTTTTTCTACAGGGTTTGCTTCTCCTTTTATAAAAGAAAAGCGCACAAGGGAAAACTCCCATAGTGTAGCACCAATGGTATAATTACAAGGTTCCTGGAGGAAAGCCTATTGTGGGGCCTTAGTGTTTATAGAAGGCTGTAGTCTGTAAAGACTATTTAAAAAGACTAAACTACCGTTTTAGTTACATCTACGTTAGCATGGGGCACCAACGTATTTCTTGATGCATGAGCCTCCATTACAAGCATAACACTGGAATATTGTTTTTAAAGACTGAAAAGGCTCTGCAATCTTACCTATATGCAATTTCATCAGAGACTTTATCTTCTGAGTCAGCTTCAGTTATTTCATATCTGCCCTTGTACTCCATTTCTAACCTTTCTCCCAGTCTTTCTTTAATGGGCCGCTTCCTCTTGAGGTGCCCATTTTCCTCCTTTGGAGCAGATTCTTTATCCTCTTGCATGTACTCATCTAATTCTTTGTCCAGCTTCAGCTCTTCCTCCTTGGTTGATTTTTCCATCAATTTCCTGGCAAGCACATAATTGTATGTCTCAGACTGTCTGCTCATATCCAGCTGCCCTTCCATGTCCATAATACCCAATTCAGTTGCCACAGCCTCTTGAGTCTGCTCCTGAAGGACAGCTCCCCAAACATTATTACGTTTTGTGCCCCCTGTGCTAATAGGCCTTTGTTGGCCCTGCAATATAGGAAGAGGTCTGGCCATTTTAGGGGCTGGGTGGGTAGACTTCTGCCGCTTACGTTTCCACGAAGAACCATCTTCGTCATCAGAATCAGATGCACTGTCTTCGCTTGAGTCCAGACCTTTCATTATTCGGTAGGGGACATTATTTGAGTGGGAACTATTACTTCGGTAACTGAATGAAGTGCCGATTGAATCGGTTTTCTGAAAATATAGAAAAGTTGTCAATTCAATGGAAAATGTCTATAAAATGTATAATCAGAAGCTATTTTGTTGTGAGTGAGCGGAGACAGGAATAAGGAATATACCAGAAATGAACTACCATTATTATGGATAATGGAAAACTGCAGGTTCAAGTAAATGATGCACACAAATTATGGAAAATTACGTCTTAATCCCACGCGTAAAATTAATGAGTTCCAAAGTGTAGCTCACGCAGCACGAAGTTGGACCCGGGTGTTAAAACCCCAGGTCTATTGAGTTCAGGTTCAGCCTCTAGACATTAGCGGTGTAGAATAGATTAAAGCAGTAAATTTACCACACTCACCGATGGCATCTGATGGCTCATGTACAGCGCCCCAAACCTGTAGCTTGGGGAGTAATACCGACCATAATTTAAATGGAGCACGCACTCCAGGAGCCAAACGGTGCAGATAAAACTAGATTTTTCTTCCAAGATTGATTAAACAAAGGTCCTAACGCGTTTCCTATCTAGAGATACATAATCATAGGTACCATGCGTTACATAACGAAGATTACATATTTCTAGATACAAAACACGTCAGGACCTTTGTTTAATCAATCTTGGAATAAAAATCTAGTTTTATCTGCACCGTTTGGCTCCTGGAGTGCCTGCTCCATTTAAATTATGGTATGTCAGATGGAACATCACATCTAACTTCTTGGCTTCACTTTCTTCCACAGGGAGCATTGAACGATCACACAAAGTGCAGCATTCCCTCTACAAGCAATATGTGAATATAGTATACTACTACCCCCCCAGACAGTCCCCAGATATAAAGCTTACAATCAGAATATCTTGAATGAAATGAAGAAAACATACAGATGTCAGCAAGTGAGGCAGATAAGCAGGCAATTTACAAGCAGGAGTCACAACCTGCAGCAGAGAGTTTGTAATGCAGACTTTAAGTGAAACAGTGTAAGTATAGGTGGGAAATATTCATTAATACGATACAGGGATGAAACAGAACCAGTCATGTCTCACGTGTTACAGGTTAGAGTTGACAATAGATATAAGGCCCTGGGCCCCAAAACTGTGAGTTCCACAAATGGAGGCAGCAAGGAAAGCAGAGTGGAGAAGAATGAGGACAACTTGTACACGGGGCCCGCTCCACCATCTCCTTTACCAATTTCGCACACACTGGTGAATTTGGAATGTTTGCGCCAACTGCATAGAGAAGTGCCGCTAATGTAGCCTGTACCTGCTGCCCTCTGTCCCCCGCGCCCGACGATCTCATATCTGTGTCAGAGCCGCTAAGCTCCCCGTCTTCCAACTCCTCATCCTCCATCATTTCCCGGGCTGTATCTAGCGCCATGACACCCAGCCGGAACCGGAAACACGTCAAGAGAGCGAAGAACGCGGGCTGCTGAATGTGAGCGTGATGAAACATTGTCAAGATACGCGGCCTACAGAATGAGATCGGCCATGATTTTTATGGGCAGGCCTATCGTACCGCCTTGAAAGTGTAGCGCTCGCCTGCTCATTGGTTTCTGGGAGTTGTAGTTACGGCCCTGGGTTTAGCGAGGTAGCGCTGAGTATAGACTACGAGCAGAAGAACACGTGAATAGCAGATGTGAACTACAAAGTACAGACATACTTTTACCCCTTACTGCCAATGTTGTGTGTGTCCCAGGGTTGCCAGGACTAATTTCCAATACTAGCCAAAGTCAGCTACAAAAGCAGCCCAAAACTAGCCAAGAGGCACTTCTAAAGTAGCCCAAAAATAGCACAATATGTGCAGTGAAAAAAAGTCGAAAAAATTAATGAATATATGTGAAAATATGCCTTTTTCAAATTTTCACTGTATGGCAAGTTTTTCCTTGAAGTAAAATGGGACAGATTCGCCTGTCAACAGGGGAGTAAGTACAGAGGAACCCAGGAGGTATAAGGGCCCCATAAGGTCCTAATTCATATACAATTGCAATAAATATTGGTAAAACAGGTCAACCGCTAGACGTTTTGGTGGTCAGCTGATTTTTGCCCCAAAATTGTCTGAAATTGAGGAATGTCCCGGGAAAATGTGAGAATGCTTAAGAGGAGACTGGGGTACAGAGCCCAAAATCTGGCAATTCCAGACTTCTACACAAGTCCCATTGCATGCTGGGTATTGTAGTCTTACATTAAACGTGGCAGTTGGCAAATTGTTTAACAAAAACTACATTACCCAACATGCACCATACCTCCCAACATTTTGGAAGTAAAAAGAGGGACAAAAACATTTTTTCCGCACGTAGTGCACACGTAACAATTTTTTTCACCACACCCTTTCTGTGGCCACACCCCCTAACTACCGTGTTTGTTTTACAAAATTTGGCAGGTTATGAAAGTTTGAAAATATTTCTCCTTATCTAAACTGTGTTTTTGTGTCTCTAAATTGTTACAAAGTATCTTATTTGCACCTGTTAGCTGTTCTGGGCTCTCTGTTAAAAGCCAATTAAGTGAGAAACTTTGTTTCTTTTTCTGGCTGTTCAGTGCAGAGAAAAGAAGGACTTTCCAGTACAAATGAGGGACTGCGGGTTGAGCTGTCAAAAGAGGGACTGTCCCTCCGAAAAAGGGACAGTTGGGAGGTATGCATGCACTGGGAGACGCAGCCTTGGCACATTAGGGCAAGAAAAACATTATCTGGTTCCCAATTACAAACCAGCCAAAGGCCCAAAAAGTAGCCCAAATCCATACCTTGGCTAGTTTGTACATCAGCCTTTTTATTAGCCCACTTTGGCTGAAAACCGCCAACCTGGCAACCCTGGCGCGGCCACCTACGCAGGGGATTGGAAAATGTTCATAAACATTTATTACAGAATTCTCACTTTTCTGAAAGTAAAGTTATTGCATATTGTGGGGGTCCAGTTGCTGTTGCAACTTTAGTAAATATAGCAACTCTAAGGGGCCTATATATTGTGCTGTGTAAAACAATGGAGACAAACATCAGTGTTGATGTTGCACATAGCAACCAATCAGCAATTAGATTTCAACCTAAAAGTTAGAAAACAAAAATAATGATCTGATTGGTTGTATGGGCAAGCATCACCAATGATCTTTGTCTCCATTGTTTTAAACAGAATGATAAATAGGAACCTATGGGTCAGAATTATCAAGTAGTGCAGAGAGCGCTATTGTGCTCAATGCACTAGCGATGCTGCCCCCCTCCGATGATAATTTTTAAGCGTGGCAGCAGCCCCAGAATCGCCGATGCGCAGAATGCAGCGTTCACATCTGACAGTCGTGTCAAGTGGGATGGAAAATTTTCCATGTAGTTTACACATCAGATTTTTGTATCAGTCCCATGATATTTTGACCCACACGACTACTGACTTGTAGGATGTGTTTTGTCTACCAGACACCATCCTGCAAAATCTCCCATGGAGTTTAGCCCACAGTCAACAGGGACAATTGCAAACATTTTGCCACCTGCTGGAAATCATTCAAGTGGGAAAATGATCACAGTCTTCCCATGTAACATTCCATAAACTTGCACCTGCACCTCCAAACTGCATTCTGTGTAGGCAAGATCCTTGGAATGATGTATTGTGGGTGATTAGGGTTGATCCCAATGTTATTAATAGGGAAAAAAGATAAATATATAGGAAGGCCAGTATTTCTTTTTACAGAAAAAGTGGCAACCTTATGGGCGACACTGTGGATTCAATGCGGAGTGTAAATTAAGAGGAGTGTATATATAGTGAATAAAGTACCCCCTTTTGTAAAATATAAGGATATTATAAGTTACCGAGGAGTTTCATGACCATATAAAAGCGTGAGGCCGAAGGCCGAGTGTTTTTATACAGGTCAGGAAACTCCGAGGTGACTTCTAATATCCTCATATTTTGCAACTGGGGGTACTTTATTTATTATAATACACAAGTTTCAGTGAGTCATGTGACAGAAATGACATCAGAACTCACCGTTTATAACTGATGACATCAGAACTCACCATTTATAAGGATATAATTTACAGGATATTTATGGCTTTTGTGTATTATATAATGCATTTGCGCTCTGATATGTCTTATTCCAGCAAATCCGTTAATAACACATATTCTGGAAAGATATTGCATTTTCTATTCTGGGCAATAGGCGCTGGTTGGCAGCCCAATCGGAGGCTGCTGGGAGTTGGAATTCAACAACAGCGAGATGAGGTATATGTGTGAGATAAATGCTTGAGGATTAGCTGCCAATGCAGTAATTGTTTGCTCGTTAGCAATCCTGATGTTTTATAACTAGAGGACTCGAAACAATAGTGCCCTCAGCAGGTCTGCTTTAATTGCAGTACTATATAAATGTTTTTATTAAGACAGAATAGCCTTACAGCATATAAATAGAATAACGCCTTCTGATTTTTTTTGCTAATCTGGTAAGTAAAATAAGGTTTAATGTCGTGTGCCCTGCTTTCCCTGCAGCAGGTGGCACTGCCCATTCTAGCTGAGTAGTTCCATAACTGCGAGTCAGACAATCTCTAACAAGTGAAGTGTACATGCAGCATGAACTTGTGTAGGCTGAGTCCTCCAGCAGCCAATCGGAATGTCAGGAAGCCGGGGGTGGGGCTGGCTATTAGTGCTTTCATTAGCCAACTGCATATCCCTGTGAGCGTTCACCATGCTGCAGCAGCTAACCTTCCCATTATACAGACATTTTCTGCTGAAAAGGAAAATCTTTGTTTCCTGTTGCAGACAGACAGCGGCTATGTCCTCTCTGTTAATTAACCAACCTGAGTATTCATGGCTGAAAGATCTGGGCTTGAAGGAGGAGAATGAAGGTGTTTACAGTGGTACTTGGGGAGGAAAAGGAGAGGTATGTTATTAGCACCCACACAGTCATCATAATTTTGGAATCAGATGTTTTGGTAAGGCCTGAATCCACGTTGCACATATTGCTGCCAGTACAAGAGGCACAGCATGCTGTTATTTTGTTCAGATGAGATTTTCCACATTATACACATGCATCACTTTGTATCTGACAAGAACTTTCCCTGCTACAAGGTTTCTACAGATCACATGGAATGAAATAGCAGTCCAATCAGCCACTGTCTCTCCGCTTGTAATCCTGGAAAGGGAACCTGATAGCATGTGACCTTCGAAAAGTAATGTGTGCCCAACTATTACAGACACAAGTGTGCAGGGTCTAATCCTGAGTAATCTGTGAGCAGTACAATCCGTTAGCTGAGTGCTAATTGTGATCAGTGCACCTTAAGCAAAGCAACCACTTTATTATAGGAATACTTTTATTTACAACACAAACTGCATTGCATACATGTGCTGCATGTAGGGTTGCCACCTGGCCGGTATTTTACTGGCCTGGCCGGTAAAAATTCTGGTTGATCCCAATGTTATTAATAGGGAAAAAATTAATATATAGGAAGGCCGGTATTTTTTTCCAGAAAAGGTGGCAACCCTAGCTGCATGTAATATGTGTTTTAACAACTTTTTCCACAAACTGGGCCAATTATTTATATGACACATCCTCAGTAACTGGACTGTTAAATATTAATTTTAACATAGATGCCTGGTTCACAATACAGGTCCTAAACTCAGGCACTGATCAGCCTTTAGCCTTTCAGTTGGTTATCCCTTATATGCTTAGCCTTAATGTACTTGTTCCCAAATTGTAACATTGGTTTGACATTTGGAGGTGAATACATTTCCCTGCCTTGAATATAGGTGGGTAACTCATATGGACATGGAGATATGATGGTGATGGGGGCATTTGTAGCCTGAGATTCAGTTAAGGCCCTGGCATTTCAAGTACAGCCGCCCATAGGCCCAAAAGGTTTATGCCATCATGCAGCAGCAGTCTCTCTGGCAGAATGCCTTGTTTGCCAATCTTTTGCCTGGGCTTGAATCAAGCCCATAAAAAATCTCTGCCCTTTAAGCTTTTATTGTCTGTCTGACTGCTTGAGGAACTATCCAGAAAAAGAAAATTTAATATATGCTTCAGCATACTGAAATAATAAGTTTTATAAATTATTTCTGAAGTAATTAAGTTTATCTTCAGTGTCCCTCTCTCAGCATCTGTTTCACTTTATTCTCTCTTCATGCAGGAGTTGAGTGTCAGATGTTCAATGACAGATCCAATATATCTTATAGGGGGGCTTCTTTTGCCTAGAAGACAAATTAGAGCTAACCCTAGAAAAATCACCAGACATCATGTCTCTCTACATGCAGGATTTGTGCAAAAGGCAGTTCTTTTGTTAGATTTTCTTTGTACTGAAATCAATTATTTGAGTGAGCTCTAATACATCTGCTAGGAAAGGGAGTCTCCCCTATAAGATATAATGGATCTAACTGTCAATGAATATCTGACACCCATCTCCTGCATGAAGACAGAATGAAGAGAAACAGATGCTGAGAAAGGGATAGTGAAGATACATTTGATTATGTATGATGAAGCTTATAGTAAATTTTCAGTTTCAAGACAGTTCCTCTTTAAAATCCATTGTATGCAGTAATACAGATATTAGTGCCTGTCCATAACATGTCTGTCTGTACAAAACTATCCCCTGGCACGGTGTCTGTTTTTGCCATTTTTATGTGTCTAGAGCAGTGATCCCGAACTAGTAGCTCGCGAGCAACATGTTGCTCTCCAACCCCTTGGATGTTGCTCCCAGTGGCATCAAAGCAGGAGCTTATTTTTGAATTCCAGGCTTGGAGGCAAATTTTAGTTGCATAAAAACCAGTTGTACTGCAAAACACAGCCTCAATGTTGGTTGACAATCCACATAGGGGCTACTAAATGGCCAATCACAGCATTTATTTGGCACCCCAAGAACATTTTTCATGCTATTGTTGCTCTCCAACTCCTTTTACTTCTGAATGTTGCTCACGGGTTCTAAAGGTTGGGGATCCCTGGTCTAGAGTCATCCTTAGGACTATGACACAAAGGGCTTATTTTTGTCAGCACCACCACTGCTGCTTCCCATTAATTTTAATGGCAACTTTGGGCGATTTCAGAAAACAAAGCGCTGCATTTGTTTTCCTAGCGATTTACTTTATTGCTGGTGAAAAGTCATTTTTCGTAGATTTGTTGCCCATCATGGCACAGGTTTAAAGGCGGGTGACCAATCTCCCTGTGTGCCTCTACCCCTGCAAAAAAAACACTGTATAATTAACTAGAATTTCTTGTTGTTACAGCAAAAAGCCATTAAACTGTAATAAAGTATTTTTGTGTTTCCTTTGTAAACAAGTAATTTATATGTTTACAGGTTGTGACATCATACTGTCCTGCGACCAATGCACCAATAGCTAGAGTTAAACAGGTATTATAATTTACTCTTTCATTTTCTAATACATGTACCGTCATCATTATAGCTATGTAATACAGCGGAACCATGGATATCCTGTAAATGATATTCTTATAATCTGTTCTTAGTGATATCAATTCTTAATAATGTAATATGTCAGATGACTTAAATAAACTTGTGCATTATCAAAATTAATGTATCTCTGCTGTAAAAGATGAGAATATTAACAGACACCTCAGAATTCCATGACCTGTATACATGCACTTTGGATGCGCAATGATGCCTTAATAAAGCAGTGCAAATTCTCATGTATAATCTTATCTATTACAACAGCATGTACATTAATGCCTATATATAAATGCCTATTGTAGCATTACCATCTTTTTGCATTAAACAATTACTCTGGTTTGCATTATGGCTAACAAAGCACATTATTATAACACTATTCTAAATAGCCAAAACAAATTAGGTGGGTATCCTTTTTAGTTTCCTGATGCTTAATTTGTGGCTCACTGACAGTATGGTGACTTTTTTTTAATTAAGGTCTGTCTTTAGTTCTTTAATAGAACTAAAGGTGGTTAGTCTAACATAGAAGCTTGATACGTGAAATGCCCTATGTGTTACTTGTGTTAAGGTCTGATCAGAAGCCACATTTCTGCAAAATAAATATTGCTTCAGGTTTCTTACTCAAGATTGTTGCTCCAACATGTTTTTTTCAAAACGCATCAGTTAATAGTACTGTTCCAGCAGTATCCTGCACTGAAATCCATTTGTCAAAAGAGCAAACAGATTTTTTTTTATATATATTTAATTTTGAAATCTGACATGGGGTTAGATATGTTATTAGTTACCCAGGTGCCCTCAGTCATGTGACCTGTGCTCTGATAAACTTCAGTCACTCTTTACTGCTGCACTGCAAGTTGGAGTGATGTAATCTCCCTCCCATTCCTCCAGCAGCCCATAAACAGAACAATATTTGCTTTATATGGCTTTTTAAAATGCACAAAGGATTCTTCATTCAAGATCCCATATGATTTCACCTGCAATGCTGCCTGCTTTCACTCACTACTTGGCAGTCAAGGCCAAATCAACTCAATGCAGTAGAAAGCAGTCATATGTACTAATGATTTGTTCCACAGTCACAATACATAGGCAAATCGGTGGATCTATATTAAGAGTCGATGCACTATAAAGACTGTTTTACATAGAGTCGTTGTTGCCTTTTACATTCATGTTTGTAACAATCACTTTGTTGTTTACTTTTAGGCCACACTAGAGGAATACAATGAAACTGTTAAAAAGGCTAAAGCAGCATGGCAGATCTGGGCAGATGTAAGTACCGGTAGTAGTAGTACTTTTATTTGAGGGTAAAATTGTTGAACACATACTTAGTTCAAAATGATTGTTTATAACTATTCTTAGGATTACATTTAACATTTCTAACACTGATTCTGACCCCATCCAATGATTGTAACTGTATACTTCTCATCATCATTTACATTACACTTATGTCTTTATATGTCTTATGTTCTTTGTCTGTCCTTAATGCATATGGCTCAGTCACTGTGCATCCCTATTTGTCTACCTTTGGGATCTCTGATGTGAAGTCTGTACTTTCAAGTGGCTCTGTCATTATCCCATCCACCTGCTAAAGCTAACCATAGACGTGACGATTCTTCTTGCCGAACGACCGATTTTAGGGAAGCCCGACCAATCCTTCGACATTATCGTGGGTTTCGAACGATCGTACATCTTACGATTTTTCAGCCGACATCTGTCAGGAAATTGATCGGCCAGGTCAAAAAATCTTTGTCGGTCCCAGTGCAATCTATCTATGTTTGCAGGGCCAAGCAGGCAGCTCCCCTTTGTTTTCCTTGCAAATTGGTCCTTTTAGTTGATGGTAAATTCGTACTATCATACGGTCGTTCTGAGAAGATTGTGGTATCAGGATCTGATCTTTTAAAAATCTCAACATCTATGGCCAGTTTAAGATGAGGCTTTGCCAGAAAAATCTGATAAGGTCACAAGATGCTTTTTATCTTGACCCCCATGAGGTGCCACCTATGTTCATGTGGTCAGGCAGTCTGATCATAAGTGATGACAAACTGAATCTGAGCCTGTATGACTAATAACACCTATTTAGCAATTGGCAAATAGGTATTGGATGCCTTCTTAAAGGAAAACTATACCCCCCAAACAATGTAAGTCTCTATAAAAAGATATTGCATAAAACAGCTCATATGTAAAATCCTGCTTCATGTAAATAAACCATTTTCATAATAATATACTTTTCTAGTAGTATGTCCCATTGGGTAATCATAAATAGAAAATTGCCATTTTATAAAATAAGGGCCGCCCCCTGGGATCGTAGGATTCACTGTACTCACAAATATACCAACAAACCATACATGTTAGGTCACATGAGCCAATTAACAGACAGAGTTGTGTCTTTTGCTTCCATACTTCTTCCTGTTATAGTTAGAGTTGAAGTATTTCTGGTCAGGTGATTTCTGAGACAGCATACAGACCATCACAGAATGGTGGCTCAAGGCAAGAGATGTAAAAGAGCAATATTTACTTAAATATATATTCCAGTTTGGTGAGATTCTTTAATATGCCACTTAATATGATATGAACTATCTGTTGCTTAAGTGTTCATTTTGGGGGTATAGTTTTCCTTTAAGAAACCTGATTTATCCAGAAAACTCTGAAATATTGCAATGGAATTTCTTGTCACCAATTAGATTTATTTGCTTCAATGGTAAGACAGTGCCTTGAATTTCATATAAACTGATGTACAGGTATGGGATCCGTTATCCGGAAACCCGTTATCCAGAAAGTTCTGAATTATGGAAAGGCCATCTCCCATAGACTCCATTATAATCAAATAATCCAAAATTTGAAAAATGATTTCCTTTTTCTCTGTAGTAAGAAAACAATTGCTTGTACCTGTACTTAATCCCAACTAAAATATAATTAATCCTTATTGGAAGTAAAACCAGACTATTGGGTTTATTTAATGTTTACATGATTTTCTAGTAGACTTAAAGTGAGAAGATCCAAATTACGGAAAGACCCAAGTCCCGATGATTGCGAATAATAGGTCCAATACCTGTAATATTATTTTTTGATGATCACAAACATTTAAAAACCTACTACGGTTATTGTTAAATGTTTCTTAGTACTTTAGTACATGGTGCGCAGATTTTGGAATAACCCCCATATGCTGTCAGATAACAGATGCCGTACCTGTACAATATAGATTGCAGGTTTGCATGCCTCCCTTACATATTTGTTTCTTCCTTTTTCTAAGGTGTTTCTTACCAGTGGAGGTGTCCTTAATAAGCACAAACTATTTCCAAAGAAAATATTGTATTACTATTTTAATATAGTATTCATTATTACATTTTTATATTTTTCTTCCAGATTCCAGCTCCAAAACGGGGGGAAATTGTGAGACAAATTGGGGATGCATTGAGGAAAAAGATAAAACTTCTTGGACACCTGGTATGATGTGTGAAATTCTTCCTATTATCATGAAGGGGGTGTGATATAAATGTCTGGCATTTTACCATATTATTTACAATCAGGACCAGAAGAGGCATGTGTCTAGGATGCAAAAGCGGGTGCTAGAACTTTTCCCGCATGCCTCTGCGGCCTTCCAGCCCTTCACATCCAGAAAAGGAGTGAACTGACGATTGGGGTTGGCAGTGGTGAGGGGAAAGGTGGTGCTAGTGGGGGTTTCAGAGGCATGACAGCCAGGACTTTGACCCAGCATGGATTACAGTAGTACAATATTATATTTTTATTTTTGTACTTTGGACTCTTTTTAGAGGCTCATTATAATCTAGTGGAAAATGTATACTTTTGTAATAATTTACTTTGCTGGGGTGATTAGGCTGACATTTATTGGGGAGTTATCTGTACCCAGTGTATGAAACAAAATGCTTTGCTTGTACGATTATTAGCCCCTTCCATTTGTTTTAAAAGAAGGCTGGCCTCTTCTGCATCAGGTTTCTGGTCCTCTCTGAACTACAGACATATTTAGATTCTTATAGTATTAGAAAGAAGTTTTAAGTTTATTGAACTTACACAAATATTATTTATAAGTGACTGCAGGATGTAAAATAGTAACTAAAATGATGAGTAACTAAATGATCATGTTAAAAGTAAAAAAATCCAATTTGCAGAATTTTCAGTGCACACAATCCTCTCATTTTAATTATCTGAAGCTAAAGTGCGATTATTCACCCCAGATGACATTATGCGTATGTCAGAACAAAATTGCTGCATGGTTCTTTTAAAGCAAAGTTTAATCCAAGTTAGGATGGAGAGGTTAATAAGGTCATTGGCCTCACCAGCTAGAGTAATCAGAACTGAAATGTAGAATCCCAAACTCAAATCTGTGTTGCTTTTATGTCTTTTCTGTGGAAATAAAAGCTTCCAATCTAATGTTTCTCTTCATCTAAGGAATCCTTAGAGATGGGGAAGATATTAGTTGAAGGCGTTGGAGAAGTCCAAGAATATGTAGATATCTGTGATTATGCTGTAGGGCTTTCTCGTATAATTGGAGGACCCATACTGCCTTCAGAAAGTAAGTATAACATTGTTTACAAGGCTTGTATCTTCAGGAAATAAAAATGCTCCACAAATAAATTTGCACATAATTTTCACAGACTGCACCACTACTAGAAAACATGATTTGTGTTTTCCATTGCAGCACTTATTTCTGACCTGCTAAATGACTAGTACAGCAATGTTTTCATATATATAACTTTGAAGACTAAATGGGGCTCTAAATAAAAGTTGAACTTTAAAGAAGGACTTGAACCTTACTGGATGCATGCAGAGAGCATGGTCTAGAGAAATATGGGGTCATTTATGCCCCTTAGTGCTCATCTACAAAGCACTTGCGCCCCCTCTACACTGCACTTTACTTGGCACCAGATTTTTCTGCTCAGTGTAAAGTGCGCAGTTAGCCTTGTCCTGTAGCCATACAATAAGGACAGGCCTCCAATGTGGACGGTGGGTCCTGCCTCTCCCTGCCTTGCACATCTGAATGGCACACAAGATAGGGGCAGTACTGGAGCATGCCTACATGCCTCCCCTCACACATCCTTTTGAATTTAGTGTGACCTAATACCAGCTGCACTCGGTTCAAAGAGCTGCACAAAGCGCTGCACAGAGGACTGCGGTTATTTGCACAATGCCCCATGCAGTGGCCTTTTTTTTGAGGGGCGGGGGGCATTGTGCATGATCCCTATAGTCTTAGAAATACCATAAAATTGAGAAAAGTGAATTCTAAGATGCAGTGGAATTCCATTCTCTTTTATGGCAATGGAACACAGGAGGAATTTAGCTACTTTGGTGCTTCTGTTCTTGTGGGGTGCCAATTGACTTTTTTGATGCTTGACAAAGGGGTTACGGCCCGAAACGTTGCATCCGCAATAAATGAGCAAGGGTTTTCCCTGCTAGAAATAACCTAAGTTGTGCCAGTGATTTCCCTGCTTTTCGTGCCAATTGACTTTTGCCACCTTACTACCTACAATCCATGTTTCCAAACAATTGTCAAATACATATGTCTATGTGCCATGTTGGGTAGGCAGTTTTGGCCTATTTGGCTTCACTGCTGATATATTTACTGTCATGGTTGCCAAAATGCCTAAAATTAACTCTGTATGCCATTGTACTTGACTGTAGCACTGACTTATGAAACTAGAAAAGCTTTCTGTTCTTCTGACAAGTGAAGTACGAGATAATTGCTTCTTAGATCTTTTCATTACTATATTTTAGGGTGTGCAGTGACCGAATAATTAGTCTAATCTATCATGGTGGGCTTTGCAATCTCTTTTTGTAGGACCTGGGCATGCTCTGATTGAACAGTGGAATCCAGTGGGTTTGGTGGGTATAATTACCGCCTTCAATTTTCCTGTTGCTGTATATGGCTGGAACAACGCACTTGCTCTAATCTGTGGAAATGTCTGTTTATGGTAAGTAAGCATGTTTAGAATAAAACTGGCTTCTAGCAAAGTGTGTGTAAGTCAAATAGTTTCACTACTGTTGTTATGAGTTGTTTTCTCCGCTGGCATATGTATACCAGTGGAGAAAGGGCCCCACCTCCTATTAGCCTTAGGGCAAGGGCATGTGTTGCATTCTAGATGCTTCTCTCCGTCTGCAGATTTTAAAGTGATGGAGAGAAGTGGATCCACTCTAATCAGCGGCTTCCTGGAACTCCATTGCTACACACCGCTTGAGCCTGAGTGTGGATAAACTGTGTTTTGTTTTCAAATAACCTAAAATTGACCAAATTCTGGAAATTTCCTTTGAAACAAAATGTTTTTTCCTTATAGGAAAGGAGCCCCTACCACATCCCTTACTAGTGTTGCTGTGACAAAGTAAGTTACTTGATTATAGGAATTTATTTCCTATTTTCTTAGGCCCAGGTTTTAAAAGGGGACTCTGCACTATTGCCTAAACCATTATGAGCAGAAAATGTGATGGTTTAATAGAATGCAGAAACAAGAGTTGTGAGTATGATCATGCTGTTCTTTATACAACAGATTTTTAGTATGCATAAGCTGTTTTCCTATAGCAATTCGTCTGTTTCTAAAATGTGGTGGCCCACCAATGAAATCTTTGCCCCCAGCCCACTAGTTCCTTAAAGCAGCTCTGGTCCTTTACACCCTATGTCTCTTAGGTGATCGGGCTGTGGGGCTTTATATAACAAAAACTTCAAACTTTCTAGGGCTCATTTATCAACACTGGGCAAATTGAAGCCAGCTGCATGTAGAACAATGAATGCAGCAATTTGATTGGTTGCTATGGGTTACTGTCCATGGGCAAATTTGCCCAGTGTTGATAAATGACCCCCAGTGTCTCCTTTGTATTCAGTAACTGGGAATTTACAGGTCTTATTTTGTCATTGACAGAATCGTTGCACAAGTATTAGAACATAATAATTTGCCCGGTGCTATCTGTTCCTTGACGTGTGGTGGTGCAGACATTGGGTAAGTTTACAAGGACAACAATAACGTGACTGATAGATATTAAAGTTTATTATACTACTACCTAAAATGACTAATGGGACTTAAATTTTATTTTATTGTGTATTTTATTCCTGATCTTATCTTTCTTAGTCGTTTACAGACTTGAACAATTACTCTTATTTCTACTCATAAGAAACATATGACTCATTGCGCTCACTACATTATTATTATTAATATACAATAACTGGCTACAGATAAGGACTCTACAATTTTGTGTTAAACATACGTATAAACAAGTAAAAACTGTAGCACATACTATACCTGCCAGAAGTCGTAGATGTCGCCATTACACATTTTAGCTTTTGGTTTCAGCATATTTATAACACCAGAAATATTTGTTTTTTATATCCATTTAGATTTTATATTTTTAACTATTAGTATGGATAACATTTCACAGCAGCAGAGGATAATAATTGTTGAATTTAATAAATAACGTTGCTTCCAGCAGACTTATAGAATTGGATGGAAAACAATAGAGTGGGAAGCGTTCTAGCCTTTTCTGCAGTTAAGAGGTACTTTGAAAGAAGAATGATAGCAACAGGGGAACTTGATAGTGATAAATTTTGTTAGATAAGAAACTTTATTTATTAATACTGAGGCAACGTACAAAACAAATGGACTAATAATGCCCTGTTTTTTTCACGTTGCTTATGTTATGGCTTATGGCATAGCTATTTGTGCTACATCTTTCTCTAAACGAAATGCTGTCTGCATTTAGCATCCCTGAATCCAGAGCAGGAATACTGTATCTCTAGTTTGTAGGACATCACACAAGCTATGGGCACCATAGGTAGGAGTTAAGGAAAGGCTCCCTTAAGCCCCATCAGTGGTGTATTCTGCATCTTGCACCCAATGTTCAATATGGCGCAAGGTGCAGAAAACAACATGGACAAGTGCTACATGGATGGGTCCCAAGGTTTAAAACTCCAGAACTTGCATCCATGGGATTGATAGTAAGACTGAAGTTCTCATGGCAAAACTTACTGTATACAATTTCACGTGTGTGTATATATTAATTGTTATCAAAGGGCTTTACTGTCTTAAGTGCAATTAAATTGAAAGTGTCCCCAATTTATAAACAGCCAATAGGACTTATTGGTCTATGTAACTTTAACTTTAGAGCAAACAGAAATCTGAAATGTGCCTGTGTTGCATTACCTTAATTAGCATTATCAATGAACTTCAAATTGATTATGGTTCTTTTCTTATTCTTAGCAATGCCATAGCTAAAGATGAAAGAGTAGATCTGGTGTCATTCACTGGCAGCACAAATGTTGGCAAGCAGGTGGCACTTAAAGTTCAAGAAAGGTTTGGTGAGTTTTAAGAAGTAAAGTTGACTTTCATTGCCTATAGTGTAAAGAGTTTACATACATTTATTGTATGTATTTGTGTGCCGATACAGCTGGTCTGTGCAGAATGTTTTGGTCTTATAACAAGTTCAAGAATATTTTTGCTGTTTTGTGTCCTTGCTAAGTTTTTAGTATTTAGTTTATTAAGGTTCAAATGACAGTTTGCAAGTTTATTGAAATGTATGTCTGTGAAGGTTCTCATTCACCCCAGGTCATTGTATATCTTTAGTAATAAGTCAAATCAACTGGACTTGCTGTATTTTCTTTTTCCTAAAATACAGCAAGTCAAGTTGGTTTGACTTATTACTATAGCTATTGAAGTGTAATTAAACACATTGGCTATGGCCCACATATCTGGTCCTGCTTACAAAAATAAATAGTTTTGATGGAGTGCATTGCTATTTACTGTGCCTTGAACGAATATAAATGTATTCTTCTTTCTAATTCCAAGGACGCAAGCTACTGGAATTGGGTGGAAACAATGCAATTATAGGTAAGGATGTACATGTCACACAGGGCATCTGTTATGTTTCAGGATCAGGGGAAGGTTCCAACATACTGGTGTTTATTCAGTCATATTAATGTCACTATTTATCTAGCTGGAAAAGCTTTTGTTCCAATACAGAAGGTTTACAAACTGGGATTAGAGTTCTAATTCCATATTATTTTGAACTGTAAATGCACCTAAAATAGAAGATTAATAGGAATTTTAGTAGAAAATATACAAATTACCTACATTTAGGTAATATCTGCGTAGCAACCTTGTTTGCTTGTGTTGTGTTACTGTAACATATATATCTCATGGAGATCAATCCGGTATTTGCATTCATAGACTGATTAAAGCAAAATGCTTATTACTGCAAAGGTCAGATTTTGACCATATGACTACTTGGGCGTTTTAAAAACGAAAAATGGCTTTCTATTTCCACTCTTTTTGTATCCCCAGTGTTTGAAGATGCCGATCTTAGTCTAGTAACTCCCTCTGTTCTCTTTGCGGCTGTGGGCACTGCAGGCCAGAGGTGCACTACCGCCAGGCGGCTGGTAAGGAATTCTTGCTTGACCAGAAATGGAAAAAAACTTTAATGATTTTTTAATGATTTTAGATTAGAAATATTCAAACACAAGGCTTTTATTCTTTTAGTAAGGCATATTGCATTGTATTTTACTGGTGGCATTGTTGATTTAAATAATAGACCTACCAATTCTGGTCCAGTCTATAGTTAACAAACATATATTGGACACTGAAGTGGAAATTGAAATGGAACTGGATATATATTGGTGGAAAAAAGTGTCACGTTTGAGCCTATAGACATTCTTTCCACAAGTGGCAACATTTTTGTGCACACAATAAGGGGCAGATTTATTAAGGCTTGAATTTTGAGTTTATGGGAGTTTCTTAACACCCAAAAACTCCCATTGACTCAAAATTGGAAAAAAAAGGACCAATCGAAATTTATTAAAAAAAAAAAAAAAATTTTTAAAGAATGGGTGAATGTTGCAAACTCGAATCGAATTAGATTGAAGTTTTTTCACCAAAATTTTTTTCTAAAAAAACAAACAAAAAACGACTCCAAATTGATTGTAGGAGGTCCCCCATAGGCTAATTCGGCAGCTTTTAGATAGCAAATAGTCAAATTCAAATTTTTAAAAGGACAGTGCATGATAAATTTGGAATTTTTTTCAAACTCAAATCGAATTTGAACTATCCCCAAGTCGAATTACACTAAAATAAACTCGAAATTCGAATTTAAAAATCAGAATCTAAAAATTTTTAATTCGACCCTTGATAAATCTGCCCCTAAGTCATTAAAGCTGTATAATTAAAGTCCTTTTCAAATTTCAACATGAAATCCAATTACTATTTTTTAATAAAGCATTCATAGCTGTTGTAAGCTAATTCAAAAAATCTCAGCTGTCAATCAAATATTGTCTGCCCCTCCTCTATGCCTTAGGTGGGGCAGACAATTACTTTCACTTTCCATTCAGCACTTCCTAGATGTCACTGCTCTCCCCACATTCCCCCAGTTCTCTTCACCGTTGAATTGTGTAACCAGTGCATGGGGATGGACATCAGGTCCCCCATTCTGGTGCACAAACAAGATTCTGAGATGATGTAAGACTTGTCTTAATAACAGTGTCCACAAAATGGCTCCTTCCTGCTTGCTATAATTATGAATTCCCAGACTGAAGGAAACAAGATTCAAATAATTTGTCGGATGCCGGCATTTGAAGGTGGGGGGGTGGGGGGGGGCAGGAGAAGAGCTCAACCGCCCACCACCCGCGAGGAGCAGTGCGAGGTCGACCCGAACCCGCCAGTCTCGCAGGTATCGGGTCGGCCTGCACATCACTAGTTGCAATTGAGTAAATGTGTTTTCCATGGATAAGACTGAGAATCAATGTTCATATCTGAAGCTTAAGGGGCAGATTTATCAAGGGTCGATTTTCGAAGTAGAAAAAGCTTCGAAATTCGACCATCGAATTGGAATACTTAGAATATCGAAGTCGAAGTTTTTTTTACATCGAATTTGGCCATTTGCGATTGAAGTAAAATCGATCGACTGATGAAATCCTTTGGATCGAAGGATTTCATCCATCGATCGAACGGTTTTTGTTCGACTTCAAAAAACGTAGAAAAATGCTCTAGAAGGTCCCCATAGGTTTACATAGCACTTCGACAGGTTTAATTTTGCAAAGTATTGAAATCAAAGTTTTTATTTTTTTATTTTTTAAAGACCGTACTTCGATTATCGAATGGTTGAATATTCAAACTATTTTACTTCGAATCTAATTCAAAGTCGTAGCATCCTATTCGATGGTCGTAGAATCCAAAAAATTACTTTAAGTTTTTTAACTTCTAAAATTCCATCGAATTCACTTCGACCCTTAGTAAATCTGCCCCTAAGTGTTAAACTATCCATCCTGAAATCTTTCATTATACACATATCTATACATATATATTTTCCTGTTTTGTTTAGTTTTTACATGAAAGTATTCATGACGAAATTGTGGAGAAGCTATCTAAAGCTTATGCACAGGTGCGAATTGGAGATCCTTGCGAACGTAAGTGGCTGTCTTTTATTTTGTGGATAATGTTTGTGGTTAATGTTGATAATGGAAAACCATTATCGACCACTTGTTGTGCCTGTGCTGAAGCAACAAAGCCTTTAGTTCACCTGGGCAAGAAGCAGGCAATTCTGAAGCTCTAAAAGGGGACTGTTCTTATCACATTGCTTCTACAAGAGGCAACTTTTTCAGATTCGGATAAAGCTGTGGACGCCAGGAATAGGGTTCCTTTACAGCTGGAGCATTTTGCAAATCATTTAAACCCTTGCAGATAATACAAAGACAACATATCAAATGTTGAAATCCGAGAAATTTTATTGTTTTTTGAAAAATCGGTGCTCATTTTGAATTTGGTGGCAGAAACAAAAGACTGGAAACATTTCATCAATCTAAAAAGAGAGGATCACATATTGTCTGTGTCTCTCAGAAGTAAAGATAGGGGAGTACACCACTCTGTGATACACTGTGCAGGCAAATATTGCAACACTTTTTTTTCTTAATTAAAAAAAATAGATAAAATGTTTTTTATATCAACCTTTTGTGGGGGAAAAATGCATTGCAAATTGCCCAAACGCAGAGATTTAGTTAGAAACATATGTTTTCCATACACCGGATACATAAATGTTTTAGCAATGCATGTAGGTGTGCCATGTTTTCAATGTAATGTGGCCTACAGCTTGATTGTGCCATTAAAAAGGGAATGAAAGTCAATTTGAAAGCAATGTATTTTTTGTAAAGCAATAGTTTTATTTATTTAGTTGGTGTGTAACAGAGTACTGTTGCCCCTCAATAGGGATTCCCAAGAGCAGCAGTGTGGACTGTATCAAAGCAACTTGCAGGGCATGTATACAGACCCCAGAACCACAAACCAAGTTTTGTATCACCCAGACAAGCAGAGAGTAGAAACCTGGTTTGGGTGAATAATCAAACTGTGATTTTACTTTTTTTGCATTCTATTTGGGTATTTTTTCAACATTTAACACCCAAAATCAGTGTCAGACTGGGGGGTCCAGGGCCCACTAGGACTCCTGTCCAGTGCCCCCTCCGGACCCCCTACTGTGATGCCGCACATGTGTGTTCACGAACGGCGCGGCACCACAAATTATTTTTCTTTGTAGGAGATCGGGAGAGGGGGTTTGGCCCGGCTGGGGCCCATGAGGGCCGGGGCCCACTGGGTTTTTTCCCGGTGTCCCGCCGGGCCAGTCCGACCCTGCCCAAAATTTGTCCTGATCTTCCTGGAAATGCCTCATCCTCTATGAATGTTACTACTACTGAAATTAAAGGGTGTTTTCAACTTAGAATTCATTCGAGGTATAAAAAAAAACTCTAAAATTCGACCTTTGATAAAAAACCCCTTTAAAGTGGTTGTTCACCTTTGGACAACTGTCTAAATTTGAACAGCCCTTCTCTCTAAAAATATATAAATTTTTTGTAACAATAACCAATTTGTAAGATTGCATCCCTGATGGGCAGTGGTCTGTATATTAAGAATGGTTTATTAAAAAAAAAAAAAAAAAAAAAAAGATTTTAAAAATTATTTTTAATGATATGGGCTGTTCAAATTTGAACACTTGTCCGAAGGTGGACAACCACTTTAAAGGGGTTATTTATCAAAGGTCGAATTTTAGAGGTTTTTTTTATACCTCGAATGAACTCGCAACTCAAATTGTATCTTATTTTAAAAAAAAAACACTAATGGAAAAAACTGTAATCAGAGTTTTCGGAGGGAAAAAACACGAATTGCTCTAATTGATCAAGTTTTCGGGCAAAACCCTCCGAAAAAACTAACATTATGAAGGCTTTTAACTTCTTCAAATGGTTCAAGGGACTTCTGCCATTGACTCCTACATGACCTCAACAGGTTTTAGATGGCTTATTTTCGGATTCAAGCTATTTCCAGGGTCAGTATAATAAATCTTCAAAAAGTCTATATATTTTTTTTTTTTTTTTTAGCCCGAAAAAAACATAGAAAACTTGAATTTTCCTGGACAACAGAACTCGATCCTTAATAAATATGCCTATAACCACATGTATATATTCCCTGTCTCCTTCTGTACATGTGGCAAACTATACCCACATGTGTCTGCCATAGGCAAAGGTTTTCTGATTATTTCTCATGGGAATAGTTAACAGACAATTTTAGGTGTTTTTACCCAATGCGATTATAATACCCGATACCAGAGGCCTAAAATTTAACCTAAGAAGCATCATAACTGGTACGTTGTGTAGTTTTATGGCTGTGGAATACTTGGGTGACTTCCAATTAAATACCTTATGCTCTATATATTGTATTTTGCAAATATAGTTAGAGGAATTGTTTGAACTATTGTATTACCATAAATATTACACATGCATACTTTGGATATTTGTACATAGTAAAGTAATGATTATATTGTTTCTTATATCCCCTCAGCTGACACACTTTGTGGTCCTCTACACACCAAGCAGGCAGTAGAAATGTATCTCTCTGCTGTTGAGCAAGCAAAATGTGAAGGGGGCACAGTTGTGTGCGGTGGCAAGGTACGTCTAATTGTTTCTTCTCATACATAGTATATAAGATGCAAACATGACCTGTGTGTATTACTGATGTGTGGGTCGGGCTGTTACCGACCAACACCTGCCCTCCCACCACCCGTGCCCGAGCCCGACAACCGGGTTCATTTTATGAACCCCCAAGAGGCGTGCGTCTATAAAAGCTCAACCCGGAAGGGCGAAGCCGGCTTTTGGAAGGTCTTAAGAAGAGCTCAACCCGCACCCACCTGCGACCCGGAAAGGAGCATGCGAGGTCAGCCTGAACCCACAGGTATCGGCGGCCCGCACATCACTAATGTGTACCTAAAATATAATGTTTTCCTTGTGTGGCTATAGAAATGGACACTAGACATATGGCAGCATTCATAAACATTCAATAATAATTGCTGAAAAGCAAACAGGAGCACCCATACAGATATATACATACAGTGTTATAACTTCAGAAATGGACACAATACAGAATTATGTTCACAATTGCTGACTAATTGGAAAAATAATATACATATGTAAGCAGTATAGTAACTCGGGAAAGTGCCTGGGGAATTTTGACTCCGTATCTAGAAAGACACATATTGAGCATGTCTGTGTTTAACTCTCTCTCTCTCTACAATATTTGAATTTGCCACTATACCCTGTGAGAATATATAGATGTCTAGCCTACACCCCCCCCAGCTATTTTGTTGATCTGCAACTCACAGGATGACCAAATTGTTTAGTTTAGACCAAATTGTTTAGTTTAATTAGTGCTTGTGGGCCACTGATTACACATCCTAGTGTTATATTACATTCAAGCTTGATTGTTTCCTGTTTGAGCTCAAGTATCAAAGGCTAAACAGGATATTGGTTCTTTACAGCAAAGCTTTACAGTTCTCTGGATAAACTTTTTTTTATTTGATGATATTGGCTTTAACATATTTGACGCTTCTGAACTTTTATTTCCAGGTCTCGGTTAGAAGTCTGTGATGGAGACACTTACACATGATTAAAGTATTATTATTAGTTTGATAAAATTGGTGCCACATTTTATTTGTGCATGTTTTTGTGTCTTTATTCTATTTGTTTTGCTATAAGAAATAAAGTATACAGTATTGATGACACTGTTCACTCACTTCCTAATGGAAACTGGAAGAGGTTTTGACAAATGTATTACTATCACTTTTGTTACTATTTACTATCACCATTATTACTGTTTCTATTTTTACCATCTACATTGCGATTACCATTTGCTCACTTGCACATCTTACAGTGGTGTGAAAAACTATTTGCCCCCTTCCTGATTTCTTATTCTTTTGCATGTTTGTCACACTTAAATGTTTCTGCTCATCAAAAACCGTTAACTATTAGTCAAAGATAACATAATTGAACACAAAATGCAGTTTTTAAATGAAGGTTTACGTTATTAAGGGAGAAAAAAAACTCCAAATCTACATGGGCCTGTGTGAAAAAGTGATTGCCCCCCTTGTTAAAAAATAACTTAACTGTGGTTTATCACACCTGAGTTCAATTTCAAAGGTTATAAAGCCATTTCTAAAGCTTTGGGACTCCAGCGAACCACAGTGAGAGCCATTATCCACAAATGGCAAAAACATGGAACAGTGGTGAACCTTCCCAGGAGTGGCCGGCCGACCAAAATTACCCCAAGAGCGCAGAGACAACTCATCCGAGAGGCCACAAAAGACCCCAGGACAACATCTAAAGAACTGCAGGCCTCACTTGCCTCAATTAAGGTCAGTGTTCACGACTCCACCATAAGAAAGAGACTGGGCAAAAACGGCCTGCATGGCAGATTTCCAAGGCGCAAACCACTTTTAAGCAAAAAGAACATTAAGGCTCGTCTCAATTTTGCTAAAAAACATCTCAATGATTGCCAAGACTTTTGGGAAAATACCTTGTGGACCGACGAGACAAAAGTTGAACTTTTTGGAAGGTGCGCGTCCCGTTACATCTGGCGTAAAAGTAACACAGCATTTCAGAAAAAGAACATCATACCAACAGTAAAATATGGTGGTGGTAGTGTGATGGTCTGGGGTTGTTTTGCTGCTTCAGAACCTGGAAGACTTGCTGTGATAGATGGAACCATGAATTCTACTGTCTACCAAAAAATCCTGAAGGAGAATGTCCGGCCATCTGTTCGTCAACTCAAGCTGAAGCGATCTTGGGTGCTGCAGCAGGACAATGACCCAAAACACACCAGCAAATCCACCTCTGAATGGCTGAAGAAAAACAAAATGAAGACTTTGGAGTGGCCTAGTCAAAGTCCTGACCTGAATCCTATTGAGATGTTGTGGCATGACCTTAAAAAGGCAGTTCATGCTAGAAAACCCTCAAATAAAGCTGAATTACAACAATTCTGCAAAGATGAGTGGGCCAAAATTCCTCCGAGCGCTGTTGCAAGTTATCGCAAACGCTTGATTGCAGTTATTGCTGCTAAGGGTGGCCCAACCAGTTATTAGGTTCAGGGGGCAATTACTTTTTCACACAGGTTTGGATTTCTTTTCTCCCTAAATAATAAAAACCCTCATTTAAAAACTGCATTTTGTGTTTACTTGTGTTATCTTTGACTAATAGTTAAATGTGTTTGATGATCAGAAACATTTTGTGTGACAAACATGCAAAAGAATAAGAAATCAGTAAGGGGGCAAATAGTTTTTCACACAACTGTACATTTAAAAGCTCTCATCCTACAAAGTTTAGGGTGAGTTTTTAACTGTAATGAGTATTGATTAACATTTAGTTACCCATTCATGCTGCTAGGGGTTTTCTTTGCACAAATATATTCATACTTTTGATGTCCTCTGGTCCGTTTTTAAATCAAACAATGCATTCTGTATTATTCAAGGTAATTGATCGCCCGGGGAATTTTGTTGAGCCAACAATCATGACTGGACTAGCTCATGACTCCGCTATTGTTCACAAAGAGACCTTTGCGCCAATACTGTACGTGATAAAATTTAAGGTAATTGCTCCAAAATATTAGATTTAAATATTAAATATATACATACACAGTGATTTAAATGCTACAAATGCTAAATATAAATTCAGGTACAGGATCCTCAGAGTGCTTGGGGCTTGGAGTTTTCTGGATTAGGGATCTTCCATCATTTGGATTGCCATACCTAAATGTGCTAAAAAACATTTAAACATAAGTGCCCAGACCAAAATAGGTTATACTTTTATATGTGTTGCTGAGAAAGGTGAATTGACACAAATGTTTTTCCACGGGGATTCCCTTTATCGCTGATGGGAAAGCATTTAGTCGCCCGCAGAAAAGGCAATTTGTGGTGGGTGACCTCCTCATCTGCCATTTCACTTAGACCATGGATGCAAAAATGTCTATCGGTTCAATTGTGATTTGATGGTGTGGTTTATAGACGGTGCTGGCCAGCTGTGTCCTCTGATCACTAGCTTAATATCTATGTTTAGCAAATACTAATATATTTCTCCATATTTACACAGTTATCAGTAATTTTTCTAATTAAAATGACATTAATTTTTCAGACTGAAGAAGAGGCTTTCGCATGGAATAATGAGGTGAAACAGGGCCTTTCAAGCAGCATCTTTACTAAGGATCTGGGAAGGATTTTTCGCTGGCTTGGGTATATAACTATAATTTACCCTTACTACCCTAACCCTTTACCTAGTCCTAGAAATTCTATGTTGGACTTTAATACAGAACCTTATATTAGAATCCTGAACAGAACCAATTTTTAAGACCCGGCCCGAAACCGCAGCCCTCGACCCGAACCACAACCCGCATATTTAGCCACTTTGATCCTCTACTCGGACCCACAACTGCCTTATCCGCAACTCGACCCACAACCCACTGACCACCATCAAACAGGAAGTGATGTTGCTGCAAACCGGAAGTGACATCAAAAGTGGGCGTTTTGTAATATTTTAAAAGTACTAAAATATAGACAATATAAGATAAGAAATTTAGATGAGCCCTGCAACCTGACCCACATCTATACCTGCACCTGAAAATCCTACCCTCATTCCGCAGGGTACCCGCTTTTTTTGCAGGTAACCCACGGGTACCCGACCCGCTGCAGGACTTGTATACCAATGTGTTTTTGTTTTGTTTTTTAATTCAAACTGCACAAATATCTCTGGTATAACAAATATGACAAACAGTTATTAAGTTAAGTGAAAATCAGATTGCATGCAAGGTTATCGAGTCCACTAGGGGAGTATATATGGCCAGTTAAACAAAAAGGCCAGAGTTAACGGGATACAGCCCTTAGTACCGAAGGCAAATCATACAGCATACTGTAAAATGAACCCCTAACTCAGAAAAGTCTTGCATAAAAATGTCAAATTTTATTCAAAATTCCATATTAAAAGAATATACATACAGACCCCATGTTATTCCACTTACAGTAGAATACTGGTACTTAATCATAGGCACTATACCTTAATCATAGGAATGCACATGATTAAGTATATTCTTTTAATGTGAAGCTTTGAATGAAAGTTTCCATTTTTATGTAAGATTACGGGTTAATTTTGTGTTATGTTAAAATTTGTGGCAAAACAAAGACATAATTAAATTGGTTATTAAAAGATTATTAAAAGGTGTTCGTACAGCCGGGGGATTACAGTGTACTGCCAAGCTTTTTAAGATAATTCTTTTTTAAAGCTCAGATTTGCAGTAGGTTATAGGTAATGCAAGGAAAGTTCCATATCGGATATAGCAGAAATTACAAAGTATAGGGCAGTAGTTCTCTGCCACTTATTTTCATGGAATTCATGAGTTACCTTGGCCATATCTTCCCCACTTCACACAGCCAACTCTTTTCGCTCCTTTCCAGAATACTGCTGAGGTTGCCTGTTGACATGAGTTGGACTATTTATGTTCTTCCTTTTTAGGCCAAAGGGATCAGATTGTGGCTTGGTGAATGTAAACATTCCTACGAGTGGAGCTGAAATTGGAGGAGCTTTTGGTATGTGGCTATATTATTATTGCTATGAATTTTACAGTGTTTTAGTTTTGAGGGACAACCCTTTTCTGGCTATAAATATTCATTTGAGGAGGTTGATTCCAGTTCCAAAAGCCAACTCAAAATCCTATACAGAACACAGTTTAAAGGAGAAGTAAAGTTTAACGAAGAAGTATCTAGACATGTACATTTTGGGCTTCTGTATCAGCCCAAGGCAACCACAGCCCTTTAGCAGTAAATATATGTGTCTCCAAAGATGCCCCAGTAGCTCCCCATCTTCTTTTCTGCTGATTCACTGCACATGCTCTGTGCTAATGTCACTTACTGAGCTTTGGGACCAACTCATAATATATAGTACACATAGAATATAAATGTCACAATATAAGGTTGATTAGTAATTAATACAGATAATTACTACATGGCAGCTCTGAAACCAGTACAACTAACATCAGAATTTATTAATCAGCCCTGTAGCATCAGCTTATATTACAGAAAAACCTCATTTTCTGCTTGATAATTTGCGACAACCCCTAAGCTTAGCTTCTCAGAGCCCACAGAGCATGTGAAAGTCGAAGACGCTTTCCAAGATGGTGACCTCCTGTGATAAGTTTGAAGTCCTGGATCATTGCTACTACTGAGATGCTGAAACTTTAGGCTGGTGCAATAAGTTCAGTAAATAAAATATGGCATTTTTAACCATATTCCTTTTTAGGGTTTAGTTTTGAACACTTAATTGCAGTGGCACTTGGTGCAATTTTACTGACTGCCAAGTGAGCAGCATGAGATACCCTGGATTCTAGAGTTTCTGACCTCTGACATGTGTTGATGTGCTCCCTTAAAATATTTTAGAAGTAACAGATCCTTGCAGTTAGACTTTCAAATGAATGTAACATTAAACATAATTATAACAATGTCTGCTAACGATGTGTAAAGGTTAAACCCATGTGCTAATTGGTTTCCATGGGTTTACTCTTGTTTCTACATAAACCCTTAAGGCATGAAAAGATTTTTAGAAACATAGCATTTCTTCAACTGAGGTGTTTTTTTTTTTTGTTTTTTTTAATGACATTACTTTCTGAGACTAATTTATCCTCAACAACAATGGTAGCTGTCAGAAATGAATCTTTGGCACAATATTAGCCTTTACAATGATATCTTAATCTTCAGCTGAACAAAACTGGTTATTGCTAATTGTACAGACACTCAAAAGTCTCATTATTTCCATAGATTACTATGAATACAGTATATCAAAATGTCTTCTTAAAAAAAAAGATAATAGGAATTAAAATAAAGATCATAACGTTTGACCAGTTCTTAGGTTGTCAAGGCAATATCCAGATTAAAACAGAATCCCTTGAGTAAAATGATAGGAATCATTGATAATCATGTTGAATAAAACACTCCAAATTACAATTAAACTTTCCATAAATTTCACCAACATTTCAGGCACCTGCTTTGTGCCAACTTTATTGTATGTATTCAATTTGTTTGGTTCTTGGCACCAAGCTTTAAGGGCTTACAGGAGGTAATTCTAGTTGGCTGCATTATTTATCTTTCTGTTTATTTGATTTACTAGGAGGTGAAAAACACACAGGAGGTGGGAGAGAATCTGGCAGTGATTCTTGGAAACATTATATGAGAAGGTCTACCTGGTAAGAGTGAGAAAAAATTTGAGCGAATTTGATTGAATGCAGCATGGTTTGTTCAAATCTAAGCATATCATTTCTTAGGGTTAGTTCACACGAGGAGATTTGAGGATGCGTGTGCTTAAGCGCAGGCATATTTCCATTATAGCCTATGGGAAAACACGCTGAGGCAGTTCGGGGAGATTGTCGCTCAGAGGACGAGGCATTAGTCGCCAGGCGACAAAATCTCCCCGAATCTCCTAACCCTAAGGCACACTATTCACATTTTATTTTTTAAAGGTACCTTTTTATTTTAATGCAAGCATTGAGCCAAATGGCATTCATATTACAGGAAGTCTCTCAGGCTTATTTACAATCGAAAGTTTTAAAATTCTGCTTGCAGATGCTTCCTTTCCCTAAAGAGCAAACTCCAGAATTGTCTTTTCTCCTCTATTACCAAAGCCTGTGTACCAGTCTTAGCTGGCTGTGCTCTGGCAGACTTGATGACTGAGCCAAACGATTCAATCTGTTAATTCAATAATTCAGCCCCCTTGTGTTTCTTGGTCATTTGATGAAAGTGAACTAACACTCAGGACCTTATTTATCAAAGTCCGAATTTATCTGTCTTTTTTTTTTTTAATGAAAAAAGTCAGACCAAACTAAAATCCACAATTGAACCTCGTATATTATTAAAAAATCATGATTTTATTGGATCGGAGACAAACATGAAAAAACTGAGCAAAATTTTAATCATATGATTTTTTCAGATTTTTCCTTGAATCGCTTGATTTTTTTTTTATGACATTTTCCAGAAAAGTTAGATTTTTTTTTCAAATTTGTGTCAGACAAGCCTAAAATACATGGGTTTTCGGGCTAATTCCAGCACTTCCGAATATGATAGGGACCTCTCCCATTGACTTATACAGTATACAACCTCAGCAGGTCTGAGATGCCGGATTTTCGGTTTCTGAATTTTTCCATCCTCTCGAAAAATTCTGATTTTATATATAAAAAACAAACAAAATTTTTTCGAGTTTTTGGCATTTGGACTTTAATTAATAACACCCTTAGAGTGCAATGCTAGCAGATACTACACAGATCAGAACTGGGCAGGAATAAATGGTATTGACGGACAGAAAGTCTTTGTGTAAGTCCTTAATCATTGATGTGTAGATAAGTTAGCAAAGATTTACAGTTTGGTAGTTTTTTACATATTTTGGTATATAAAGTCATATGTATTTTTACAGATGTGATAAAAGACAAAAAAATCTGATGATTAAAAACATTTAGGTTATCCTGCAAAAATAAAAAATATATAATGCCCCTAAATCAAAGGCATACAATATTTAAAACTCAGCTGGAAATTAAGTTGAAATCCCACTGGCACCAAAAGGATTAAATCACTAGTTTCAGCCCTTACCTTAACTCTGACTGCATCTGCCTAGTTTATCTAATGATCTTATCTCATCTGGCCACTTCCACCGTTGCCATTAATCATCATTATTCTTCATGATTATACTTGACACACTGTACTGGAATTGTCTCACAACTGCAGTTGCTTTAAAGAAAAAAAGTGAGATTCAACCTTGGTATTTCAGACCAGCGAGTTTATCCAAGGACACTAGGCTTTGCCAGCTTAAGCATTTTAACTTTCTTACACTGTTTAACTCTAAAGAAGAAGAAGAAATATATTTAATAAAAGGGGTGGCTTTCATGGGCAGATACATGATAACTAGGGGTTAGTTATGTGATCACTTATTCATGACACAGTAGCTTAGCAACAAATATGCCTTTTTGATTGCTGATACTAAAATATACAATTTATTTATAGACTTTTGGTGTACAAATTTTGCTGCAGAACAATAAGTAGGGTTGGCTATCGGCAACAAAATACCAGCCTTCCTATATATTTAGATTTTTTTCCCTAATAATAATATTGGGGTCAAGCATTATTTTTACCGGTCAGGCTGGTAAAATATTGGCCAGGTGGCAACTATAACAATAAGTGATGCCAGTCAGATCACTGCATAAATGATGCATGCTAATATTATCTCAGAAGCATGTTGGGCATTACCTCAAATTATCCACAAATTATAGCCAGTGACTTTGCCATAGTGTTCAGGTGGGTGCATCCTCCTTGCACTGAACCTGTTTCTAGTGAAGAACTTGTGCAGTGACTTGGTTATGGCTTGATCCCTGCACCTTGATTGCACCTTCACATTAGAATAAACTCTCCCACACTCTGGGTGCTCTGGCCTGGGACAAAACTTAGATTGATTTCATTTGGGTGCCCTACCATATATTTGGGTTGGCTTATCCTTTAAATGCACTTTAATATAACTGTAGTCTGTGTGTGATACGTGTGGGACAGACAAGAAAGTGCAAAAGGTGGAACATAAAATATTCCAACCCACTGGTTTAGAATTATACAGTAAGCCTGGCACACAAAGGTGTCTGCACATCTCTGTGTTCGATCTATAAATGCATGTGTGTCCTGGGTCAAAGTAAATGACCCCTAGGGGGTTATTTATCAAAGTCCAAATTTATCTCAGTATTTCTACTATCAAACTCCGAGCAACTCCGAATTCCCGAATGGACCTTATTTATGAAGAAAAAAGCCCGCAAACTTCGGAGCTTTAACCAGAAACTCAGAATTGTTCGGAGTTTTCCACAAAAACCCTGAAATCATCAAATATAGGTACAAGCATCAGCGCAGACACTGGGACCCTCCCCATTGACTAATACAGGACCTTGAGAGCTTTTTTTTTTTGCTCGAAAACTATGAATTATTCGAGGTTCGGATATTCGGACCTTGATAAATAACCCCCATAAGGTTTCAGGCAGTATATTATTGGTCAAATCCTGAAAATAATCAATATTCCGTTGTCTTCCAGTACCATCAATTACAGCAAGGACCTGCCACTGGCACAAGGTATCAAATTCCAGTGAAAATCTTTGTGCATCTTGGGAACCACTACTGGAAAAAGCCATTTACACAACTCATCTGCTCTTGCCACATACTGTCATTGATTTTCTATTGGAATAACCAGTCATCAATAAGCACTTGTATACTCTTATGTATTCTGTTGTCTGAAATCCCAGCTAGGAGTGAAATGCAAATTGTCTCCACTTTGCAGAACCAGAAAGGACTTTTATATGACTTTTGCACCAGCTCCCTGCATGGGGCTCCTGTTGTGTTTGCATATTTTCATTCTTTTGGTGATTATAAATGTTTAAATGCTCAGCATCTAGGAAAGCCATCATCTAGGAAAGCCATCATCTCTCAGAAGACAGCCTTTGTGTCTTATAAAGATGAAAGCCTGCATTTTACAAAATGTTTAGTAAAAATAATTCTACTGTAACAGTCTTTTTCCTTTTATGCTAAAATGCTAAATGTTTCCATGAAAAATAGATTTGTAAATATTTTGGTCCGGTTTTATGTAAGGAGTGATGTAATTGTGGTTGCAAAGTCTAGAATCTCAGCAGCCAATCAGCATGTGGCATTTATTGGTCATCTGGTATTTATAAAGCACCAATATATTCCTCAGAGCTGTTCAATAGAAGGGTATACAATGAACAATCGGATCAAATCCAAAAATACAAGAGGTAAACAGAGATGATATATTTCTATGGGCTTCTAGACCTGGTATTAAATACAATGCACATACAGATTATATCCAAAAATACAAGACGTAAAAAGAGATTATGGGTTTCTAGACCTGTGCTTTTATTCCAAAATATACTGTATTGATTTTGGAAACTGCAGCTGATTTTGTGCAAATAATGGTTCTTCAGTATTTGCAAAATTAAAGGGGATTTCAACACAAAAATAATGTTTGGGTGCTTCTCTGAGCACTTTTGCAATTGACATTTTTATTTGTTTGAGATAATTGCAGCACCAGTTGTAGTTGATTAAAAGCTAAAAGAATGCAGGTTAAAGGGTGGTCCAACTTTGTTAACTTTCAGTTTGGTATAGAATGGCTAATTCTAAGCAATTTTTCTTTTGGCCTGTTATTTTTTTTCTTTTATAGTTTTTGGAATTATTTGCCGTCTTCTACTGACTCTTTCCAACTTTCTAAAAAACAAAAGCTCCAAGTCTACACACTCAACATCATACTCAAAGTTCAGTTAAAGGTGATTAACCCCTTTACATCCTGTAAAAGAGGGTATATACACCGAGAGGTTTAGGGATGGATTAGATGATATTTTACCAAAATCTTTATACCAATTTAAATTACAATTACATACATCATCTACGTTTTGCACGGTACTAAATAATGAAATTGTCATTTCTCATGCCCATGAGAATAATTTAATTGGAGGCTATGACTATGACTGTTTTTTTCTGACTGCTCCCCCCTAGGCCACTAGAACCCACCCTTCTGAATTCTAGAAAAGGTTTTGCTACATCTGGCCTGAAATGAATATGAATTAAGGAAGGGTGTAGCCAGACTGTTTACAAAGAAGTAATTATAACTAGCCCTTTTATTCTTTTCATAAGATAAAGGGAAGTAAAAGAAAAAAAGACCTAAATTCATAAGAAACCATAAATACTGGTTTCTTATTAGTTGAAAGCAAAGTAAACTAGAAAGTCCACCACAATATCCTGGTGTAGTATAACATCTTCTAGATATGTAAATAATACTTTGTGAACTTCTCCAACCTGCAGATGTCACTGTAACACCTAAAATTCCCAGATTTCCTCTGCATTTAAATTCATTCAGGTGTTGCAACTTAATACATAAATAACTAGAATATTAAACCCAGAACCTAAAAGGCACCAGACCTACTTTTATTTTTATTAATTTAATTTTTAATCAATCTAGCAAAGCGCCATTTGGCTAACAAAAGACCAGTCCATGAGTGACGGCTGCAAAAGTATTGGCAAGCCTCTTCCTTCACTTTTTCACATCTCAATTTAATGAAACCTGATTTAATGCATTTATCATTGCTAGTATCATTTACTGTGATAAGATTTCACAAAGAGAAGAGGAAGGTCTTTGAAGGTCAATGTCAGAAAGCATTTTACATGTATCTGTAGATAGGAGTGAGGGGATGTATTTGACTAGGCTGTTGGCAAAGAAAGACTTCATCTGGATCCAATTTTCTTCTGATGCTGAGCTATGTGAAGGAAATTGATCTATGGATAGTTTATGAAGATTAAGCTCTTTGAGTTAGGGGCCGTAAACCTCACTCTAAGGTTTTCTGGAGTTTGTAACTATCAAATTGTACATTTTTATCAGATCAGTTTTATAAGGAACAACATTTTCCAATGTAAATTTGAGTCCATTGTTAGCATGTAGGATCAGTTCTATGGTATGGGACACTAAAGGCAGTCTTTTAAATGGCATATAATAAATATATTTCTTTGTTGAATGGAGAAGTAAGAATGAAAGAAATTATAGCACCAGCAGTAAGTTTATTACATAACTGTATGACCTAGGTTTATTTGCTTTAAGAGCCTTAATAAAATTTGAAAAATGAGTTGGAAAAGCAACATTAATACTAGCAGATTCCAAAGAAATTATTTTCTGTTGAACCAATGAATTATCTGAGGATTTCAGGTCACCTGAAGCTAAGGGGTTGGAAAGCCTAAGGGTCAAAAGAAAAAGTCAGGATAACATTAAAATGTGCTTTTTTTTTTTTATGGAATCCAGGTTAAGGATTTGCGGGTTAGGGTCAGTTGCAAGGCAATGTTATGTAACAAGCAATAAAAGTTAATCTGCTACACTATACACTATAACTTCCCATCGCAAAGGCTTGAAATAACGACATAGTTGCATCATCGGTTGCAAAGAAACAATGTGTTCTATTTATATGAAGAATGCATAAAAACCCCTACAAACTTCTGCCCACTCGCAAATGGCCAATGTATTATTTCCTAATGTTTTTATGTGTTTATTTTATTACCTCTTCACCCACCCACTCCAAAGGCCAGGGATTGGGCACATAGGCTATTCGTTTTTCAACGTATTTCTCCCCTTGCACAAAAGGAAGGTATGCCATTTGGAACTCTGAAGAAGTGCCCAGTGTGGGGCACGATACGCGTTAGTTTTTAGCACTCCCACTACTATGAAACCACAATGTATGTTTAAATAAAGCCAGACATTGATATTATTCCTACCGTCTCCCGTGGATACGTTTTCCAGCGCTGCCAGCGGTAATTTGGTCGTTTGTATGCCATTTGTTAATCCCAGGGTATTTGTAGACACTGTAATAGCATAAAAAAAGGCAAACTACCACAGCTTATCACACAAGTTCATTTTCATGTGCTTTACTCATTTAAAGGGGTTGTTCGCCTTTAAATGAACTTTTATGTATGATGTAGAGAATATTTGGAGACATTTTGCAATACACTTTCCTTTTTTAATTTTTTTGTGGTTTTTGAGTTATTTAGCTTTTTATTCAGCAGCTCCCATGCATTGATTTCAGTAAGAGACTGGAATATGAAAGAGAGGGTCTGAATAGAAAGAGGAGTAATAAAAAGTAGCAATAACAATAAATGCGTAGCCTTACAGAAGGAGTGCCCCCACTTTACTACTGCGAGGTCTACTTTTAGTGAAGGTCTCATTATGATCTTCATCCATAAAAGCATTCTTAGCATTCTGTTCCATGGAAAATATTACTTAAATATTATATTGATTTATGATATCATTTATATTACTATATTTAATAAACAACTATCTGTTTGTTGAGTCTTGAGATCTATTGATCATCAGCTAAAGGTCTACTGGTAGATCCCATTCTACCCCATGCCTTACAGAGTATTTGGTTTTTTTTAGATGGGGAAAGCTGAAAAGAGTCAGGAGAAAAAGGCAAATAATTAAAAAACTATAAAAAAAAAAAAAATGAAGAGCAATTGAAAAGCTGCTTAGAATTAGTCATTCTATAAAATACTAAAAGTTACCTGAAAGGTGAACCGTTCCTTTAATATAGTCCTGATTCTGTTTTAGGCCAATATTACACACGGTTGCACCAAATATGATTGGCTATAATAGAATCAGTTTGGACATGGAAGATGCTAAAATGTAAATTTTTGGGAAAAATCTTCCCAATGTGCACTGACACGTGGATACTATAAGTCAAGGATCCACAACATTTTTCACCTGTGAGCAACATTTAGATGTAAAAAGAGTTGGGGAGCAACACAAGGATGAAAAATGTTCCTGGGTGGTGCCAAATAAGGGTTGGGATTGGCTATTAGTAGCCCCTATGTGGACTGGCAGCTTACAGGTGGGTCTGTTCGGCAGTACACATGGTTTTTATTTAACCAAAACTTGCCTCCAAGCCTGGAATCTGAAAATAAGCTCCTGATTTGAGGCCACTGGGAGCAACATCCAAGGGTTTGGGGAGCAACATGTTGCTCATGAGCTACTGGTTGGCGATCACTGATATAAGTCAATGGCACTAGGCTCCTTTAGTCACGCCTGCTATATAATCATGTTTTGGAGAACCAATGCTCAGGTTTAGATGATGGAGGTCAAGCTCCAAATAAGGGTTGGTAACAAGGCAATCATTTCCTCTAGTCTAGTTAGAAAGTTATCTTACAGAAATGCAATATCTATTGTTTTATATCATAGTTTGGGACCAATGACGGTCATGTATTTGTTAAAGTTCCAATCTCTGGCAAAGGAATGGGTGTGGGGGAATAATAAAGGTAAGTAGGTAGTTACAAGTGTTATTAATGTTTCAAACGTGTCAAATTGTCTATATACACTTTAAAGATGTCAGTCAAGTGCGTGTTTGAGAATTACAGTAAAAAGCATTTGTCTTTAGAGCATATGCTAATGCAACTACTATTGTCAGTGTGCAATGTCTGCCCCTCCCAATGAACAATAATAGCTTGTTTCCTCTAACAAATGTTACTGCACCCAAAGGTGAGCGCTCATGGCCCATCCTAGTCCTGCTTAGCAGAACACAAATATTCATCAATACATAGACATAAGATTTATTTTGGGGGAGAAGGTTCAGGTGCTTCTGGATGGATAGATCACCTGTAATTAATCCCATTGGAAAGATGTAGAAAAACGGGGAGACAGCCTAGAGTCCTGCAGCGGGTCAGGTACCTGTGAGTTACCTGCAAAATAAACGGGCACCCTGTGGAATGAGGGTAGGATTTTTGGCGGCAGAGCCGGGCCAACCCAGCCAGGCGCCCTAGGCAACCTGGCTGGCCACGGCGCCGGCTGAATGCGTGCTGTGGTGTGCATGCGCGTCATAGCGCAGTTTCGTGCATGCATGCTATAGCGCCGTAACGCGCATGCACGAAGTTGCGATATGGCGCGCATGCTCCAAACTACGTACGCGCAAAAGCACATTTAAGAAAAAATATCCACGGCAGTCGGGGAGAGACAGGGCCGGACAATGGGGTGGGCGACAGAGCAGGTACGTGCCTAGCTCCCCCCCAGCTTTGCGCCCTAGGCACGTGCCTACTCTGCCTACCCCTAGTTCCGGCCCTGTTTGGCGGTCTGGGATGGGATGGGCGACAGCGATAGCTTGGGACAAAACAATGACATAATCTAAATCTATCTGTAGTTTTCTGTTATTGAGTAAAATAGTACGTGATATGCTCCACAATTCAAATCAGGAGCTGGCGTTCAATGTCCAAACAATGAAAGATATATTGCCTACTTTTATTTCTTACAGAGGCCCAGGGGAATTTCCCTGCAGAATAACTCCTTCACCTCAAGCATATGGTCATGGAGTTTGATAATGGTTTCTGATCCCTTTGTAACACAGTGCACTTTATACAGACCTACTCTATGTGTTTTACACACTTATTGCAGATAAAGATGTGGCTATACATGATAATGTGCTGGAATGTTTGCTGAAGTGTTTCCACAGCACAAATGAATGCATTTATTAAGAGAGGGAAATCTAAAACATGGATGTGATTGGTGATTCCTTTCTCATTCACCTCCACCATGGTCACTAGAAAACTGCAACCCCCATTCCAAAAAAGTTGAGGCATCTTGTTAAAGCGATACTGACACATTCCTATAAAAATCATAGGAACATGTCAGTATCAAGTAAATGCTGCACCCGTAATCGTTCCCCTCAAAGCCTCTCTCAAAGCCGCCCCCAGCCCCTGCAAACCTGCATTCACCCGACACTGCTAAAAGACCTTCTGAGCAGTTTCAGTGACTCTGGGCTGGGGGCGGAGCAATCCTTCCATAAGCTGATTACGAATGAAAACAGGACTTCAGCCTATAGAAGGATTGCTCCACCCTCAGCCCAGCGTCACTGAAGCAACCCGGAAGATCTGTTAGTGGTGTCAGCGGGTCGGCAGCACACAGGTTCGTGGGGCTGGGGGCGGCTCTGTGGGGGAGCTTTTTGGGGAACGATTACGGGTGCAGCATTCACTTTATACTGACACGTTCCTATGATTTTTATAGGAACGTGCCAGTATCGCTTTAACTATCAATAAAAACAGAATGCAATAGTGATGGAATCTGTCCAGATTTGCTTTGCCAAACATTAATAAAAAGGCAAAAAATTTGCATAATACATTGAAGTCAATGGGCATTATTTTGTGCAACGTTTTCCAAACCACCCACATTTTTAAAAAAATAGGAGTCTATGGCTGTTTTTTTCACTGTGAAAGACAACATTTACAGTAGAACAACAAAATAGTACAAAGACTTCTTATCAAATGCTGAAAGTGAGTCATTTTAGTGTTTTCTTAAAAAAATGTCTGCTTACTTTGAATTTGTTGCCAGCAACAAATTAAAAAAAAATGTGCAACTGTGTTGAATCTACATTCCTTTTAACAACCCTCTATAACTGTCTGGAAACTGAGGAAACCAATTGCTCTGAAAGTGAAATCTTTTGCCGTTCTTGCTGGATTTCGGCTCCTCAACGGCAAAAATATTTTTTGCTGCACACTTTTATTATGGAGCCATGCTGTTGTAATACGGTTTCAATATTTTTTATTGGGTTTTTCAAGAATGAAATTTTACAAACATTTCAATAATAAATGTAGTGAATCTAGTAATGTCATTACATCAAACATAAACATTCAATGATAGTAATCACAGCAACAGTAGTAGTTAGCAGTAAAACAACAATAATGATTAAACTATAGTCTACGTTATGATAGCTAATAATATTCACTTAAATCAACAATGTGCATATTTCACACGTGCATATAGGTTGAACTGATGGTATTTATGTTGGTATAATTGTGTAGTATCCATCTTTTTATACTCCTATTTCAACATCTAAGTCATATCTGGTAATATCTGGTGATCTGTTGATAAATATCCAATAAAAACACATAACTTATGAATAACTAACAACAAACAAACAAACACTAATCTACAAGTCCCAATATCTTCAAAGTATAGAACAGAAAGTTTTCCCTGTATTTTCCAAAAATTAAGATTCAATTGACATCCAATAAGGCCAAATGAAACCGGATATACTGTTCTACATATATGTGTCCTGTGAGAGGAGGGGATTATAGTTCTGATCTCAAAACTCTAAAGTTCTGAAAGTTTAGATTGTATGTATATTGTAGGCCATAAACTAGCCCTTCCCAGGAAAGACTGGAGATTGCCACATCTTATGGCCCAAGCCTTTCAGCTAAAAGATTGGAATCTACTATTTTTAAAATGTCTTCAAGCTTGGGTATAATTGGGGACTTCCAATTAGCTGCTATGAGATGCTGTTGTAATACTATGTGGTTTGCCATTACTTTGTTGAAAAAGAGACAATCCATGCCATGTGTATTATGCACCCCGTACCATGATGGATGCTGGCTTTTGAACTGTGTGCTGACAACAAGCTGGATTGTTTTCTCCTTTTCAGCACAGAGGATGTCCATGATTTCCAAAAAGAATTTCACATTTTGGTTTGTCAGACAATAGGAGAGTTTTCCACTTTGCCTCAGTTCACCTCAAATGAGCTTGGACACAGAGAAGGCGGCAGTGTTTCTGGATCATGACTGTGAAGGTTTTCATTCATCCAGGTCATGGTATAGTTATAGTAAAAAGTCAAATCATCTGACTGGCTTCCTCAATTCAGAATGTCCTGTACAAAAATATTTCTAGTTATGTACTCTGGAATCTTATTCAAATTAGCATAATCTGTTTAGTAAAATTTCTCTCCAACTTTGTCACTGGAAAATTACTGTATACCATGGCCAATGTAAAATTACTCTCCACCATGGGCACTGGAAATTTCCTCTCCACCATGGTCACAAGAAAATGCCTCTCCACCATTGACACTGGAAAATAACTCTCCACCAAGGTCACTCGAAAATGACTCTCCACCATGGTCACTGAAAAATTACTTTCCATTATGGTCACTTTTTCCCCCTAGACTTTTTCCATCATTTCACCCCTAGAATCCCAGTGGAATTATGGGCAACAGTAGCACTGGTTGCTTACCACAAATTCCATCTTCTTACATAACATAACTTTCATTTTTCCTTCTTTACATTTTCACCCCAGCATTTATCTTGCCTCATGTCATCAGTTTGGTTATTTCACTAAACAAAGTGGAGATATAGTCCCAGGCTATCCCCAACTTGGCACTGTCTTGCTATTAGGCAGAATGAAGGCAATCTAACTAATCCCACACAGGAGTCCTCCAATATGAGCATGAGTTTCATTACCTCAGCTTCTGGTATTTTTATATTATCACACTATATGCTGTTCTGTGCATTCCTCGTCTATTAACCTGGCCTACAAATGAATATATTTGGACCCTAATATGAGTGAGTATCATGCTTGGGTCCAAAAGCATCACGCAATAATACCAAAGCAAAAATGCATGATAACTCAGTGCAAAATAACCCAAATCAATTCAAACAATGGTGCGAAACGCGCCAGGAGAGTGTGGCCTGTATGGGGTATGGACACAATAATGGGACACTGCCAAGTGGTATGTAAGAATGAAGCATTTACATTTTTTTAATTGATTTGGGTGATTTTGCATTAATAAATGTCTGAAGTGAGTTAACATGTATTTTTGCTTTGATATTATTGCGTAATATATTTGGATCCCCAGTCATAAGGACGTGCATGACTTCATGAACAATGCTTCCAGTCAACATTTTCTTGTTTTTCTCCTGTACCAGTTCTGGCCAGATTTGTAAGAAATAAAAACCAAAGGTAGTTTAGGAGAGTGAAATTGTAGGCAAAAGCAAATATAAAGCACGCACTCGATTTACTACCCACTTGGGATTAAAACTTGATTTTATGCCATATAACTAAAAACAAACATGTCCTGACTCATTTCATATCATACACAATAGAAGCCATAGTTTTGGCTTATGCTAAACACAAGTACACAAGACTTGCAGTGACCCACACATAGGATGCAGTGCTGACTTTATCATATATATATCACACTGCCAATGCCTAGTAATGCGCTAATAAAATGTCTGAATTACATAATATTTTATTATTGCTTTCGAATAACTGGTTTTTATTGAATACTTATATAACAGCTGGTATATCAGGCAATGTTGTTTGTCAGTGATCAGTAACCTCAAAGATATTTGTAGTGTTCTCTGCAAGGGATATTATTTATGATTCTGTCATTTTATTTTATGAATTGTCACCAGTTAAAATCTTGGTGTTGTATATAATATCTATTGCGCTGACTATAACTCATATGATGCCAGGAATTTTTTTTTTTTTTTATTAAAGTGTCACTGCATATCTAGTTCAACATGAACTCAATCATTTGGGCTTGTGATTATCATTCATCTAGTTCTAGTCTATCGTTTGAATTCAAATATATGGATAGTTTTTATTCATTGTTATTATTATTCATAATTGAGCAGTGCAGATCAGTGAAATCTAATGCACTTTCCAACTTGTTCTTATCTCCTTGTTTATCTTCATTGCAAAAGTGGGAGAAAGAGAACATGTATAGTCAAAATATCCATCCCTGTTAGACACCGTCCCCTTAATAAGTCCTCAAAACAGGGTCGGACTGGGCAGGTGGGACACTGGGAAAAACCTGGTGGGCCGTGAGAGCATTTTTGATGGAATATTTCCAAATGGTAAAAATGTATTTGCAACCTTTCATGTGTCCCTAAAATCCTATACGGATGAATAAAGCTTGGGAGAGCTCTATTTTCACTGTTTGAAGATATCACAAAGTATAAATGCTAATGGCATGGAAAGGATACTCTCTTCCCTGGTGGCTCAGTTGATACAATGTAAGACAAGGCAGCTGAGTAACAGACCTGTCTTTGCTGGAGAACTCAGACTTTTGCAACATTGTTTAAAAAGTAACAACCAGGAGTTAAGCAAATGGTGTTTTCAATAGGTATTGTTTTTACTAATAACTTTAAAAGTACTGAACATTTTTTTAACAAATTTATGTTGGAAAGTTGCTTAGAATTGTGTTTTCTTTTATTAGCCACATTTTTATTTTGAGGCTGATTTGCCCTTTAATCCCCAGAATAATGGCTTCCTGTGATACTTTGCCCCATTCCACCCGATTGCTATTACAGTATCGAAAGATGCAAAGGCAAAACAAAAAATAGTTTGAAGCCTGTCAAAGGCACAGCACGGACACACATTTCTTTTTCCCTGTTTTCTTTTAAATGTTATTATTTTTGTTTGTTTAAAGCACCAACCCACTCTCGTGGAGCTGAAAAAAATTGCGCCCGGACCCACCCAGTTATAGGGTGAGCAGTGGTATTAAATAATCCAATTAAAACTAGCTTCACAGAGGGTGGGAAAGAGTTTGAGTGCATCCAATATCGTAATATTGTGGAGCTGAAAAAACTTCCTTATTAATCTTGCTTATTTGCACTTACTCTTTGCACATTCTCTGCTCTCATCATTCTATCATTTTTTCCGCATACTAACTAGTAAAATGTACTACTAGTGCAGCTCACAATAAAACGCAGATACCCTAAAGACTGTCACTGACTGTGTTATAATGGGAAGTAGAGAACCATTCTGTGCATTTCATCTTGGATGAATGGACCACTAAAGGGTCAGCCCCCAAATTACAAAAGGCCTCAGTGTCACTATATCATGCCCTAATAACCTCACGTTGTTCCAAGAAATTGATCTCCAGTTCAGTTCTGATTTTATAGGAGCATATTATGGGGTGATTAGAACATTTTCAAACCCAATGGAAAATGGAGTCATGCTTCTAGACCTGAGACCTATTTACCACCCATATTATTTCTTGCATCAGCTAAAAAGCAGGTGGTTTCAGTGGTGGTTATATGTACGACCAGCAATAAATAGAGGATTCTTGTATCCCCTCCTCTTCTTATAGACCTATAAAGTGCTCCATATATCCTGGAGCAGCTTTGTTACCTGGGATGCTTGGGAGCTTGGGTTTTCTGTATACGGGATCTTTCCTTAATTTAGATCACCATGCCTTATGTTTGCTGAAACTGATAGGATTGTTTTGCCACCCATATAGAATCATGCAGCTCAGTTAGGATCAAGGTAAATTATACTTTATTTGCTTAAAATGGACTCAATGGGAGATGACCTTCCTGGATAACGGGTGTCCACATAATTATATAAATAGGCTTTGCAGATTGGTTTGTACATGGTACAGATATAGGATCCATTATCTGGAAAACCATTATCCAGAAAGCTCTGAATCACGGCACAGACATTTCCATTTTAAGAAAATAATTAAAAGTTCTAAAAACGGTTTCCTTTTTCTCTGTAAAGATAAAACCTTTTATTTGACCCCAACCACGTTTTCATTAATCCTTATTGAAGGCAAAATAATTATATTGGGTTTACTGAGTCCTGAGCATTCTAGATAGCAGGTCCCATAATTGGAAATGTACTTTGTACAAATGCAAGTCTTCCTCCGTGAACTTATATCAACCCTTTCACCAGGCACTATAAGGTGAACTGATTTGCACTTCCCAGGCACTTTGTGTACAATCTGCTGCCGGCAACTCACATTAACTGACCTATTTTATTAATGACAGCAGCTATGCCTATAGCTATGAATGATAAATGTTCAGTACAGGGGTGTGTCCAGTCAGGAGGATAGAATTTACCCCAAGTTAGAGGTACAGTGGTGTGAAAAACTATTTGCCCCCTTCCTGATTTCTTATTCTTTTGCATGTTTGTCACACAAAATGTTTCTGATCATCAAACACATTTAACTATTAGTCAAAGATAACACAAGTAAACACAAAATGCAGTTTTTAAATGAGGGTTTTTATTATTTAGGGAGAAAAGGGAGAAAAGAAATCCAAACCTGTATGAAAAAGTAATTGCCCCCTGAACCTAATAACTGGTTGGGCCACCCTTAGCAGCAATAACTGCAATCAAGCGTTTGCGATAACTTGCAACGAGTCTTTTACAGCGCTCTGGAGGAATTTTGGCCCACTCATCTTTGCAGAATTGTTGTAATTCAGCTTTATTTGAGGGTTTTCTAGCATGAACCGCCTTTTTAAGGTCATGCCACAACATCTCAATAGGATTCAGGTCAGGACTTTGACTAGGCCACTCCAAAGTCTTCATTTTGTTTTTCTTCAGCCATTCAGAGGTGGATTTGCTGGTGTGTTTTGGGTCATTGTCCTGCTGCAGCACCCAAGATCGCTTCAGCTTGAGTTGACGAACAGATGGCCGGACATTCTCCTTCAGGATTTTTTGGTAGACAGTAGAATTCATGGTTCCATCTATCACAGCAAGTCTTCCAGGTCCTGAAGCAGCAAAACAACCCCAGACCATCACACTACCACCACCATATTTTACTGTTGGTATGATGTTCTTTTTCTGAAATGCTGTGTTACTTTTACGCCAGATGTAACGGGACGCGCACCTTCCAAAAAGTTCAACTTTTGTCTTGTCGGTCCACAAGGTATTTTCCCAAAAGTCTTGGCAATCATTGAGATGTTTTTTAGCAAAATTGAGACGAGCCTTAATGTTCTTTTTGCTTAAAAGTGGTTTGCGCCTTGGAAATCTGCCATGCAGGCCGTTTTTGCCCAGTCTCTTTCTTATGGTGGAGTCGTGAACACTGACCTTAATTGAGGCAAGTGAGGCCTGCAGTTCTTTAGATGTTGTCCTGGGGTCTTTTGTGGCCTCTCGGATGAGTTGTCTCTGCGCTCTTGGGGTAATTTTGGTTGGCCGGCCACTCCTGGGAAGGTTCACCACTGTTCCATGTTTTTGCCATTTGTGGATAATGGCTCTCACTGTGGTTCGCTGGAGTCCCAAAGCTTTAGAAATGGCTTTATAACCTTTGAAATTGAACTCAGGTGTGATAAACCACAGTTAAGTTATTTTTTAACAAGGGGGGCAATCACTTTTTCACACAGGCCCATGTAGATTTGGAGTTTTTTTTCTCCCTTAATAACGGAAACCTTCATTTAAAAACTGCATTTTGTGTTCAATTATGTTATCTTTGACTAATAGTTAACGGTTTTTGATGAGCAGAAACATTTAAGTGTGACAAACATGCAAAAGAATAAGAAATCAGGAAGGGGGCAAATAGTTTTTCACACCACTGTATATTTATACAGCTGCTGCTAGGATAAAACACATCAGATATAAATAAGTGAGCATTGGTGTTTGGGGGCTTTGGAATTTGGTGTCTGATATAGAGAGATACACCCCCTTCTGATGTGTCTATTAATAATTTGTTTTGGAGAATAATAAGTATAGAAGTATAATCATTTCTGATTGGCTGTAATTAATAATTAGTTTCTTACTTGTGTTACTAAATCAGCCCCATAGGGTGGAATCTGCTAAATTTACCTCCATGTTAAATTACTGGAGGTTGAACAAAGTATGCGGAAGCAGATTTTACAGTAAAACCTCAGTGACGTAACTTGGGTTCTGCTAGGGTGTGTGCTCAACAGCCTTTCATTTCTACACAAACCTGCTGTTCTTGATTTTAGTTGTGATTTATTTGTACCACACCTTATAAGCAACCTGTAGCCCTGTGATAGACGGGTCAAATAACACACCATTATACAGAGCAGGATCTTGTTATCTGCTACTGGAAATCAGTGCCAGCTGGGATCACTATCAGCTTCTGTCTATTGCAAACAAAAGAACAAGAGAAACTATTACCACAACCCTTGCATGTTAGGTCTAAGCAGTTTTTCAATTGGTCCATATTTCTTCTCTTTTATCGTTTTTGAATTATTTGCCTTCTTCTTCCAGCTTTCAAATGGGGGTCACTGACCCCATATAAAAAAAAACAATGATCTGTAAGGCTACAAATGTATTGTTATTGCTACCTTGTATCACTCATCTTTCTATTCAGGTCCTCTCCTATTCATATGCATGTCTATTATTTATATCAAGGTATGGTATCAATGCTATGGTAATTTGGACCCTAGCAACCAGATTGCTGAAATTGCAAACAGGAGAGTTGCTGAATAAAGAGCGTAATAACTCAAAAACCACAAACATTGTCTCAGAATATTACTCTCTGTCAACATCATACTAAAAGTTGATGTAAAGATAAACAATCCTTTTAAGGTAATTTTTTGTATCTTATACAAAACCCTGTTATTAGCAACTTTCAGAGTTGGTTAATTTTTTGTAGATTTTGTTAATTATTTGCCTTCTCCTTCTTCTGCCTCTTTTCAGCTTTCAGATGAGGCCACTGATCCGGCAGAGGAATAAACTTTATTTTCTATAAGTTACAATTTTATTTTTGATACTTTCATTACTGATCTTTCTATACAGCCCCCATCATCGTTTAAAGGAGAACGAAGCCCCCTTGCGATGTTAAGTCCCCTCTGGCGCATGCACAATTATGCCTTTCACTTCACGAAGATTACTGAAGAGAAGAAGATCGCACCCGCTCGCTTATTTACCTGACACCCGGGCCAGTACTCCTATCAGCAGAAAACTGCACCAGCCCGGGGTTATACCAGTGAGCACCACGGAGCGATTCTCTTCCTCTGACTTCTCAAGGCTGCGCATGTGCAGTAGAGCGAAAAGCTGAACTTTAACGAAAAAGGCAGCTATTTCTTTCTACTGCAAACGCATCTGCCCTGGGAAATTTGAAAAGCAAAGAAGCCAGAAGAGGATTGCTCCGTGGTGTTTGCTGGAATAACCCCAGGCCAGTGCAGACTTCTGCTGATAGGAGCACCGGCCCTGGGCATCAGTAAATATAATCACTAATTTATAGCACACCCAATGTAAATTGCCTTTCCTTTTCCTTTAATGTCACTATTGCTAAATGTTGGCGCTGGAGGTGGAGCTGGAGCACTTTATATAATTGCTCATAGCTCTGGGTTTTGGTTGCAAGGTTCTGGGAATTCCTGGAGTCTCCATGGTAGCGTCTCCACTCACTAACTGGTTCCTACATGTTTTCTGGAATTGTTCATCTAGATAACGTATACAACTCTCAGTTATTTGAATGGAGAGTATAGTCATGGTTTTTTTATCTTTCCTTTATCTAATGCAAATATTAAGACAAAACAATAGGGCTGACCATAAACAAGGGCACATAAAGGTGTGTAAGTAGGAATATGTATATATAAGTATAGCCTAGGGCAACCAGCCAACCAGTAGCTCATGAGCAACATGTTGCTCTCCAACCCCTTGGATGTTGCTCCCAGTGGCCTCAAAGCAGGTGCTTATTTTTGAATTCCAGGCTTGGAGGCAAGTTTTGGTTGTATAAAAACCATGACCTTCAGAGCCTCAATGTAGGTTGAAATAATCCACATAGGGGCTACTAAATGGCCAATCACAGCCCTTATTTGGCACCCCAGGAACATTTTTCATGCTTGTGTTGCTCCCCAACTCCTTTTTATTCTGAATGTTGCTCACGGATTCAAAAGGTTGGGGATCCCTGGCCTAGGCTATTTTTGTACCTGACATGATTTTTGCAATAGAAGTTTTTGTTTGTAGGATCTTCTGATCTTCTGGTTTTGCTGCCACTATAGCAGGTCACTTGATAATGTTCAGTTATCTGTATATTTTTTTAATCAGAGAGGGGGGACTAAACTATAGTTCACGAAGGATAATTTGAACCGAAAAAGTGCAATCAAAAAACAATGTGAAAATTAAGATAAAAAAATTTCTTGTATAATGTTTGAAATTTTATTTTAATTTTATTATTTGCAGCACTACACAGGTAGGTTACTACTATTATGTTAAAAGCCAGAAATATAGTTCATAGTAAACTCTGCATCCAGCCACAGTAATATGACCATAGTGAATAAATAAACGAAGTCACCCATCTTGAAGTAAATATGAGTGAAGCAATGCAACATTATTATGCAATATTTGCCCGAGTAATCAGCATTAAATGTTAACATTCGCCATGGATTCCCCATTCAGTTAATTCTACTGCATGCTGTTTGCAATTGAGTCGTAATGGGCGAATTTGTCTTTGCGGAAAAATCAGCAAATTTCCAGTGAAGTGTGCAAATCGGAGAAAAATTTGCCAACCGCATTGAAATCAACAGACAAATTTTGGCGCCCCTGACAATTTTTATACGCATGTCTATTTTGTCCAAATGCATTAAAATCAATGGCCGTCCGAATAATTTTGACGCACAACAATTTTTATGACCGCGACTATTCTAATACGCGCCCACATTTTCCAGTGTGGTGCAGATTTGGGAAATGTATTGGCCGGCGGCGAAATGCAAAATTTGCTGTAAATTCACGCCTGGCGAATTTATTCACCCATCGCTACTATTGAGGAGGATTGCTGTGAATATTAACCACTCTTTCTGTATTAGTATGCTTCAGGTAGCCCCCAAACTACCCTTAATACAGTATCTTTGTTAATGCTATGGCTGCTACAGCTAAGATATTCCTAATTTTATTTATAATAAACAAGTTTTGCCCAGGTGCAGTAACCACAGCAACCAATAAGATATTCGCTTGAAACGGGTGACCGTTAAATGGTTTGTGTCTATAGATCACTAGACCTGTAGCTGACTGCGCACATATTGGGCCAGATTCATTTCCTTGAGAAAAAGGTTTATCACATGAAAACTCTTCTGAAGTCTATGTAAAAAAACTGGAACCTAATTAGGAGAAACATTTCTTTCTCCTCAAATTGAATCTCATTCATGATTTTTTATGATAAGCCATGAGATAACTTTTTCTCACTGAATTGAATCCGACCCATTATTGAATAATCCTGTTGGTATTTTAAGACAGCAGAATACATTTGCAAATAAGGATGAGCCATAAAAGTCCCATATAATATATACTCATATAGTCTCATATGGTATAGTGCCATAAAGTATATGCTATCAAATATTTAATTACCAAGATTTCACTGTATATAACTAGTGATGGGAGAATCTGTCCTGTTTGCTATGCCGAAAAATTAGCAAAACTCCAGAAAAATTAGCAAGACGACAAAAATTTTGTGAAACGCACTGGGCGTCAAAATTATTTTGACGTGCGTCAACTTTGACACGAGCGATAACTTTTATACGCGCAAATGCATTATGGGCGTCCTAATAATTTAGACGTGCGACAATTTTGACGAGCAACAATTTTTTTGCTGCAGCAAGTTTTCCACTGCGAATATTCAATGCAGTTTCATGAAAACATTTGCAGTCGGTGAAATCCGGAAATTTGCCACAAATCCATGCCTGGCGAATAAATTCGCCCATCACTAGATATACAGTGGTGTGAAAAACTATTTGCCCCCTCCTGATTTCTTATTCTTTTGCATGTTTGTCACACAAAATGTTTCTGATCATCAAACACATTTAACTATTAATCAAAGATTAGTCAAAGATAACACAAGTAAACACAAAATGCAGTTTTTAAATGAGGGTTTTTATTATTTAGGGAGAAAAGAAATCCAAACCTGTGTGAAAAAGTAATTGCCCCCTGAACCTAATAACTGGTTGGGCCACCCTTAGCAGCAATAACTGCAATCAAGCGTTTGCGATAACTTGCAGCGAGTCTTTTACAGCGCTCTGGAGGAATTTTGGCCCACTCATCTTTGCAGAATTGTTGTAATTCAGCTTTATTTGAGGGTTTTCTAGCATGAACCGCCTTTTTAAGGTCATGCCACAACATCTCAATAGGATTCAGGTCAGGACTTTGACTAGGCCACTCCAAAGTCTTCATTTTGTTTTTCTTCAGCCATTCAGAGGTGGATTTGCTGGTGTGTTTTGGGTCATTGTCCTGCTGCAGCACCCAAGATCGCTTCAGCTTGAGTTGACAAACAGATGGCCGGACATTCTCCTTCAGGATTTTTTGGTAGACAGTAGAATTCATGGTTCCATCTATCACAGCAAGTCTTCCAGGTCCTGAAGCAGCAAAACAAGCCCAGACCATCACACTACCACCACCATATTTTACTGTTGGTATGATGTTCTTTTTCTGAAATGCTGTGTTACTTTTACGCCAGATATAACGGGACGCGCACCTTCCAAAAAGTTCAACTTTTGTCTCGTCGGTCCACAAGGTATTTTCCCAAAAGTCTTGGCAATCATTTAGATGTTTTTTAGCAAAATTGAGACGAGCCTTAATGTTCTTTTTGCTTAAAAGTGGTTTGCGCCTTGGAAATCTGCCATGCAGGCCGTTTTTGCCCAGTCTCTTTCTTATGGTGGAGTCATGAACACTGACCTTAATTGAGGCAAATGAGGCCTGCAGTTCTTTAGATGTTGTCCTGGGGTCTTTTGTGGCCTCTCGGATGAGTTGTCTCTGCGCTCTTGGGGTAATTTTGGTCGGCCGGCCACTCCTGGGAAGGTTCACCACTGTTCCATGTTTTTGCCATTTGTGGATAATGGCTCTCACTGTGGTTCGCTGGAGTCCCAAAGCTTTAGAAATGGCTTTATAACCTTTGAAATTGAACTCAGGTGTGATAAACCACAGTTAAGTTATTTTTTAACAAGGGGGGCAATCACTTTTTCACACAGGCCCAAGTAGATTTGGAGTTTTTTTTCTCCCTTAATAACGTAAAACTTCATTTAAAAACTGCATTTTGTGTTGAATTATGTTATCTTTGACTAATAGTTAACGGTTTTTGATGAGCAAAAACATTTAAGTGTGACAAACATGCAAAAGAATAAGAAATCAGGAAGGGGGCAAATAGTTTTTCACACCACTGTAACTAGAACTACTGCCAACCTGATGGTAGTAATCAAGTCTGTATTAATATATGAACCCTCTCATGATGCTCATTGCCCTTTCTTTTGGACACAACTTCATCATTCACCTGGTTATACCCCATGAAAGGGATTTCATCTGGAGTTTGTTGTTGCTATGGTAAAAAGCATAATATCCCATGATGTGCCTCTCAAGTGGGCAGAAAATCCTGAGGAGCTGAATCTATGCAGGAATAAAGAAGAAGCAAAGTGGTCAAGGCCGATAGACCGTTAAGCATGGGGAAGAAGTGCACAATCAAAATCTAAAGACAGGAGGTAAAAGTTGAAGTAGGTGGCAACAAATGTCATGAACATCCAAGGCTGTAAACAGAGACAGTGAATAAAAACCGGTGAAAGTGCCTTCTAGTTCAGAGGTGATGACATCCAGTAGTACTTTAAAGCCTCCATAAACCTTTGCATGGATGCAGTATAAATATACAAGAAAGAGAGGAGAAGATGTGCTACAGTGCCAGTCGATAACTCACCAAGTGGAACTAGTGGTCCAGGTGCACCAGCCCCAGAGCCTCAGAGAGTGGGAATGTAAAACAAAATTAGCAAAGCAAATGGGTCTATCTGGTACTCAAAGGAACCACCAGGGCCAATGCAAATAAAGTAAAAATAATATTCATTTGTATAATTTAAAATTTACACATCTCCATGGGCCCTACGCATTTCATGCATTTTTTTTACTCTAAGAAATTCGAATACATTGTGCCTCATTCTGTGGTGATAAAAAAAAAACCAGTTACAGCTTTGTCAGAAAGCCTTCCGGGGTAATTATCTATAGAATACACATGCCCTGTTATTGATTGTGCAAGGATGGAATCTTCCTGTGCAGTAAATAAGTACAATGACCTTGGTGGCTATTCCTATGTGCCTGCATGACTTTGTGAAGGTGTCACTGGTATCATTAGATTGGGTGAGAACTCATTCCAATGATAACTCTGCCGAGCAAAAAAAGGGCAAATTATTCTGGCTAATGCAGCTCATTGGCATTGAACTGTTTTAACGAATTGCAGCCAGCAGCCCCCTAAACGATTTGGGGAGTATGCACAGCAATTCACAGGCGTAGTGGACAAAAATGGGTGTTTCTCCTTGTATTGTGAATAACCAATATATAATAATTCTACGATTAATTATAATTAATATTAATCAGTTTTATTTTAATTCTAGTGTCTACCTTTAACAACACATTTCAACCCTCTATGTACCCGCTCACTACACACTGGGTGCACCCTAGTAGCTTGGTTCGTAGACTCCTCATTACAATTTTGCCAATTTCTGAATTCACCTTTGCTATAATTATAAAAGGGGGGGGCATTATATTTCCGTAAAGGAATTGTTCAGTATAAAAATAAAAACTGGGTAAATAGATATGCAGTGCAAAATAAAAAAAATGTTTCTAATTTAGTTAGCCAAAAATGTAATGTATAAAGGCTGGAGTGACTGGATGTCTAACATAATAGCCAGAACATTACTTCCTTCTGCCCGGGCCAAACACAAATTTGCATATGCAAATTAAGATCCAGTTCAGTATTTGGCTGAATCATCGCAAAAATTTAGGGGTTTGGCTGAATCCAAAATAGTGGATCCCTAGTATTTTTACTTCCATTTCCCCCCCATCTAAATCTCTACATGATTTACAGAACAGAACACAAACACAGCTTAAATAAAAAGTCACAAATCTCGGATAACTTACGTTTATTTACCAAAAGTAGCAATCTGACATACTGTACATTTCACAGAAATGGCTAAAAGGTTAACAATTTTCTATTAATTTTTATTAAACATTTATATTGAACCGGCATTGCTCCTATACAGCACACTTAATGCCTTATGAAACAATACGATCTGTCTTTGGGACATGTTGCTTTAAAAAGGCATAATAAATAATGCATGTTTTGATATGTACCACTTAACCTTTATTTTTGCTGTACATCATTTGAAATTAAGCACCATGACATAGAATGCCTTGCTCCCATTTTATTTAATAAATTACTTTTTCACGAAAAAATAAACTCCAATACAGTTCAATCTTAGAAAGGCGATGATAATGCTAATGAGGATTAAAATAACTGGAGCTAAAACAGTATATTTGACTATAGAAGCCACACGAGTAACACAGTGAAACAGGGAACTGCAAAGTCAAACAGGAATTGCTAACTGTAGCAAAAACACTAGTTGGTTGAGTATAAGCCACAGGTCTAGTAACCCATGACAACCAACTGATTGGTTGCTATGAATTGCTATAGCTGGCGCAAACCATGTCAACATTGTTTTGGATATACATAAAAAAAAAAAAAAAAGTGCTGAAATCTTTATAATTCAAAATATAGTAACATTGTAGGAAAAAGCCACACAAAATCAGCGTTGCTGTAACAGTACGGCATGGACACAGAACATGAAAAAAAAAAAAAATGAAAATGAAGAACCTGCATGAAATGTTTTTGAGAAACCATTGTTATAGTGTATGCGGCGGCCACCCTATTTAGTGTGCAAAACACGTGGTCACAGAAACCACACATTAGCAGTGGAATGAGGCCGACATATTTGTATCTTGTTCTACTTTGCAAGCGTTGAGCTCTGCTGTGTGATTTTACACTACAGGTGAATGTACATTTTAATAATAATAAAACATTTCTATAATTGTCTTTGAAACAAACAATCATGGCAAAGGGACAGTCTCCCCCTCCCCAAACTTTTACATTACCCTATAGGTCCAAAATGGCTGTTTGGTTTTGCTTGAACTGGAACACAAGACCCAAAGAACAAAAGTATCATATCTTTGGCTTACACCAACCACTAGAGATAAAGAACACATAAAAAAAGGAGTGTTTGTTATGAATTAGTCATGTGCAAAATATTTAGTCCATTATCTTCACAGTGAATTGAAATATTATTATTCCTATATAAAGCTAGTGATCATGGTTTTATCTACTGAACAAATCTTCCTGAGATAGAAGCTACGGCTTCCTGAACAGATTCAGTAGTACGGCCCCCGTCCAGCAGTGGCTTATCTGAAGGCTTCTGGGTGCAACAATGACTTCATTATAAAGGTCCGTCCATCTTTAAGCTCATCTAAAGCTATTCAGAATCTTCCAGGAGTTTTTGTAGATTCCTTTGGATCTGAAAGAAATATAAACATACGAATTAGCCACTGGTAGGGGAAGTCACATCAAATTAAAGGACAAGGAAAGGACTAGAAATGTTGTACATTATGTTTTGGGCTACCAGCCCCAGGTAACCACAGCCCTTTAGCAGTAAAGATCTGTGTCTCCAAAGATGCCCCAGTAGCTCCCCATCTTCTTTTCTGATTCACTGCACATGCTCTGTGCTGCTGTCACTTACTGAGCTTAGGGACCAACTCACAATATACAGTACACATAGAATAGAAATGTCACAATATAAGGCTGATTAGTAATTAATATGTATAATTACTACATAGCAGCTCAGAAACCAGTGCAACTAGCATTACAATTTAATAATTAGCCCTGTAGCATCAGCTTATATTATAGGCCAACCTCATTTTCTGCTTGATAATTTGCAACAACTCCTAAGCTTAGCTTCTCAACAGCTGCCCAGAGCCCACTGAACATGTGAGTGTTGCAGACAGTTTCCAAGATGGTGACCCCCTGTGACAAGTTTGAAGTCCTGGATCATTGCTGCTATTTGAGAAGCTGAAACTTTTGGCTGGTGCAATAAATTCAGTATATAAAACACGGCATTTTTAGTCCTATTCATTTTTAGGGTTTCCTTCTCCTTTAATTCCAAGTTCTGCCTTCCATAACAACTTTAGTTCAACCTACTTGATACAGGTATGGAACCTATTATCCATATAAATCAAGTAAACATTAAATAAATCCAATAGGCTGGTTTTGCTTCCAATAAGGATTAATGGTCTTAGTTTGGACCAATTACAAGCTACTGTTTTATCATTAAAGAGAAAAAGGAAATCATTTTTTAAAAAATGGGATTTGGATAAAATATAGGATCTATATATAGGATAATCTATAGGAGATGGCCATTCTGTAATTTGGAGCTTTCTGGATAACAGTTTTCTGGATAATGGATCCCATACCTGTACAAGTTAGACAACTAGACATTTGATATTTTGGATTAGTGCAAACAGCTACAGGGTATTTCTAATTCCTACAACTGGATCAATAAACTCCCTAAACATTCAATATGGTGCAGTGTCCTATATTGACATGTAGGATGATATACTACGCCATCTATGTTACTCTAACTCGTCATTACTATATAGAAACAACAATATACAATACGGAACAATTAACTGCAGAATACAAAAAAAAGTTACGGTAAATAAAAAAAATTAGCTTGGACTAGAAAAAGAAATGTTTCTTTATCGCTCAGATCTGATCTTGTTTGACTTTCCGGCTTGGTTTGGCAAGGAAAATAAAGAGACATTTATTTATTTTGCAGTAGTCAAACAGCAGACTTAAAAACAGGGTTGGGCAATTCCGACTACACGGGACAGAAAAATTTAACTTTGACAGTTAAAGAATAATTAATGTTGCCTTTGAAAAAAAGCCCCCCCCCCCCCAAGAGGGTTGATAAGAATATTGCCATAGTACATTAATAAGCTTACCCCTGACATTAGAAACATCAATGAGCAGCTACACAAAAATAAAATTAAATAAAGAAGGAGGACTGCTAAATGAAAATCAGAGCAGCTAGATCAGGGGTCAGCAACCTTTACTATCAAAAGAGCTATTTTGCTCCCTCTTCCACTAAAGAAAAATAGTCGGGAGCAAAACATAACACAGCTAATAAACTTTTAAAAGTTGCAACCTTTTTTTAATTTTAACTGTTACAACAAAAGAATACAACAAACAGAAGTGCAGTGTGTATGTGTAGGCCTACTTTGAAATAAATTAAACACTGAATAGCCCTATTAAATGCTAGTGTTCTCATCTGTTTAATGTGACTTCTGTTTCTGAAGCTCCATGATGATCTTCTCTCTCTTGTCTTGAGTGTGTGACCACATGACCATGATGAATCATATTGCTGCGGCTCAGTCTTGCCTGTCACTCCTGGGACGTCTATACAGCCCTCGCTCCTACTGGAGGCTTCCTGAGTGTGCGACCGTGGTAAGCTAACCGTTACCTTACCGCGGTCGCACACTCAAGAAGCTGCCAGCAGGTTATAGGGCTGTATAGACGACGTGACAGACAAAGCCGCAAGACCGAGCCGCAGCAAGCAGGGTGAAGAGCCGCATGAGGCTCTGGAGCCTCGGGTTGCCTACCCCTGAGCTAGATATAGTACAAATAATGAAACAATAGTATGTTCAAATCAAATAAAGCATCCAGTTTGCTCCTAGTAACCTACAGAAACCACCAGCGCCCCCCCCCCACCAAAAGAATCTTCAGAAGGGGGCCAGTACACCCAAAGCGGCTTCCCCTCCAACCCCTCCCACAAAGCAAGGCCCCCCCCAACCTTGCTACATGCGCACATGGGTGATCACACCACAATTTAAAGAAGAAGAGGGTAGATTAAATGCTATATAGTAAGCAGACCCCAGGGTCCAGCCTCCCACAACCACAGGGTCTGCTTCCAATATAGTTATGCCACTGGCAACCTTTAGAGGCTTGCTTTCAAATAGCAGCCCAGCAAATGTAACCTGCCTATTGGCTGATTTGAGTTTCTTAAACTGGATCAAACTTTTCATTACACCCATTTAGGGTTGCCACCTTTTCTGGAAAAAAATACCGGCCTTCCTATATTCTTGCAGTTTTTTCCTATTAATAACATTGGCATCAAGCATCATTTTTACCGGCCAGGTGGCAACCCTACACCCAATGGGTCCATGACAGCAAAATGTAGATTTTCATGTGTGGGCAACCAGAGGCCGGCATCATCCAGCTCCCATTGTTACCTGCACCCTGCTGCCCAGCCCCCCTCAGGATCGCATGTACGGAGGGGGGGGGGGGAATGGGATGCACAGGAAGCCATCCTCTACAATACCCCTGCCCCAACAGGATCTCATTCAAGTGCTATTAGTTACAGAGGCATGTAGCCCCTCTAGCTGTGCGACCCTATGCTCGGGCCTTGCCACAGTGTTAAGTGAACCATTACTCTAAAGGGGGCCAAACAAATAAGGATTGTCTCATTTAGCAAGTACCTCGCTCTGTTAGGAGACGACTGCATCAACACATCAATGTGGACAATGCAACACCTGCCTGATCAATATCTGGCCTACAAAAAGTGGCAACCCAAATAGTTTCTGAATATTTTAACGTATGGTTCTGAGCAACCATACAGAACTGGATAGTGTGTGCAGAATAGTGGACATGGATACACTACCTTGTCTAGCTTTTCCAAATTGTCTGTTAATTCACCACATATGGTATTAAAATTGATTGGCCAGCCTTCCACAGCTTTTTCTACAGACCATCTATAAATAAACAAACAACAATTACTTCACATCAACCATCAATAAGGACGCTGCTTTGTATAATGCATGGACTGTGCGGTTACATAAATGTGTGGATGTGATGATGCTAACATTGCAGAAAAATGGCCACCAATAAGAAGAAATAGTTTTGTATTAAATACATTTCATTTTGAAAATAAAAGCTACAGTAACTACTACAACTGGTTGTATGTTGCCCAGAAACCCACTGCCCCAACTGGCTGTCAAATCCATTTTACATTTTAATTTTTCTTTAAGCTTGGTTGATCATCGTTGCTGTCAGTCTGATACACCTTAAGTGCTACCCCTCTATGCCAGTCTGCATTGGCTATTACTGTCATGCATAGGTGACAATAGGTGAATTTGATAAAGTGGCACAGCGCTCCCAAGCAACCAGATCTTTGCGGTCCTTTTCAAATTTGTAGTAATTTTCTAGAGTAAATTGTTTTGGTCCAATTAAGCCCCTATGACATAATGGCCCATGGAGAAAAAAAACCCCCAAATGCTTACAGATTTAATTGAGAATCTTTAGTGGAGCCCGTTAAAGACAGCCTCTCTTCCAAGTGTTCAATTCTTGAATGCATATATAAAGTTGAGAAAAGGAGAATGCACACACTAAAGGATAAAAAACATAGCATGGGAAATTAAACTGAAGCACTGATCTGATTATAGTTTGTCTACATACACAGACATTTACATACATATTCACAAAACACTGGCCTTAAAGGAATTGTTCAGTGTAAAAATAAAAACTGGGTAAATAGACTGTGCCAAATAAAAAATGTTTCTAATATAGTTAGTTAGGCAAAAATGTAATGTATAAAGGCTGGAGTGATTTGATGTATAACATGTCAGTCAGAACACTACTTCCTGTTTTTCAGCTCTCTTGGTTTACACTGACTGGTTACCCTGGTTACCAGGCAGTAACCAATCAGAGACTTGAGGGGGGGGCCACATGGGTCATATCTGTTGCTTTTGAATCTGAGCTGAATGCTGAGGATCAATTACAAACTCACTGAACAGAAATGTAGCAGGTGGCCCCCCTTCAAGTCGCTGACTAGCTCAGAGTTATAGAGCTGAAAAGCAGGAAGTTGGATTCTGGCTGTTTTATTAGACATCTGTTCACTCCAGCCTTTATATATTACATATTTGGCTAACTAACTATATTAGAAACATTTTTTATTTTGCACAGCCTCTTTACCCAGTTTTTATTTTCACACTGAACTATTCCTTTAAATAAAAATCAACACATTCTTATCAAAACACAGGAGTGCATATAAATCTGTAATATTGTATGAAATGTAGTAAACGGACAGCAGGAATCTGTTTTAAAAACAACATTTTTGCAGTTGTTAATTCAGTTACATTTTATTTCACAAACGTCAGAGAAAAAGAAAACCATAACTGTGGCATGTACAAATGTTTGGGACACCCTCGTAAATCAGTATTTAGTTATTCCCCCTTTGTTACAGATCACACTTTGTAATCCTGCTAATTCCTGTTAAGTCTTTCAATTCATATTTAGGGATTCTTGCCTACTCTTTCTGGCACACTACTTCAAATTCTAAGATCTTATTGAGCCATCTTGAATGTTTAAAATTTTCAGTGGCGTTTAAGTCAGGGACAGTAAGCTTGCTTTTCTGCAAGTAGCTCATGGAGGCTTTTGAGGCATGTTTAGGATTATGGTCTGGTTGAAGGAGCTGAATACCCTAATTTGCAGATATTTGGTGGAATCCATTCTTCCCTCTACACATACAATCCCTGTTCCACTGACTGCTACACAACACCAAACCATGGGGGATCCACCTCTTTGTAGAACAGTAGACAAGGGTTTTTGTTTTTTTTTGTAATCAAACACTAGCCCTTTTTTTCCTCAAAACAAACATGGTTATTTTGGGAATTTAGTGGAAATTTTTGGGAAAGTTTGCAAACTTTGTGTAGCCTTTCCCTGCTTGTAGGCATCATTTCCAGATCCTCACTCAGTTCTTAATAAGAGCTCATGGTTGTCGAGTCACAGCCCAACGTTTGGGGTGACAGATGTTATTAAGCTCTGCAATTGTCAATATGCAACGCCTCATAATGAGGTAATTAGGGGGAAGGGACCCAGCAAAAACTGGAAGGGTATCCAAACACCTCAATAACTATTTTCATTGTTCCTGTGTTTAAAGTTTGTGAAATCAAATGTAACTGCGCATTAACATATGTAAGTAGGTTGTCTAACGGATTCCTGCACAATTAAATTTCCTTCTTTTCACTTTTAACTAAATATGTAATCCAGGGGTGCCCAATCTTTGGCATTCATCTGTCGATTTATATCAGGAATTAAAGTGTGCAGCATATGATTTTCTCTGAAAGGAGTAGTTGACCTGGATACATAATCCACAACCAATGTATCAAATTGTAACAATTGTTTTGTAACGAACACTTCTATTTGTAACAAAAGGCACAATTTGCCTATGTGCTCTAACCCATAGCAACCAGAGAGGTTTGCTTTTAAACAGGTAACCAGTAAGTGTTGCCTGCTATATGCAAAATTATCTGTAAATGTAATTGCTATTTTAAAATGCACCTTTTTTTTTATTTAAAATAATAATACCCCCAATAAAGCACTACGCCACCCACACCATGAGAGAGCTTCCAGTGAGGCAGCCATGTTTAGTGAGATGCATTCGCATAATGAGTGAGTCTCCCCGATTGCTCATTATGCACATGCATGATATCACACGCATGCACAGAATGGACAAAGGCTGGGACACTATAGTTAGTGTCCCATCATGTTCCCCCGTACTGGCAGCCCATTCCTGGCACAGGTGTTTTTTTTTTGGGGGGGGGCAGGGGATTGGTTTCCTCCCAACCAGAGTGCTGGATCTATTTATATGTGGGGGGACATTTTTGGATGATAGGTGTCTTTTATGAAGTATCTTCCTTGCTAATACCTGTACTGCTGGCACTGGTTATACAGGCATGTACAATTTAAAACAATGTTGCAGTAGTCAGTTCCCTACAGGCAAGACTAATTCCCATTATGTTTTGCATGTTCTCAGATTATTAGACATGAAGAAGAAGAATCATCTCAGGAGTATTCAAGGCATTGTGGAAATATAATCTTGGATGGAGAACAGCAGACTACTGGGATATTGTTTAAATGGAAAATGTAGTCAGGACCAGCAGTGCAGGAAATAGAAAAGACATATGGATTTCAATAGCAACTGCATGTACTTTTAATTCAGTGTATTCATGTATATTGGAATGTTGGTTAGAATTAAATTTGCTTCCATTCTGCAAATATTTTTTACTTTAGTTTGCTTCCTGTTTATGAGGATTTATGGAACATAATATGCATAATGTAACGGATTAGACTACATAAGATGGTGACCAGGCTTACTAAGCGCTAGAGCAAGGCAAGAACATTAATGATGAAGCCCCTTTATGAGGCTCTATAGGAGTTTGATAGTAGCATCAAAAATATCTACTAAATGTGTATGGTTAAGCAGTGTCGGACGGGCCCACCGGGATACCAGGAAAACTCCCGGTGGGCCAAGGTGTCAGTGGGCCCTTGAGCTGCTAAACATTTGGCCAATTTCATGGCCATTCCCTATTTCTATGAGAACAAAGATGCTAGATAGATGGAATAATAGATTATAGTATGTAAAACTATAAATAGAGGTTGAGCTAGGAGAGGAAGAATAGTACTGAGAGTGGGCACCTGGTCTAAATTTTCTTGGTGGGCCCCTGGTCTAAGGTTTTTGGGTGGGCCCCTGGTATCCCAGTCCGACACTGTGGTTAAGAACGCAGTGCATAGCTGATGATCATTCATTCAAAACTTAGGAGGAATAAACCAGACCGATAACATGCAATCTTTTTTAATGAAAAATAAGGAGTTTGCTAACACATTAAGAGACAGTTTAAGTGAAAAGTATGTTCAAACACTTACATAATTGCGTAGATAAATAGCAGGGAATTCATTGACAGCATCTTCCAAATATTCAGACATGCCCAGAACCGCCAAGGACCTGTTTAAACACAGTATCAATTTCTGTTGGCTTGGAAATGTGCTGTGTCTACCTCTGGAAACCCATAATTATACATACCTTTCCTATGTTCAGTTATGTCGATTCGCTCTTGCGTTCGGACTGTGAACACATCACCTTGGTTTAGCACTTGCTGTGATTTTGGTACATTCTGAGATTGACTGAATTCTAGCGAAAGAGCAAACACGTTTGTAAGAGTTCAGAGCCTATTGCACAGTATTCTAAACATGCGTTATTTAACAACTTCAAAAAAGGGGGAAAAAATTTTTACACCATAAGTAGTAAAGACCAACCTTGTGAGTTTTCAGACTCTGCGCTTTGGGAGCCAGTACTGCTGCAGTCTTCAATATCATTTCTCCTTTGTCGCATCAAGCCATCTAGTTCCGAAAAGTCTACATTAAAATCCTAAAAATGAACATGGGAAAATTAATTAAATGTCCTCCATATCAACAACTGGTGCGGATACAGAAACACATTTTTCTACCAAGGGCCCTTAAATATGCATGGATTAAAAATGGCCACCATAAGAGATAGTAAAGTTTTCGCACCATCAGCATGGAAAACTTGTATGGGACCTGTTATCCAGAATGCTTGGGGTTTTCTGGATAATGGATGTTTCAGTAATTTGGATCTTCATACCTTAAGTCTATTAGATAATCATGGTAACTTTTAATAAACCCAATAGGCTGGTTTTGCATCCAATAAGGATTAATTATATTTCAGTTTAGATCACGTACAAGGTACTGTTTTACTATTATAGAGAAAAAGGAAACCATTTTTAAAAATGTTGATTATTTGGATAAAATGGAGTCTATGGGAGACAGCCTTTCCGTAATCTGGATAACTGGTTTCCAGATAACTGATCCCATACATGTATTGCTACAGGCCAAGTGGTAGCAAATCCTAGAGGACTGGGAAATGTTTGTGAAAATTAGGTAACAGCTCATACATTAGGATCATCAGTGGAATTAAACTATTATAATAATAGTTTTTGACCCCGTTTTCTACAGAGCTATGTTATTCTGCGAAATGCAAATAAAAATGGCAATATAAGAATATAAAACTCTACAGGTCATACAAAAAGTTGCTTGCATGTATGCTGCTTAATATTAGTCACAATATCTGTTAGAGTGGGCAATAATAGTATGCCAGTATAATAGCTCACACTATATAAAGTCTTGCCTGCAGTGATTTTAAAATATGGAGTTTTTTCCATAATTTATTTTTAATCACCATGACCAAAGGGAAAAAAATAGTTTTACTTACAAGGGGAAATGAGTTGGGCCTGTCTGTTCTGTAACTTTGCTCAATAGGAGAAGGATTTGGACTGTTTCCAGTGCTTCCACCCAGCTGAGAAATAAATAAAAGTAAATCAAACCATGCAATAAGAGCAAACTGTACAGTTACACACATCCTTACACTATAAGAAGAGTTTTGTTCCTTATAGTGTGTCTTGAAAAATTAAATGTATTGGAATACGCACTCACTGATCATTAGTAATTAATGTCTCAGTGAAGTGTAAACACAATTTTTATGAGCATATTCTAAAAATTATGTTCAATTATACATAGCTCCTTTTCTAAACCATGTAGCGCAGCTGTGTAATATGAGTTGCTCACCAATTTTGAATTTAAGCAGATACAAGGGTCCTAGCAACTAAACACTGGTTTGGATGACAGAAACAGAAAGATGAGCAATAAGACATTTTTGGAAACTAACCTACCCCAACATACTGATAGCTTTTTAAAACTGCAGGGAGAAGAAAGGTGGATGAAATGGTGGGGGGGGGAAAAAAAAAAAAAAAAGTGTGTAATATTATATATAATACAAATTGTAAAAAAAAAATCTCTATATACCAACCTCTAAATGACCGCAGATAGATTTCAATAACTTGTATGTTGTATCTCGGGATAACAAAGACACAAATATAAACTGCAGAAAGAGAAAATCTCAGTTAAAGAAATGAACAGTCACAAAATCTCTAGTGGAAACATTGAAATAACAAAGCCAACGTACCCTTTCTGTGATTGTAGAGATCACTAATGCATTTGGCACAAGAAGTGCAGTTTTTGTTTTCTTGAAATGAGTTATGGTGAGCACAGGAATGGTAATCTGTAAAGAAGAAGCACATTGGCATCAGGTATACACATTCAATATACTGTACACAAATAGCACAGTAGTAGTAGTAGAAAGATTGTCAGAAATAATTGCAATGAGTTTGTATAATTCCTCCATTACATAACTGAGCTGAATAATGCTAGGAGCGGTCACGACAATTAGGTTATCTTCCTCATACCTGAGGTTAGCTGCCCATTCTTAATGAATGTGTTTGTCAATAAAAATAGTTTTCCTGTTTCTTACATAATTATAGTCACACATGAACTGAAATGGTAGCAGATGAAAGTTGAGTTTGACCCCAACTATCATTTGCAGGGTTGAAAAAAAAGCACTAAATGCTGGTAATACAAATTGCTATAGTTTCTACAAAATAAAAATATATAGAATAAATCCTATAGCTAAAGGATTACAAACATTTTACTAACCTTTGTGTCCTTTCCGAAAACCTTTGAATGGAAACAAACCCAGCGTGCTGAAATGTATAGTTTTCCTTGGTATAAAAGGTCCTTTTGTAAAGCGCAGGTAAAACCTGAGGGGTGGGAACATAAAATCAGATTTAAGACATAAGATTTTGGAACAAAAATGCTGAAAATGTAGAGAGTTTTGGATTTAGATACAATTGCAGCAATTAAGGGCATTATACCCCTACAGCTGTAAATATTGCACTGCTATTTATAGAGCTAATAAAAGCATACAATTTGGTGTACAATTTCCATTTTTATTACATTACAAAATTAGGGTTTAAAATTAAGTATATAATTGTAAGGTTCATTTTTTTGTACTGGTTGCACTATATCTTTACAACTCGGCTATTGACTTCTGAAATGATTATACAGTAAGTGACAACAAGGGGCCAATTTATTAAGTCATTTTTTTTTTAATTAATTTTTTTTTTTTTACACGACTTTTTAGCATTAAAAATCTTGCATGCAGATAAAGGTTTCAAAACACATTTTTTCAATATTTATTGATCTTAAAAAAAAAAGGTTAAAATATATAAAACTACACCATCTAAAAAGCACCACCATCCAACAATTGTTAAAACCTCAGTAACCAATATTTTACAAAGTTTTCTTCACTTTTTTTTTTTTTTTTTAATTGCACAAAAAAGAAAAAAAAAAAAAATAATCAAGAGTATATCATATTCAGGTTCATTCTGTGTTTTGAGATTTTTATTTGGATGTTTTAATAAAGAAGTACACACATTTTAAAATGTGAGTTTAGTCAAGGCTCTAAAATAACACAAATCAGAATTTTTATAAATAGGCCTCCAAGTCCTTCAGTCAGAAAATCATTGAAAACAAAAATAGCTAGGGAAATATCAGTGTACTCTGTAGACCGGTTATTCACTCTACTGCACGTGTAAGGACTCTACGGTAATAAAAGAATTCAATCCACAGAGGTCAGCGGAGTTTGAGCAGTCTGAGGGCCATAACAGCTTCTTGGAATGCAAACTCCAGAAGGACAGCCCTGAACTACATTATAAATCATATCTGGATTCAGCTCAGCAAATATTTGCATTTCTAGATGAACTGATGGAAGCACATAATAAAGAGCATCTGAAATTTAACTTCCACAAACCTTGCAGGTGGAGAACATAAGGGTAGGGACACACTGGGCGATTTGGGGAGATTTAGTTGCCTGGCGACTAATCGCCGCGACTTTCCACGACCAATCTTCCCCAAATGCTTCCCCTCGCTCTGCGCCTGGCTAAAATGAAAAATCGCCTGCGCTAATCACACGCGGCGATTCGTTTTCCGAAGTCGCCCGAAGTTTCCTCGTGAGGCAACTTCGGAAAACGAATCGCCGCGTGTGATTAGCGCAGGCAATTTTTCATTTTAGCCAGGCGCAGAGTGAGGGGAAGCATTAGGGGAGAAAAGTCGCTGCGATTAGTCGCCAGGCGACTAAATCTCCCCAAATCGCCCAGTGTGTCCCTACCCTAAACCTTCATACTAACATATATAAATATTTTAGGTGTGTATGGCTGGCATTGCATTCCAGTAATTAGGTATTCTACTATTTAGGATTCGGCCGAATCCCTGAATCCTTCATGAACGTTTCGGCCGAATACCGAACCCTAATATGGAAAGGAAAAAGTGGAAAAAGAAGGTTTTACTTGTTTTGAGACGAAAGTAACGTGATTTCCCTTCCCACATAAAGGGGCCCATTTACTTAGCTCGAGTGAAGGAATAGAGGAAAAAAAACTTTGAATTTCGAATGTTTTTTTTGGCTACTTCGACCATCGAATGGGCTACTTCGACCCGAACGATTCAAACTAAAAATCGATTGACTATTCGATAGTCGAAGTACTGTCTCTTTAAAAAAAACAAACAAAAAAAATAAATTAAAAAAAAAAAAAAACACTTCGACCCCCTAGTTCGCCACCTAAATCCTACCGAAGTCAATGTCAGCCTATGGGGATGGTCCCCATAAGCTTTGCTAGCTTTTTTAAGTCGAATAAAAATCGTTCGATCGATGGATTAAAATCCTTGGAATCGAACATTTCGAAGCATTTAATCGAACGATTTTTCGATCGAACGAATTGTGGTAAATCCTTCAACTTCTATATTCGAAGGATTTCAATTCGGCAGTCGAATATCGAGGGTTAATTAACCCTCGATGTTCGACCATAAGTAAATTTGCCCCATAATGTACATATGCAAATTAGGATTCGGTTCGGGCACACACACAAGGATTTAGTTGAATCTGAATCCTGCTGAAAAAGCCCAAATCCCCAACCAAATCCTGGATTCGGTGAATCCCTACCAGTAATAACTATTGTGTCACCTTCCACAGGTAACTATTTGGCAGACAAGGCTGCATGATATCAGTACTAATGGATAGGAAACGTAGCAATTTTTCTTTCTTAAAGTACCAAAGCTATTCCCCAGGCCAAAACAACTTCTTCCTATCTCTAGTCTATTCTAATGGGTGACCTATTACCTTAATTGTTCTTTGGTGGCATGTGTCCTACAGCATCCCCTGGATGGTATTGCCTATTCAGTATTAGACAGCTGATACATGACAGACATACAGAAACTGGCTTTGCTTCAACAGTGTCACAACTCCCACTCAAGTATATATTAAAAACACAAAACATCATCTAAAAGTCTAAAACAACTTTTAATATCTGTTCATCCAACTTACTTTCAATTAGGGGCTCCTCTTTGGCGATATCCTTAAACAGCTTGTGGAACTGCGCATTTGACTTTGAAAACTAAAGACAAACAAAGGTGTAAATGAGTGGACAAACCAGGCATGCAATGCATGAAACAAAGGCCTAGGCGGGGAAAGAACAGCATCTATTCAATCATTGCTACCATGCATGGTATGTAATCTCTGGCTTGTCACGAAAGCTTGGAGACAAAGGTAAACCTGTTTTTATACAAGCCACTGTTAATATACGCATGTCACTGGTATGAATGTTGTTAACTTTGCATTTATAATGCTGTTACAAATGTACCTGAATGAAGAATGACACGATTGAACGATTTGTTAAAATGACACGGTTGGACTATTTGTGAGCACAGAATTTCGGAAATGCCATTTAATGCCCCCATTCCTGTGCAAATATTTCTAAATCAAGATAATGTCCTAGTATACTCATTTTTGAGAAAGGATGGACACCAATTTGTCATACCTGCCCAGAATTGGTTTTCTTTCTTTCGCGCTTCAGTTCCTGCTTCATGTCAAAGACTAGTTCAGATTCATAGATTCCGGGCCTTTAAAAATAAAAAAATGGCAGTTGACTTTAACAAGTAGGCAGAGGATATAACACAACCCTGGGTGTTTCTGTTGCAAGGATGCCCTACAGATGTTCTGCTGGTCATGCCACAGCAAATGCCATATACAATTTAAATTAGCTTTACTATTAGCCCTTGCTGGTAAAAAACTTGTTAAAGGGATACTGTCATGGGAAAAAAAATCTTTCCAAAATGAATCAGTTAATAGTACTGCTCCAGTAGAATTCTGCACTGAAATCCATTTCTCAAAAGAGCAAACAGATTTTTTTATATTCAATTTTGAAATCTGACATGGGGCTAGACATATTGTCAATTGCCCAGCTGCCCCAAGTCATGTGACTTGTGCTCTGATAAACTTCAATCACTCTTTACTGCAAGTTGGAGTGATATCACCCCCTCCCTTTTCCCCCCAGCAGCCAAACAAAAGAACAATGGGAAGGTAACCAGATAACAGCTCCCTAAGGGTAGGGACACACTGGGCGATTTGGGGAGATTTAGTCGCCTGGCGACTAATCGCCGCAACTTTCCACGACCAATCTTCCCCGAATGCCTCCCCTCACTCTGCGCCTGGATAAAATGAAAAATCGCCTGCGCTAATCACACGCGGCGATTTGTTTTCCGAAGTCGCCCGAAGTTTCCTTGTGAGGCAACTTCGGGCGATTTCGGAAAACGAATCGCCGTGTGTGATTAGCGCCGGCGACTTTTCATTTTATCCAGGCGCAGAGTGAGGGGAGGCATTCGGGGAGAAAAGTCGCTGCGATTAGTCGCCAGGCGACTAAATCTCCCCAAATCGCCCAGTGTGTCCCTACCCTAACACAAAATAACAGCTGACTGGTAGATCTAAGAACAGCACTCAATAGTAAAAACCCATGTCCCACTGAGACACATTCAGTTACATTGAGAAGGAAAAACAGCAGCCTGCCAGAAAGCATTTCTCTCCTAAGGTGCAGGAAATTGACAAAATGTCTAGCCCCATGTCAGATTTCAAATTTGAATATAAAAAAAAAATCTGTTTGCTCTTTTGAGAAATGGATTTCAGTGCATAATTCTGCTGGAGCAGCACTATTAACTGATGCGTTTTGAAAAAAACATGTTTTCCGATGACAGGATCCCTTTAAGGTTTGTTTCAGAAGCTCTAATATAGGTTATATAAGGCTTCATGGGGCTAGTCATGTTCAGCATTTCCAAGTAGTAATGACCCAGGCCTTCAAAGTTGTCACAGGATTTTCCCATCTGGATTTTGTTACAGGTGATACTGCACATGCTCAGTGGGCTCGGAGCAGCTGTAGAGAAGCTAAATTTAAGGGTTGTCGCAAATCAAGCACAAAATAAGGCTAATCTGTCATATAAGCAGATGCTACAGGGCTGATTATTAAAATGATGCCCACTGTGGTGGCTTCTGAGCTGCCATGTACTTATATTTATTTACTAACCCTCAGCCTGATAGATGGATATCTCCAGTGTGCTGGTCCCTAAGCTTAGTAGGTGACAGTAGAACAGAGCATGTGCAGTGAATCAGGAGAAGAAGGGGAGCTACTGGGGCATCTTCAGAGGCACAGATCTTTACAGTTAAAGGGCTGTGGTCCCTTGGGCTCGTACAAAAGCTCAAATCATAATGTACATTTCTGCCCTACTTTAGTTAAAGGGATACGGTCAGGGGAAAAAAAAAAAAAAAGTTATATATATATATATATATATATATATATATATATATATATATATATATATATATATATATATATATATATATATATATATATATATATATATATATATATATATATATATATATATATATATATATATATATATATATATATATATATATATAATACACAAAAGCCATGAATATCTTGTAAATTATATCCTTATAAACGGTGAGTAGTGATGTCATCAGTTATAAACGGTGAGTAGTGATGTAATTTCTGTCACATGACTCACTAAAATTTGAGTATTATAATTAATAAAGTACCCCCAGTTGTAAAATATGAGGATATTAGAAGTTACCTCGGAGTTCCATGACCTGTATAAAAACTATAATATCCTTATATTTTACAAGAGGGGGTACTTTACTCTCTCTCTCTCTCTCTCTCTTTTTTTTTTTTTTTAAACACGTCAGTTAATAGTTCTGCTCCAGCAGAATTCTGCACTGAAATCTATTTCTCAAAAGAGAAATTTAACTTCTGACATGGAGCTAGACATATTGTCAGTTTCCCAGCTGCCCCAGTCATGTGACTTGTGCTCTGATAATCGTCAGTCACTTAACTGCAAGTTGGAGTGATATCACCCCCCCCCCAGCAGCCCAACAACTGAACAATGGGAAGGTAACCAGAAAGCAGCTCCCTAACACAAGATAACAGCTGCCTGGTAGAACAGCACTCAATAGTTAAAGGCTCTTTCTCATAGTACATGACCAAGCAAAATGACCTGAAATGGCTGCCTACACACCAATATTACAAATTGAAAAAAATACACTCGCTGGTTCAGGAATTTATATTGTAGAGTGAATTATTTTTTAGCATAAACCGTGTAATTTAGAAATAAAAAACACATCTAAAAAATCATGACAGAATCCTTTTAAGCTTTAGTTTTCCTTTAAATGTCATTCACTTTGTACACAGATTACATAACAAATATCTTATTTGATACCGATCAATAAAATACATATTTTCTATAGATGTTAATATTAAGCGTTTTTAGAGCTACTGGCCCTTGATTTGGAACTACTCTCCCAGCCCCCGCCAAATGGTATCTTTGGAAGAGATCATGCTAAATAAAGAGAAAAGCAGGTATGGTCTTTCTCCCACCAAAGATAAAACTATTTTTTTCACTTAGGATAGGACTGACGCATGGACGCTGCCTTGACGGGGCACATCAGCTTATGCATGCTTTAAAAAACTTTGTAACTAAAAGTGTCTTTTATAAAGAAAGTTACAGTTCAGTTGTGCAAGAATATTCCTGCACATTATCTGTAAGGCAATATATTTCTCTGTATAGTGAAGTGGCATTGGTGGTTAACTAAACAATAAACCCCCAATAGGTTTGTTTTTTCATTTTCTCAGATACTGGAACAAGTGCACCATTATACTAAAAGATGAGTTAATGAAGTTACCCTGAAAAACGTAGCTTTCCTTTGCTGTCTAGTAAGTCTGCATCATTTATCCGAATCTGTGGAGTGGTGCATGGTGATTTACCAATTTTCCTTTCCTCTGTCCCATTCTCGGTCTCAGAGCTGTAAAGAAAATAAAAAGTGAATTTATGAAGGTTATAATCCTACTTAATTGGGTTTTAATTTTGGTTGACATGATTGAACTTGACTTATAATAGTTAACATTTCATTTGTTTAAAGTCATCAGCAGGAATCTTCCCATTAATATGGTCTCTTCTTTACTCTTAAACAGCCAGCCATTGCGATTTTGAACTATATTACACAACATCAGATCCTAAACCTCACTGAAATACAAAGTTAAATGCCACCTACTTAGCAACAAACAAGTTGCTTTATGCAGAGTATTCCAAATTGTCTGTAATGTTCTCTGAATGCACAGTGAGTTTTTAATAAACTGTTAAAGGAGCAGTTCACCTTCAACGTAACTTTGTATGTTATATGTTACAGAATGGTTTTATGTTTTTTTTTCATCAATTATTTGCCTTTTTCTTTCCAGCTTTAAAATGGAGATCTGGCCCCATCTAAAAAAAAAAAAAAAATGTTCTGCAAGGCTTACTCATCTTTCTATTTTGGCCCTTTTCTATTCATATTTCTGGCCCTGGCCTATTCATTTGGGCTCTAGCAACTGGATTGGCCAAATTGCAAAATTGGAAATTGCAGAATATAAAGCTAAATAACTCAAACCAATTGCAATTTATCGCAGAATATCACTTTCTGCATCAGTGAACAACCCCTTTAATGTACATTTCCAATACAGGTATTGGTTATCTGGAAACCCATTATTCAAGAAAGCATTTTAAGCAAATTATTTAATTTAAAGTCATTTCCTTTTTCTCTGTCGTAATAAGCAATACATTGTACTTAATGGTAACTAAAATCCTATTGGGTTTATATAATGTTAAAATGATTTTCAGATATAAGGTCTGATATTCCAGTAAAATCCCTTATCCTGAAAACCCTTGGTCCAGATAATTATGGATAATAGATCCTATACCTGTACCATTAATTACAGAAAGAAAACATTAACAGATCGGTAAGACAAGGGTCTAAAATATCATTATAATAAGAAAACCATGAGATTCACCGTCACATTATAGGCTTCATGGCCTCATACCAGCCGGCCAACAGCAACAACAAGCACAAGGAACAGAACAAGGAGAATAGGAGAGAGAAAGGAGGAGGAGTACAGGCAAAGAAGTAGGCCAGGAGGAGATGTGAATTGCTTGCACAGTGATTACTATATACAGCTTTTGAATGAAAAATGTGCAAATATTAAGGTATGGTGATGAAATGACAAGTCCTGTTGTAGAACTGTATTGCATAAGCAAGCGTGACAATTGCACATTTGCTATGACAGTATGTGTGTATATATATATATATATATATATATATATATATATATATATATATATATATATATATATATAAATATATATATATATATATATATATATATATATATATATATATAGGATAAAATGTATAGAAAGGGCTGGATTATGGTGAATTTTTGTACAACAAACATCAGAAATGTCATAACATGGGCTTTGATAAGCAACAGATACAATTCCTAATTTAAATAGGGAGACTTCAAATGTAAACTTCTTATTTATTCCCACATGTTGGGACATAACTGGTGCCACAAGTTTAAAAAGTGCATAAAAGGCACCGATAGATATAGTGCCGAGTCGACTGCATTCATCTAAACAGCAAAAAGAAAAACTTCTATATTCACAGCACTTCTACCTATTGTCGGGTTTCTATAAAACCAACTGATGGAATATTCATTCATGTAAACGTGGACAGCTTTACATCCAAATCCATTTAAAATGTGCCTTTGCCTAGTGTGACTTCGATACAAACCTTGATGGTAGGTTAGATTACAGCTAGCCCTAATTCTGTAAATAACTGCCCTTCATCAAATTACACTTGGTACATCCATCAGTATATCCCTCCCTCTAACATATAGACAGATATATTTTACCAAACATTTCTGGTCCTTGTAAAAAAAGATTTTTACTTATGAACTAAAAAACAATGATTTGTCAATCATAACAAATAAAACCTATTTTGAAATTGCCGACTGCAGTACTACTGAAATACACGATTTTCAACCCTACCTTTCTTTAAGAAGAATGAAAAAAAAGGAATCCAAAAAGCATATCAGGACCGCTCATACAAAATCCAATAGTTTGCAACCTTAATAGTAACTTAAACCTCAAAAATCATTCTTGTTTCAAGGAATATCCATGTACTATTCAGGTATATGTCCATTAAAAGTCTTGCCCTTAAAAGCACATAATTCTGGGTTCCTGTCTAAGTTGTGCAGGCAAAATACACATCAGTAGAACGCAAGTGAATTAATCAGAAGAGACAAAGTCAGTCTTACCTTCCCTATGTGCTAGCTGCTGTCAAATGAACAATGTCGGTCTGCTTTATTCACGAGTGACACAAGAGGAAGTCTCTCTATAGGGGCATGACTCACAATTTTCCCAACACCTTGTCTATTGCCTCACGTGTTCTCTACTCACACCACAAAAATGCAGTTAGTAGCACAGCGGCCGCTGCATGGCTCACAAGTGAAAATTAAACTGAAGATCATGTGATTGGCATCACCCATCGGGTTCATTCAGGAATACAGTGTCCCGAGCAATAAAGACATCAGAGCCTGCAGTGCTACTAGTACAGCACTTGTCACGTTGATTGCTATGTGGAATGGAAAAGTAAGAAAAGGCATATTTGTGCCAACAGAAAAACGTGTCAAATGATGACCGCTTTTTACAATTGTTACAGGTATGGGATCTGTTATACAGAAAGCTCCAAGTCTCCCACAGATTTTAAACAATTAATATTTCTAAAATATATTCTTTTCTCTGTATTAAACAGTACCTTGCTGTACTTGATCCCAACTAAGGTACAATTAAACAAACAAGGGAAAGTTGTGCTCACCACTAATTTTTAAAACCATTAGGCGGGGGGTGCAATGAAGCTGTGACCACAAAATACATATCTGGCCAGTCCCATAACTTTCCCTTGTTTTAGTTTATACAGGAGCAGTGACCAGCTCCATGTTGTAGCTCCCACCCTTCCCAGTTATAGTCAGGTGATCCCACTGGTGTCTAATAAAAGGGCAGCCAAGTTTGGGAGTTTTACTTTGAAAGCAGCAAGTAAGTTGCAGGTCCCTTTTGTAAAATGTATAATAAAGCAATAGAATTCTTAATGAATCAGATGAAAATTTGAGCATAGGACTGGCCAGATATGGGATGACTTTGACGTAGTTGGCCAGCTTAAATATATTGCAATATATGGACAAACAATCCCTGTTTTGTTTAAAGGGTAAGGCATTTTTCAGTAGCAGTATGCACAAAATGTCGCTGTCTTAAATATATTGATAATGGGTTGAGTGCAGAGGACCTCTTGTATTTGTCTATAAGATACAATTAACCATTATTTCATGTTGAATTTATTTTTAGTAAACAATGTATGGAGATGCAAATTATGGAAAGATCCTTATCCAGAAAACCCAGGGCCAGAGCATTCTGGATAACTGATCCAATAGATAGATATAGGATCTGTTATCCAAAATGCTTAGGACCTGGGGTTTTCCGTAAATCTCCATACTTTTAAGTCTACTGAAAAAAACGTTAACATTAATTAAACCCAATAGATAGTTTAGGTTTTGGCACCAATAAGGATTACTTATATATCTTAGTTAGGATCAAGTACAAGATACTGGGTTTTTTTTTTACTACAGAGAAAAGGGAAATCATTTTTAAAAAAAAAATTTAAAAAATTTAAGTAAAATGGAGCCTATGGGAGATGGACTTTCTGTAATTCTGAGCTTCCTGGGTTTCCCTTACTTGTATTAACATTAGAAAGTGTCAACATTAGAGCCGGGCCAAGCCAACCGGGTGTCCTAGGAAACCAGGCCGGCCATCTTGCCCACTCCCCCGTATACACAATGGATTGTGCACGTGCTGGGCAGCTGCACCAAGGGAGGCTCACATGCTGCAAGGATGCACAGGCAGGAGGGGGGGGATGCATACAAGTTCTGAGGAAGCACAGGGGTGGGAGTGCGCACAGGTGAGTGGCAGTGACAGGAACAAATGCCCAGACCAGTGGTGGATAAAAGGAGATTTGTGCCTAGCACTTCTTCATCCTGCCCTAGGCATATGCCTAGGCAGGCGTGAATTTGTGGCGTATTCCCAAGTTTTGCTGCTGGCGAATAAATTTGCAATACAGTTTGAAATTTTTCAAACTCGGGTGAATGGAATCGACCCGCAAGCTCGAAATAAATTCAAATACAGTTTTTTTTCCTCTGATTTTTAGTATGGCTCCAAACAACTCCAAATTGATACCAGGACGTACCCCATAGGCTAAAACAGCAATTCGGCATCGAAAAATTTATAGTTGCATTGTCTTTCATTATGCAAAAATCCTGGGAGTTTTAGGGTCATGTTTTGTGTTATTATTACAGTTTTGCTAATAAAGGTGAATTGCCCTTTAAGCTGCAAGTCTCAGTTCTGACAAAAGATCGGCTTATCTTAAATAGTTACACTTGTATCTTTGCTCATTTTAAATTGTTACAAATGTATTTAGGTGCAGGTCCTGAGTATTCAGGGCTCTCAGAAATTTTGTAACTTTTTCTGGGGTCAGTGTAGGAGTTTAAAAGAGAAACTCGGGACATTTCTGTAACAACCCAGGACTGCAGGCTGACGTGTCAAAATCGGCACTGTCCTGCAAAAAAATGAAGAGAAGAGTAGAAGTCTTTCGGACATTCATTACATTAAAGGCAGACTATTTTAAAGTCAAAACCTTATTCAAATTAGTAAACCAAAGGCAAAATGGGTACACAATATTTAAATAACTATTGAAAGTACGGGTGCGCAATATAGAGGGAGAGTTTTTCTTCATTGCAGCTAATGACTTGCTGGTGCAGGATAGAAGGCTTAACAAACACCATTGCCTTAAAATGCAAATTTGATTAAATTCCATCAAGCAGGATGTCTGTAACCATCCTACCAAGCAGCTCCCTCTTTACATATCCGCATGTCACAATGCCACCAATGTGGGCTCTAAAACAGGTTCTATGACTTTTTTTATGGGTGGATATACACTACATACATAAGTTTTGCAGTTGCGGTTTCTACTATAAAGGAGGTCTGTTTGCATGGATGTGTTTATGAAAATCAACTGCATCCTCAAAGCCATGACTATCTCAGAAAATATATGTAAACAGACTGTTAGGTTTTTATTATTCTAGCATGGATTTCCTCTACTACCAGCAGAGTAACAAATTTAAACACTAATGAGGTTTCTGATAGTTCTATAGCTGATGAGGTTTGTTGTACTGGCTGGAAACTAGTGATGGGTGAATTTGCGCCGCTTCGGCAAAAAATTCACGAATTTCGTGCGAAATTCGCGAAACTGCGTCAAATTCGCAAAATCGCGCCGGCGTCTCGTTTTTGACGCCGGCGCCCGTTTTCTCGACGCCGGCGCCCGTTTTTGGCGCCGGCGCCAGTTTTTTCGAAAAATTTTTTTGACGCCGGCGAATTTTTGACGCGAATTTTCGCGGGCGTTTCGCGAATTTATTCGCTGGCGGCGAATTGCGCAAATTCACGCCTGGCGAATAAATTCACCCATCACTACTGGAAACACATGCAGGTTAGACTCATTAAATCATCAGGTCAGCAACATTTAGGTTACATTTAAGAACTATTCCTTCATTACTTGCGCAATTCCGATACGTTATATGAAGCACTGCATATGAAATTAAGAGTTTATTTCAGTAAGGATAGTGGAAGTCGCCAAGGAACTCTACTGCATGAGGCCTACAGCTTATGACCTCCTGGGTGCCTATTAATATATAGAATACACAAGTTTAAAGGGGTGGTTCACCTTTAAGTTAACTTTTAGTATGTTACAGAATGGCTAATTCTAAGCAATTTTTCAATTGGTCTTCAGTTTTTCTGTTTTATAGTTTTTGAATTATTTGCCTTCTTTTGCAGACTCTTTCCAGCTTTCAGGGGGTCACCACCTAAAAAAAACAAATGCTCTGTACAAATTGACCTTTATTGCTACATTGTATTACCTGTACTTATCTTCCTATTCAAGCTCTCTCCTATTCCAGTCACTCATCAAAGCAACCACGTTGGTGAAATTGCATACTGGAGAACTTATGAATAAAAATCTAAGTAACTAAAAAAAAAAAAAAAAAAACCCAAAATATTTTTTTTTTACATAAATTGCTTCAGAATATCACTGTCTATCATACTAAAAGTTAATTTAAAGGTGAACAACCTCTTTAAGAGAGTCATGTGACAAACTACATCACCAAGCACAACTTATTTTGTTTATACAAAAGATATATTTTTGCAGGATATTCACACAATACTGTTGTGACTTACATCAGAGCCACCTAAACGTCATTACCATGCAAGCGCTCAATTTCAATAACCTCTTATAAATAGAACGGCAGGCTTAGCCTACCTGACAGCCGATTCCCTTTCAACAGACCGTGTACGAAGTCTTTTATGTTTGGTCATTTCACAATTACATTGTCAGACAATGGCATTAGAGAGTAATAATAAACTAAATATTAGGATTAAACTGCATTAAAGGTCAATTACATCAATGATGTGGTAGTCTAGTTACTGCACCCCTTCACTGGTCTACTAAACACCTAAGCAATGGTTTGTTTACAGATCAAATTCAATGGTCCATCACACAAATATTTCACACAAGTGAATGAAAAAAAAATGGTTAAATACAGAAATTGGAGATTTGGGAGTGACAAATCCTTGAACATAAAAAGCAAAAATAATTCACAATAATTTCAGATTATTGAATGTACAACTGCATATTTTATAGGTTTTATGTTGTACACGGAACTCTCACTGAATATGCATTTTAAGAAATAATCCACGAGTGTTTCAAATGATACATGGCTATAGTGTGAAGTTGTGTATCAATCTACTCATTCACGGAACAGATCTCCAAATCCATAACATACAGTTTTAACATGTTTGCCAAAAAAATACATATATAGGAACTAACTAAAAGAAGCAGTGCTCTATGATAAAAAGTATAAAATATATATTATCTGGAATGCTTGGGACCTGGGATTTTCTGGGTAAGTGCCTCTCAGTAATTTGGATCATCATACTTTAAGTCTGCTAAAAAATTTTTAAACCTTAAATAAACCGATTAGGATAATTTTGCCACCAGTATGGTTTCATGCAGCTTAGTTACCATCAAGGACAAGCTACTGTTTTACTATTACAGAGAAAAAGAAAATCATTAAAAAATATTGAAATTCCTTTTTTTAAAATGGACTCTATGGTAAATGGCCTTTCTGTAATTTGGAGCTTTCTGAATAACAGATGTACGTACATACAAAGCACACAGCTAGGACTTCATCTGTATCGGTCTAAAGCTATTTACAAACTAGAACATGCAATAAACCTATTTGAGGATAAAATAACTGGTTGAAGGAGCACCTGCGCACTAGCACTATAAAATAAGTAACTAAAAGCAGGGAACTCAATGAAAAAGTAAATAAGGTTATTTTTATTGCACAATAACTCAAGGTTTTTTTTTAACTCCCCCAAAAACAGTTTGGAGGCTTTCATCAGGGAACTGCAATGTGTCCCTGATGAAGCCCACTGAAACAAGTGGGTCAAAACATGCTGAGTTATTATGCAATAATAATCATTTTCATTTATTTCCTTGAGTGACCCCAGCAGTGAGCGCCATTTATATTCTTTATTATTAAGAGTGCAGCACCAATATTTACCAAGTTACTGGGTTCTGGGGTGATGTTGAGTCCACATGAAAGGCTAATATACGATTGTGAATCAACCCATCACATAATTCATGGATATAATAGATTAAAGATAATTGATTACTGCTACTGAACAGCACACAATTGCCCAGTACACAGTATTAGTAAATGAGACAGTTATTTACGTATACGCTTGCAGAGTGAGTGCTAATTAGAGTGTTGGTATAATATGTCACAGCCCTGTTACATGGAGAAAGATTTTATTTATCTGTAAAAAAAAAAAAAAAAAAAAAAAAGTGTTGCATGGTGCAATTATTGGTAAGGATATGTTAAGAGGATCAAATATCAAACACAAAATGTTCAGGTCCTTTAAATTTTGCATAAACGTTACACAAGTGTGGTTTATTTTCTGACAGTTAAGATCCCACAATACACATCTTACTCATAATTATAACATGTCCTAACCAAACTGGACATCAATCCAACAATTATGATGCATTGTATATAACTCTAATACACGCTGATGCCGGCCGTACGGTTTTTAATGGTTATACAAGGAACTGCACATGTACACGAGAGTGACAGACAGCTTTATGCTAATACAGACTGGCTAGGAATGCAGCTCAGTTACTTAATGCTGGCAATGTTGTGTAAGGTCTTGGAACCTTCGCTATTAGGTCACTAAGTAGGTAGCAAAGTGTGAGACATCTCAATTCTTAACTGGAGGCATCGCTGCCCAGAGAGGCTGTACCTCGATATTGTTGGCCTGTGGCACTTCACAAAGTCACAAGGTTATGCATAGTATGCATACTAGGAATCATGGCTCCAAATGCAATGTTCATGTTGCTGAAGCACATTTAAATCATGAGCAATTATGATGATAACACTTTCAAAGGGTCATTTCATTGAGCCAAGACCATAAAACAAAAGGCTGATCTATAGGTATCACAGAAAAATATTCTACTAGAAAACACTGAGCATGAAGCGTATTGTTATACTTTACAGATCATGCATACTTTATTTACAATTGCTACACAGCTATGGGATCCGTTATCTGGAAAGCTCTGAATTACAGGAAGTCTCCCATAGACTCCATTTTACACTAACAATCCAAATTTTATTTATTTATTTTTAAAAAAAAAAAAAAAAAAAACTATCCCCTTTTTCTGGGTAATAATAAAACAGTACCTTGTATTTGACCCAAACTAAAATATAATTTTTTATTGGAAACAAAACCAGCCTATTGGGTCTATTCAATGTTTACACGATTTTCTAGTAGACTAGGTATGAAGATCCAAATCAGGAAAACACCAGGCCCGAGCATTCTGGATAACAGGTCCCATACCTGTATTTTTTAGATCAGAAAACATGTTTATTAAAAAAATAAAAAAATGTATTCAGGTATTTGTGCAATTAAATATTTATTGATAAAATGAAAAAAGGAAACAGTCAGCAGGTTGCCAGTAAATCATTGCAACCTCTCTGTGTAATAACAAGCATGTAAATTCACAATAACCTTTCACTCGAATTGCGAGCTGGAGGCTACATAGTTGGTTAACATTCACTATTTGCCCTAACTACTACCTACAGCACAGGGACGGCTGGCCTGAAACCTGCATGGAAAATATCTATCCAGGGCTTAAACACTGTGCCTTCACAAGTATTGTGAAAAAACATCTGACTTTTAATGCATAAAATAATTATACCCTATACACAACTGGAATGAATTAGATGAAAACAGATAGTCATTGCCTTTCATCACTCAATCTTTTTGTACATTAATCTTAAACTACAATCCATGTTACATGTCCTATAAGCCATTATCTGGCTGCTTGCTATGGCAACTTCCACCTGCAGGTGATATAAACAATGACAAACTGTCTGCTAAAGGCTTAACGTAACTAGCTCACTAAAGCTGCTGGGAGTTGATGTTCAAAACAATTGTAGAGCCATAGATCAAGCCTGATCTATAGTAAAAACGACATCTTAGTGACTTATGTATTATGGTGTGCAACTGTTCAAGTAGAATATTATGTTTCAGAATCTGCCAGTGACTTAGTAGGGCTGCTGGATGGCAACTGCCAGAAGGGGTTAAAGGCCACAGACCTCTAGTGCACTTGTACAAAGGTGGATTGTTGTTAGCTCACTAATTTTCCTAAGGGATATTTTTTCTTGTTTTTATACACAAGTGCCGTCACTTTAAGTAGCAATTTATAATAAAGAAATACATTTGAAAAATGAAGTCCACTCCTGTGTATAGGTGGGCTGTTAGTTTTTGCTTGTTTCTCAGCTTAGCTCAAGTTAAAGGAGTGGTTCACCTTCATGTTATAGAATGGTCTATTCTAAGCAACTTTTTTTTTATTTTTTTTTATAGTTTTTGCATTAATTATCTTCTTTCTTCTGACTCTCTCCAGCTCTCAGATGGGGGTCACTGACCCCATTTAAACAACACATGCTTTGAAAGGCTACAAATAGATGGTTACTGCTAACTTTTATTACTCATCTTTCTTTTCAGGCCTCTCCTATTCATAGCCCAGTCTCTTATTCATACCAGTGCAGGGTTGCTAGGGTAATTTGGATCCTAGCAACCAGATAGCTGAAATTATAAACTGGACAGCTAAATAACTAAAAAAAACATTAAAACCAATTGCAAATGTCGCAGAATATAACTATCTGCATCATACAAAAAGTTAATTTAAAGGTGAAAACCCCCTTTAAGGAGCTAAGCTTTTTATGGAACAGTCCCTTATTAAAAAAACAAAAACAAAAAGCAACTTGTACAATAGCACTACATTGCAATCCATAATTGGAAAGGTACAGAAGCCATAATTGAGCTGGGCCCCTGACTTATTCCTTTAAGTACACAGCACCTGCAGGCCAGGTCGACTTTATTTTACTCCCAGATTATTATATATAAATCAGTGGCATAACTAGACATTACTTAAGCGATTGACCTGTTTTACCAATATTTAGGGTCAGGGCACACTGGCAGATTCAGGGAGATTAGTCTCCTCTTCTTCTGGGCGACTAAATTCCCCCGATCTGCCTCCCCCGCTGCTAAAATTCAAATCGCCGGTGGGATGGCAATCGTTTTCCCAAGTCGCCAAACGAGGAAACTTCGGGCAACTCTGGAAATGAATCATACAGAGTGCCATCCTGCCGTGCCGGCAATTTACATTTTAGCTGGCTGGAAGGCATTCGGGGAAATTAGTCGTCCCAAAGATGAGATTTGTCGAGGGGGCAACTAATCTCCCTGAATCTGCCTGTGTGCCCCCTGACCCTTATTGAAATTGAATTAGGGCCTCATGGGGCCCCTATACCTCCTGGGCCCGTCTGTTATCACAGGATCTGCTTCCTCTCTAGTGACAACTGCCTTTCTACAAACAGCATTACTAATTTGCATGTATAGGTAAAAAGAAATGTAGGCAATTCTACTGCAGATGTATTGGCCGCAGGACTGTGGGAACCCAGTAATGAACCTTAGCACTGGGCCCACCTGTTCTTTTAATAAAAGTGTGACTGGGTTAGTAGAAGCCATAACATGTCAATATTAACTGATGGAACTCAGGCAGCATCACGTGCATCTTACTAAGGTTACAATCATGGAGGAGCAACAACAACAACTTATTTTAAGAAGGAATGTACGTTCCTACAATTGTACAGATACAGAGAAGAGAAAGTGCCTAGCAGAGCAGCGGTATAAATAAAGTGAATTGCGGGCTGCCATACAACAGATAAACCTTATAACAAAGTATCTGTGACAAAGCCATAGAGGTATTAGCGGGTTAGAGACGCCCAACAAGTCCCTATAGTTGATGGAAAAGTTCAAAAGCCTGATGTCCTTCCGCCCACTACCTTGTAGTACTTACACTAAGCGGACTGGTTTGTTTTCCTTGCTGGAGAGAAGGAGCATTGGCTCGTGAGACTCACAGGCCGGCTCAGTCATGACCACCATTTCCACGGGCAGTTAGAGGCGCCTCTGTAACTTGCGTTCCTACGCGAGAGAAGACCCTCTGGGTGAGGCCCTGGAACTATTTATAGTCTCTCTCTGCCGACCCCCGGCTCCTTTATTATTAACCGAGAACAAAGACAGCCGAGACAGCGGGCTCTCAGCCAGAGCAGTCCAGATACTGCTCGATGGTAGAACCAGTTCTGTAAGTGGCGGTGAAACTAATTGCTCTGCACATGCGAGGCCCGAGCAGCTGAACTTGATGATTATGATGATGAAGATAAACGGCAACTCGGGATCTTTCTTTTGCTTCTCGCTGCAGCTCAAAGTTTAAATAATTCAGTCGGGAAGCTGCATTCCCAGGGAACAGCCTCCATGTGCAATAGTGTTGCTTAATGATTCAGGGCAAGATGAGTCTGTCAGACTTGCTGCTGCTGCTGCAGTAACTGTTTGTCTGCTGGACACTTCCCACAGCTCCTGCTTGGACTCGAATTCCAAATGGCAAATTCTGTAGTTTGCTTAAAGCAAAGGGTCTCCTCCAAACAAACATCTTTTTTATTTAATCTTTTTTGCCTAATGAAAAACATCTACTTCTCAGTAAGGTTCAATATACGGTCTAAAAAAAAAAAAAAGTTTCACTGGTTTTACATTTATTTGTAAATGCTTCAGTTGAAAGCAGCTTGTGTCTGTTCCTGACTTTTGGAACAATGTAGCAGCATTCAGTTCTCCTGCAAGTTGGCCTGTGCTTACATTGTACCAGGAGTGCAGAGAATGTAACAGTCACATGCCATGTACAAATAATGTTAGGGCGCTAGCACACGGGGAGATTCGGGGAGATTTAGTCGCCTGGCGACTAATCTCTTCTGCAGGGCAACATCTCCCCGAACTGCTTTCCCCCTGCCTTCCGCCGGGTATAATGAAAAAACGCCAGCACCAATGCACTCCCGGCGCTTCAATTTCCTAAAGAGGTTGTTCACTTTTGACTTAAAGGGATAATGTCATGGCAAAATTCGTTTTTTCAAAATGAATCAGTTAATATTGCTGCTCCAGCAGAATTCTGCACTGAAATCCGTTTCTCAAAAGAGCAAACAGATTTTTTTATATTTAATGTTGAAATCTGACATGGGTCTGGACATATTGTCAGTTTCCCAGCTGCCCCCAGTCATGTGTCCTGTGCTCTGATAAAATTCAGTCACTCTTTACTGCTGTACTGCAAGTTGGAGTGATATCACCCCCCCCCCAGCATCCCATCATCAGAACAATGGGAAATTAACCAGATAACAGCATGCTTGACACACAATAACAGCTGCTTGGTTGATCTAAAAACAGCACTAAATAATAAAATCCAGGTCCCACTGCAACACATTCAGTTACATTGAGTAGGCGAAACAACAGCCTGCCAGAAAGTAGTTCCATCCTAAAGTGCTGGCTTTTTCTGAAAGCACATGACCAGGCAAAGTGACTTGAGATGCCTGCCTACACACCAATATTACAGCTAATCAAATACACTTGCTGGTTCAGGAATTACATTTTATATTTTAAAGTGAATGCACAGTATAACTTAGAAGTAAAAACTACATCATAAAAATCATGACATAATTCCTTTAACTGTACTATGATGCAGAGAGTGATATTATGAGGCAAAATGTAATTGTTTGGAGTTATTTAGCTTTTTATTTAGCAGCTCTCCAATTTGCATTTTCAGCTAGGTTGCTAGGGTTCAAACTACCTTAGCAACCATGCACTGCTTTGAATAAAAGACTGGAGTATGAATTAGAGAGTAATACACAATAGTAATAACAATACTATTGTAGCTTTACAGAGCCTTTGTTTTTAGGTGGGGTCAATGACCCTCATTTGCTGGAAAGAGTCAGACAAAAAAAGGCAAATAATTAAAAAAAACTATGAAAAATAAATAATGAAGACCAGTTGCATAGAATTGGCTAATAACATACTCAAAGTTAACAGAAATATGAACCACCCATTTAAACCAAATTGAAAATCACTGTATATTGCAAAGTGCTTTAAAATACATCTTCTTTTATTAGGCAGAATTTACCGTTTTTAACTCGGGGGTCCGCCAATCAAAATTGCATCAATCAGGAAGTTGTAGTAGCTCAGTCCAGTGGACGACACAAAAAAGGAACTGGGTGATGTGTTCTTGAGTGTTCGGCTACAAATCTCTGAAATTTAGTTCAAAAACCTTACTGTCATTCTCAAGTAACACTTCGAGATTATAAACTCCAAACACTGTCCTGGAAATCCCAAACTTTCACCCTAACAAAGCCCCAATATGGTAAGATCTTTTTCTTGGCCTGGCAGACCCCCCAACAAATTTGTGTAACTACTATCATGCTACAGTGGTGATAATTCATGCTGAAAAAGAATTACAAAAACACAATAGTCATAGATTGTGGTATTTTAAGGATAGCAGTTCAGAGAAAGAAATTACAAACCTTTCTGTAAAGTTATTCAATTTTATAAACCTGGCACCTTATTAATAAGAAAAGTTCACTTGGGAATAGCTAATATTCATAGTTACATGGTTAGTTACATAGTTACAAGTTCAATCTCTTTAATGAATCCTAGTACACACACAGACACACAAACACGCGCATATTATACTTGTTCAAGAAATCATCCGAGCCACTCTTAAAGGCATTAATAGAATCTGCTATCACACCATCATACAGACAGTAATTCCACAACATCATCCGGGCAGTACATTCCACAACCTTACTGTGAAGAACCACCTACGCTAATTCAAATGAAAGTTCTCTGGTGTTCTGATACTTTTTTTGAGAAAAAAGATCCTCTGTTATGTGTCTATGCGCTCTGAGGTACTTGTTATCATATCCCATCATGAGCACCTTATCTCCAGAGAAACCAACCCCAACCATAATAGTCTACCCTCATAGTTTAAATGGTCCATCTCTCTTACAAGTTTAGTTGCACGTCTCTGCACTCTTTCCAGCTCATTAATATTCTTCTTAAGGACTAGAGCCCAAAACTGCACTGCATACTCTAGATGAGGCCTTACAGGGACATATAAAGAGGCAAAATTATATTTCTATCCCTAGAGTTAATGCCATTTTATCCATAGAATTTATCCATAAATGACACTGCCTGGAATTAGACAACTTATCTACAAAAATCCCCAGATCCTTCTCAAGTAAGAATACCCCCAACACACTGCCATATAGTGTATAACTCACATTTTTATTATTTCTACAAAAGTGCATAACTTATTAACACTGAACCTCTTTTTCCAGTTTGCTGCCCAAATTGCTCTTCAAGGTAGCAGCTCCATGAGTGGAACATATAGTTTTGTGTAATTTAGTAGCATTAGCAAAAACAGAAACAGTGCTTTCAATGCCCACGTACAGGTGATTAATAAACAAGTTAAATAGCAAAGGACCAAGGACAGACCCCTATGGTACTTCACCAACAACTCTGGTCCAATTAGGAAATGTTTGCAAACACTATAATCTATCCTTCAGACAGTTCAGTATCCAAGTAAAAATAGCACATTCCAGGCCAATATTACTTAATTCATCCACTCACCTTCTGTGTGGTAGTGTATCAAATGCTTTAGCAAAGTCTAAGTAGACCACATACATTGCCATGCCAGAGTCCTAGGTTTCTGCTCAACTCCTCATAAAAGGCAATTATTTGCATTCGTTTGTCAAAATCTGTTACGAATAAAATCATGCTGACATGGACTCATAATATTGGGATTTTCAATGTAGTCAAGCATCTTATACCTTCATATCTGCCTGTGTTAACAGCCTAATATAAATAGATGGTCTAACACTTTCTCTGATGTAGGCTGATTGCAAAATGAATACCATGTGGCCAACCCTTTTCAGCATAAAACCATAGGGCCAATTAAGTTCTCTGCAAAGACAATGGAGCACGCATTCATATTATCATGTAGCAGTCAGTAAAGACGTCTTACAATACTTAATTTATAACAAGACAAACATGAAAAATACTCAACTGTCCAATATATCTTGCCATTTCCAAATGGTTTGCCACTCTCTTAGTAAGTGTCATGCTTTTAACCAACTTAAATTTACTGCTCCAAAGTACAGTGTAGGCATATCTCAAGTTCTGTATTCAGCATTACAGGAGCCTATACCAATGAAAGGCTGAGCCTGTAGTCTAGAAAGCAGTGTTTTACTTTACTATATGCTATCTCCTTTCATTAGAGGCTATGCAATAAATCCACCAGCCTTCCCAAAAGCATGTTACCATTCAGAATTCTCTTTCAGCCAATTTCTTACTCTGATATCTCCTTTTCTTTTGGCAGTTTCCTGAGGCACGTTATGGTTTTGAATGTCTCTATCATATTGCTCCTCTCTTCTAAGACCTTACTCATATTTATATAGACTATTCTAATGCTTGTTTTGGGAAGTTCAAGTGTTGCTATAGTAAGTTTCCTATACTGTATCAACATAAAATACAAAGAAATAACTGTTTAACTTTCCCATTACACACAAGCTGCTAGTATTGTTAGGTCTACCTTGGTACACATCAAGCGTGTGACACTTTTTTTTCTCTTTCATGCTTTGTTTCCTTAATAACATTCTCTTCTAAGACCATACATTTGCAGTATTATTTTGCGGACTTCCTTGAACTGCACCCAGGCTATTGGGGTTCATGTTATATGCGGGTAGACAGGGCACAGGATTGAAGGTGGGCTCCAGACTGACCATCTGTGTACACTTACACTTGACTGCATATTCCTGAATATCTGCTACAGTAAATCCAGTAAATGGTGATATATTATCATTTATAAAGTTTTGTGCTAATGTTGAAATTACAGTAGGCACCTTTGGGAAATAGAAGTCATTTGTGAACTTGACAGCACTGGATTTTAGTACCACTTATATTTCCCCAAGAGAAAAAACAAATGCAAAAGCTCATTAATTATCCTGCTTTTTAAGGACTATATCAGGGGTCAGCAACCTTTACTATCAAAAGAGACATGTTGCCCCCTCTTCCACTAAGGAAAAATAGTCTGGAGCCGCAACCTTTTTTTAATTCTAACTGTTACAACAGAATACAACAAACAGAAGTGCAGTGTGTATGTGTAGGCCTAATTTGAAATAAATTAAACACTGAATAGCCCTATTAAATGCTAGTGTTCTCATCTGTTTAATGTGACTTCTGTTTCTGAAGCTCCATGCTGATCTTCTCTCTCTTGTCTTGAGTGTGTGACCGCATGACCATGATGAATCATCTTGCTGCGGCTCAGTCTTGCCTGTCACTCCTGGGACGTCTATACAGCCCTCACACCTGCTGGCGGCTTCCTGAGTGTGCGACCACGGTAAGCTAACCGCGGTCTCACACTCAAGAAGCCGGCAGCAGATGTGAGGGCTGTATAGATGACAAGACCGAACCGCAGCAAGCAGGATGAAGAGCCGCATGAGGCTCCGGATTGCCTACCGCTGGACTATATAAACTATATTATTCTGCAATAGTGGGAAGGGGTTAATGTGTTTTATGGGTGGGGGCTGTGCCTTCTTAAGGAAGATGGAGGTGGGCTGCTATTAGCTTCTGAGGAAGTGGCTGGTAGCCACAAAACGCATTAAGCGGGCAGCCTATGATATGTCCTAGGCATGCGTTTTTCAATGCGTTTTTCAATACATTTTACATTTTAATGTACTAACATTGGCTTCTTTTGTTCTCCATTTTCTCGGAACTTTCTGCGGAACCTGACTGTGTGGGATCACAGTGTTTTGTGCAGCACATTGGAGCTAAATCCTGACCGGTAAGTGCTCCCACTTATACTCTTTGCTAAAAGCTCATGTGTGCCATAACCTCAATATTAACCTTTTCTTAAAATGATGGTGAAAAAAATACATGCTCTGAGATGCAATAAACAAATTGAAGGGAGGTTCCCTGATGATCTATAAAAGCCTGCTATTACTTAGTAAATGCAGTTTAACATTAACCAGCCTTGTGACTGACTTGCATGTATTTCATACCTCCCAACTGTCCCTTTTTCTGAGGGACAGTCCCTCTTTTGACAGCTCAACCTGCAGTCCCTCATTTGTACTGGAAAGTCCCTATTTTCTCTGCACTGAACAGCCAGAAAAAGAAACAAAGTTTCTCACTTAATTGGCTTTTAGAAGAGAGCACAGAGCAGCTAACAGGTGCAAATAAGATACTTTGTAACAATTTTGAGACACAAAAAACCAGTTTAGATAAGGAGAAATATTTTCATAACCTGCCAAAGTTTGTAAAATGAACATGGGGCGTGGTCAAAAATTTGCTGTTCTACATGCAAACATTTTTTTTGTCTCTCTTTTTACTTCCAAAATGTTGGGAGGTATGGTATTTGCCTCCCAAATGTGTCTACAGTTTACACACCCACTTAGATTGTAAATCGCCGACGGGATGGCACTCGGAGCTTTCATTTCCGAAGTCGCCCGAAGTCGCCTCACAAGGAAAATTCGGGTGACTTCAGAAAATGAAGAGCTCCGAGTGCCATCCCGCCGGCGATTTAAATTCTAGCTGGCAGGAGGGCAGGGGAAGGCAATTTGGGGGTGACTAAATCGCCCAGTTAGCAAGTTAGTTACTGTATATATCAATGCTTATGGCTAAGTATCTGTAAGTGACCAACATTATCCTAATAATTGTTTTGACTCAAGTCAGGATATTATGAACTGTCAGTTGCACCCAAAAATTGGGATATCAGATAAAATGGTAACATTATATAAGCAATAAGGAAGGACAGTTACCCACAAAAGGTAAGAAGCTATAAAGGCCAATAATCGCAGATAAGAACAGGCATGTGACAGCTATCAGCATGTGTAAACACTCAAATTATGCCATAAACAGATAACACACCAACAGCTTTAGACAATGAGAATGTATGTGCTGGCCTTGATCAATGAAACACAGCATTTACTAACCTTCTATTACAGTATATGAAATTGCAGTTTTCAGTTCTGATCGAATTTGCAAAGTAATCTCTCCCATACTATCATGCTGCAGAAGCTCTTATAACATGTAAAGTATGAATGAAGGTTTTGATCTAATCGTTTAAGCATTATAAGCAGGAATCACTTGTTTTTTCAACAGCAAACCTTAATTAGAATACAGTGCTTTCTACTACATTTTATTTCTACTATATGGTCACTCTTTACATTTGAAGTGCTTATTCAATTTCAATTCTTGGGACATATTTACTCAAATGTGATTTTTCTACTCGAATAACCAAAGTTCACCTCGTCAGGTGTATTTTCACAACACATCTCTACAGTACTATATACTAAAAATAAGTGAGAGAGAAATTTGGTCAATTTTTCTCCTGTCGTAAATTCTCTGTTAAAATTCATCTCTGGTTTTCCCCACACAATTGTAGTGGAGAAATTTTGCTAGTGAATTTGCATCACAATGAAAATCACATGTGGGATGTTAGTGTGGAGGAGTTAAGATGCAAAATTGGCTGCTCTTTCTTTATAAAGGCAGTTTGGAGAAATATAATTCTCATGCTTTAGCTAAATTGCCAAATTTTAACTGAAAACATTTCACCTGGAGAAAATGTTCACCAATGCAAACTGCATTCACACTCTCCTTTTAGTAAACTGATGGTGCTCTGGAAATTTTTTATTATTTGTGAAAATACTCCAGATTTTCTTTCCTTGGGTTTTTGTCAAGGCTGTCTGCCTCTCGTACCTGGTAAAGTTGATTAATGGCAGACATCCTGACTAATGCACAAATGCTCAAGGAGCAGAAGAGGCAGACCTCAAAAATGATCAAGCAAGCAGTGATCATCAGAGTTATTCCCTCTGAAAACAATGACAAAATGGCAACTGAAGCACTAGCACAACAGAGCCATACATGTGGCTTCTTGACTGCAAGAATTAACTTATTTATATTTTGTTGTGCTTATATTAAAGATAAAGCTAGGAATCTTTGCATCTATAAATGTGCATTAAGGGTAAGAAGTTATGAAGAAGTAAAAAAACAAGCAAGACGTTACAGAAGACGGGGATACATTTGTTTTTTTGAGATTCTGTCAATGGAAAACATGTTTTACAAAATGCATCAGTTAATAGTGCTGCTCCAGCAGAATCTTGCATTGCAGTCTGTTTGTCATAAGAGCAAACTGATTTTTTAATGTTTAATGTAATTAATTAAAATCTGACATGGGGCTCTCTAGACATGTTGTAATTTTTCCAGGTCCCCCCAGTCATGTGACCTATGCTTTGATAAACTTCAGTCACTCTTTACTGCTGCACTGAAAATTAGAGTGATGTTGGAGTGCTATCACCCCCTTCCTTTCTCCCCCCCCAGCCCATCAGCAGAACAATGGGAAGGAAACCAGCTAACTGCTCCCTGACACTGGTATTGATAAAAATGCACCCAGTAATAGATATAAGAACAGCATTCAATAGTAAAAATCCAAGTCCAGCTAACCCAAGTCACAGCTCCTTCAGTTACATTGAATAGGAGAAACAATAGCTTATCTGAAAGTAGTTCCATCATGAAGTGCTGGCTTTTTCTGAAAGCATATGAGCAGGTAAAATCACCTGAAGACCTGAGATGGCTGCCTACATACCAATATATTTAAGTTAAAAAAAAAATATATTGGTCCAAGAATAATATTTTAAATGGTAGAATGAATTATGTGCAATGTACACAGTTTAATTTAGTACTAAAAACAATACCATAAAAATCACGAGTGCTCCTATTCTCTTGGTGATTTACAAAGATTTAAGTGCCTGGGCAGTAAATCAGGAAGATTTGATTTAGAAGGCTGCAAGCCACCAGGCTTTTCCATTTTTGACACTCCTGAATTTTAGCACAGACTTTGTAGCACTTAATTTTATTTATATTAGATATTTCACGCATCCGTGCTGAGTTACAGCTGAGCAACAGCTTGTTACTTCTATGCTTTCTTACACCTCACTGTTTTATTCAGAATTGTATCCTAGAAACGCAATGGAATGTGTATATAGCCAACATAAATGTCCTGTCTTGCCATATATCTCTGTGATGGACCAACAAAACACAGGTTTGCTGTACAAGCCTACAATTATTATATTTGCTAATATTTCACTGGTGTATAAAGCATTGCCTATTGTACATCAATTAATCTGGAGGCTATACTGACAGTTTTAAGAGTAAACTACTATTGTGAGAATCTGTATCAGTATAATTTTTTCCTTTTTATCTGATTTCGTTATTTCTAATTTTTCTATTCCTGCATTTTCCTGGGAGGGCATTTTTCCAGCTTCTTTTACACACTGATCTGTGACAATCTAACCTTCACACTATTCACATTTGTTCCTTTGTACAGGTATGGGATACATTATCAAGAAAGCTCTGAATTACGGGAAGGCCATCTCCCATAGACTCCATTTTAATTAAATAATATACATTTTTAAAAATGAGTCCTTTTTCTCTGTAATAATAAAACAGTACCTTCTAATTGAGCTCAACTAAGATATAATGAATCCCTATTGGTGGCAAAATAATCCTAATGGGTTTAATTAATTCTTTAATCATTTTATTAGATCTAAGTCAAATTACGGAAAGACCCCTTATCTGGAAAACCCCAGGTCCCATACCTGTATATAGAAAACATGTAATTTTAATAGTTAAAGGTTAATGAAGTAGGACCATGAGCTAAAACAAGTGGACACAAGTATTCATAACATGTATTCATAATGCAGGTGGTGGTGCATCCACATCACAATGCCATGCACCATATACAGGGCATATAGCACTATTACATTGTACACAGTACAAACAAACGTGTATAGAAATGAAACACATAATATATGCTCTATCTAACCTTGTTCTGTACATATCACCCCAATAAATAAGGCAAGTGTCATCGGTAGCTAATAAGAACTTGTTAGCAAAATATTCCATGCATAGGCTCAAGTTGCAGACAAATTATTGTACGTATTAATAGCATTTGTCATCATGTGCTTTTAAATGTGACATGGCGTGTGTTTGTCCTTTTATAATACTTGGCAACAAGAAAGTTTGCACAAAAGCAATGTACAAATACACATCTTTACAATTCCTGTTGAGCATAATGGTATGGAATGACTGAGTCGCAGGAGTCAAAAAGGTATTCCAAATAACATTTAAATCATCCCCTTATCATAAGAGTATTGTTGAAAGGTTTTATAGAAAGACCACATTTATGCACTGTAAAACTCGTTCCTCATTTCCATTTGTGTTAAGAGTATGTAATGTCAATTCACAGTGTAAACACTGTAACTATAATTATACAAAATGCATTTTGTTATTTATGCAAATGTATTTCCATTATTTTAGTTCCCTAAAAAATGGCTTATTCTTCAAAGAGCTCACCATAAAATGTTTAATGAGCTAGTACCTGGGAATAAAAAAAAATCTATATGAACACACAAATGCATTTATCATATCCAGTTCTATTTCATTGTTAGGTGGGCAATTTTATCCAACAAATGCTGTGGCATAATACACTTTCTTTGTTTAGCAAAACCAAGGAAACTCAGCTCCGTTTTCCCTATTTTACATATCTAGATGAACACCATTCTAAAAGCGATTAAGGCACAATGATTGTAAATGGAAGTTTGCAGATCATAACTCAGTAAATACGGACCTCTTACAATACAATGGATAAACTCCATGGCCCTCAAAGGCATTCAGTATTCACAATGAGCAAAGTCTGTTTTTCCCTACAGAGAGCTGTGAGCAGAGACAATTAGATATGAAGCCCAAAGAATAAAAGCACATGCCAATAAAACACAATATATTATAATATGAACAAATACTGTCAGGGTTCTGTATTGTAAATACCATTATACACACTTTGTCATCTGTCAGCTGCAAGCTACAAATGTACATAGAAACATGAGGAAAGGTATAGTATAATAAAAATGTTAACCCCCCCTCCAAATTACGCAGGTGAAATCCAGAATGCTTAGAACCTTGGGTGTTTTTGGATAAGGCATCTTTCTGTACTCTAGAGCCCCATGTCTTAAGAATATATTTACATTTTAAAAACCCAGTATGATTAAATTGTCACTAGTATGGATTTATGCAGCTTATCAAACGTCATTTATGTTATTAAAAAGAAAAAAAGCAAAAACTAAGGATTGGATGCTTAAATAGGACACTCTAGGGCTGATGTATTATTCATTAACCGTTGGATAAAGGCAATAATTATAAAAAAGATGCAAGTGTGTATCAACATTCTTCTAAACTGTCATATTGTAGTCTGAATGTTTATTGAAAATTCAGTAAAAATCATTTTAAATGAAAACTCCAGCTTGTTTTGAACATGCTAATGTTTTTTTGAAGGAAAACTATAACACTATAACTATAACACATAAACAGATAAAGCCTTTTCATTAAAAACATACTTTTCTAGTAGTAAGTGCCACTGGGCAATAACATATTAAACCCATTGCCATTCCATTTCTCTGTGTGCTTGGGGGTTGTCTTCTAGTTTGAGTTATATGGACTCTACAAATCTTTAATAAGCCACTTATTATAATATAAACATGGTTGAACTGGGGGGGGGCAGCCACGTCCCCCCTCCCTGCACATATTTTTTGTTTCAGCGATCGGGCCTGGAGAGACATGTTAGGGGCAGCAGTGACAAATTTGGGCAGGGAGTGGATCTGGGTTGGCAAGAACCACAAGAGCTGGAGCCCACCAGGATTTTTCCCCTGTGTCCTGCCAGCCCAATCAGTTGGTTTAATACTCATTTTGAAGCTATAGTTTTCCTTTAAAACAAAATTACCTGACATCAACTGTTGATTAATAATAAATCAGTCCCTATGGGTAAAATGCCTTCCCATATTTCGTATCTTGCTGTATAACTTTTTTCGATAATATATACTAGACCACTTTCTTTTAAGTGTCTGATTTTCTGTTTTCCTGTCTAACAACAGGCCAGAAATAATTAGACACAGACATACCAAATATCTATTTGTACAGAGTCAAGATGGCAAAGATCTGTGACTTCCAAAGTCCAAAGTTGTTGATATTGCAATATTATAACAAATAGGTACCTTATCAAAAGAAGGTAGCAGTGTACAAGGGATAAGAATGGTTCACTCATGCGAGGAATGCAGTATATGAATACCTTACAGGAGAAAGTCACCTAATAAACAAATTGCATCACCTACTACATAGTGACATAGCATAAGAGGTTTAAAAAAAAACCTTATATGAAGCCATCTCCAGCTTTAGCTATAGAGAGAAGAATATCCTTCTTGATTCCAAAAGGGCAAGAAGACCAATCCCTGGATATTTTTTTCACTTGTCAAATAGGTCTGGCAGAGGTCTGTCTGTAATGACTTCCCAAATTAAAATGAAACCTAGTTTCTTCCAGTCACAAGTGATGCCCTCATGTCCTATTGGTGAGAAATGCATCATAGAGATTATTATATGGTCCCCTTCTGGATTTATATATAATGATCATATTCCACCTTAAGCGCCTCAGGTACACTGTAAACAGTCCCAACTTGGCTAGACATTCTTCTCACCTTTGTTCTAGTTTACACAGTGCCACTGACAACAACTCTCTTTGCACATCTATTCAGCCAATTCTCTATCTATGTACAAAGAGCATTGCCAAGACTAACTGGCCTTGGTTTAGAAAGCAATAGTTTATGTGGCACTGTATCAAAAGCCTTGGCCAGATCTAAGCGACAACATCTACCACAACAGTAATTACTACATCATATAAAGCAAGTGAATTTATTTATCATTGTCTGTCCTTCAAAAAATTACTGATTACTACTTGTAATGCCATTTCCCAAAACTCAATGCTTGGTCTTTGTTTTCCCTTCCTTCTGTATTAGGGACTAAGTTTGCAACATCTGTCTTGTATAAGACCCCCAGTTCTCTGACTGTCTGACAGGCCCGGATTGGAATTCAAAATAGTGACATTTTAAGTAGGCATGGACCTAATCCACTATTTTGGATTTGGCCGAATCCCTGAATCCTTCATGAAACATTCGGCCGAATACTGAACCAAATCTGAACCCTAATATGCATATGCAAATGTGCATGGTTAAAAACGTTTTCGCTTACTTTTGTGAAGAAAAGTCAGATGATTTTAAGGATTTGGATTGGGTTCAGCCAGGCACAAGGATTCTGCTGAAAAATTCAGTACATCCCTAATTTTAAGTACAAAGAGGTGCAAACAGCTCCCAAAGGCCCAATAAATAGTTACTGTCTATGGCACCTTGCAGTCCTTGTGGCAATCCGCAGATTGCTAGTAGGGGCTTCCTGTCTGGCCACAAACTTTTCATTTTCCCATACACCATGTGACATGTGATAATCCAGCATTGGGTGTATGTGGCCTAGCAGTCCCAGATATGGCCTAATCTTACATGCTTTTTCGTTTCCCAAAAGAGGTAGCTTCTCCAGGTATAGCTGCTGGAATAACACCACCGTTATTGTACTCCGAGCTTGTATAGTGAGAGCAAGCAATTAAGAATCCTGGAAAAATTAAGGTAAAAAAATCTCCGATTATAGTGGACTTTTAACCACTGAGTTGGCATGGACAGTAAACTTCATTAACTTGTAAGATATTGATAAGAATATCTATATTTTCCAGGGAGTGTAAACTACAACTCATATTGCCCATAGTCTACACATTAACTTGTCGTGTCTGCACTGATTATACTTGATCTTTCTTATCAATCACACTTTGTAAGCGGAGTCGGAAATCCAGTACCTGAAGCAGCAACTCTGTTTCCACTTGGAAAAAGGGTAGGTATAGTAATAAAATTACATAATGTTGTATGCAATAGTTAATGATCATCACAAGAATTTCATTTATTTCATTAAAAGTTTCCTTGGTGACACAAATACAACTGGCGTCCTACTTTACTCGGACAGAGCAGCCTTAGATTGAGAAGAAATCACATGCTAGCATACTTGTGCAATTATTTCCAATCACTCTATTCATATGAAGAGCACAAGGGATTAATTTCCCTTTCTGTATTGTAAGAATATTTTTCTTGAAATGCTCACATGCTTCTTCGTTCATTACAAATTCCAAAGCAAATACACATCTGCTTTAAAATACTGTATATAGACTGAAGCATATTGTTCAAACGAGTAGAAAAAAATGTAAAATTAACCAACACTGGGGCCCATTTATAAACAGTGGGCAAATTTGCACCTGGGCAGTAACCCCTGGCAACCAATCAAATGATTTCTTTCAGTGCTCAACCTGCAGCTGGCTTAAAAAAATGGAATCACTGATTGGTTGCTATGGGTTACTGTGTAGGTGCAAATTTGCCTACTGTTTATAAATGAGCCCCACTGTGTTACCAACAAATTTCTGTTTGTTTTCCCTTCTACGAATATGTCCCTTTATTGTGCATGACAACCATTTAGAAATGTCTTTACTTTTACTTTGTGTTGTGCTGGGATAAGGTTGTGCTGTATTAGCAGAAAACATTGGGGCTCATTTATCAACACTGGGCAAATTTGCCCATGGGCAGTTACCAATAGCAACCAATCAGTGATTAGCTTTTTAAAGCCAGCTGCAAGTAGGACAATGAATGCAGCAATTTGATTGGTTGCCATGGGTTACTGCCCATGGGCAAATTTGCCCAGTGTTGATACATGACCTTTATTGTGTTTTATTTTGAACTGAGGGGGGCACCCGTGTGTTACTCTGAAGAACAGTTCAAATACATATTGGCAATGTTAGAAAAGTTGTTCATGGAAAAAATGTGGTAATTCTTTTTTGCGCTGATCATCAGTGGCCCTGACTGTGCTTTAAATCCTAGTGATGCACCTAACTACATCTCATCTCTTGTGTCTCTATACGTTCCCTGCCAAAAACGCCGATCCTCTCAGAGCAACCACATGGTTGCACCCCCACTACTACTGCTGTTTCCTGCATCAAACCCTTCTGTCTTGCTGCTCCTTAGATTCGGAATGCCATTCCTGAAGCTCTCCTGAGAGAATCCACCTTTAAAGGAGAACTAAAGCCCCCCTTTAGCCAAAGTCCCCACTGGCCCACCTTCCCCGGCACAGTGTTAGACCAGAATTGTGTCCCCTCTATAAATACTGACCCGCACATGCAGAACAGGGCAGCGGAGCACATTGGCGGAATGTTTGTCAACCTCAGCTTCTTCACTAAGTGAGCGCCGACATGTCCATATATGGCGCATACGCAGTTGGAGCTGGAAAGCTCTGTAAATTACCGAAAAGCAAGAATAGGATCCAGAAGAAGTTGAGGCTAGCGAACATGGTGCTTGTGTGCGGGTCAGTATTTCTAGAGGAGACACAATTCTGGTCTAACACTGTGCAGGGGGGAGCTGTGGAGGGGGGCCAGTGGGGACTTTTGGCTAAAGGGGGGTTTAGTTCTTTAATGTCTAGAACTAAATTCAAAGACTACCTCTGGGAGCACCTGGATAACACTTGAACTGGGAACTTGCACTTATTTGACAGTGTCACCAACTGTAACCTACAGCACTTTAATACGCTTCTGAACCGTGTCTGTAAATTACCCTCCCATTTAGACTGTAAGCCCTACGGCAGGGTCCTCCATCCTTTTGTCTCCTTGACATGCTGTACACTGTATTGTAATTATATTTTAAATTTATGTGAATTGTATTCCTAATAATGCACTTATTGTTACTTATTATTGCAGTGATCCTAATTTATTGTTTTGCTTTACAGTGCTTTGCCCTCAAGGAGTGCTATACAAATAAAAATATACATACATACATACATACATAATGTATTGTATAATCAATGGATGTATTAAAACTCTCCGTTAATTTGTTGCTTTCCCCACGTGACTTCATTTTATTTAATTCAATGCTATTTTTTTTTAGGCTATTCCTAAACTGGACATATGAGACCTGTGAATCTCATGCATCGTTTGTGTTTTGCAAATCAGAAATAATGAGGGTTGTTATAATGACTCTTCCTTATGTTGTAACAGAATGCAAATCAAAGGTATATCTGCGTATATACGGAAGTAATTTTACAGTATTATCTTGCTGAGTGTGGCATACTGCCAAATAGGTCAAGTAAACAACATGTATTTTAAAATATGCAGTCTGATCCTGTTTTTTGTTTGGAGAGCGTTTACAAGATAAAAGCAAGAAAAAATAAGAACTTACCACCTAATTGATGTTCTTGTTATAGCAAACATTAAATTTTTGATTTACTTTTACCTATCGTTAATGTTATAGACACCAAGTTAATTACAAATTACAGATATTGTCAAGTTAAAGCTAAGAAAAATGAAAATAATAACAAGGGAATCCATTTGATATGACTGTTACTGATTAAATAAAAAGAGAACCGTTCCAAATGGGGAGCCTAGGGTAGTGATGGGAAAAAAATGATTCCTGCTTGAGGTTCCTAATTTTGGGGGGCAATCCGCTTAAAGCAGATTAATAGAAAGAAATGGTCATCTGTAATAGTGCAGAGGTAATTCTGTCACAGGAACCTCACAAAGCTGGGCAGTTGTCATATAATTCAGTAGTTGTCTTAAAGGAGAGCTAAAACTTAACAAAGAAAAAGGGTATGGTATGTTGCACATTATGGTTTGGGCTTTTGTACCAGCCAAAGGCAGTCACAGTCCTGTAGCAGGGAAGATCTGTGCTTCGGAAGATGCCCCAGTAGCTCCCCATCTTCTTTAATACTGATTCACTGCTCATGTTCTGTGCTGTTGTTAGTTACCTGAGCTAAGGGACTGACTCACAATATACTGTATATATAGAATATAAAAGTCGAAAAACACAAGGCTGATTAGTAATTAATTCTGAGTCTCATTTCATTGCAGCTCAGAAACCAGTGCAATTTACATCAGTATTTAATAATCAGCCCGGTAACATCGGCTTCTATAACAGATTAACCTCATTTTCTGCTTGATCAAAAAAAACATAAGCTTAGCATCTCAACAGCTTCCTAGAGCCCGTTGAGCATGTGTGTGTCATTGATACTCCTAACAAAATCCAAGATGGGGAGCTCCTGTGACAACTTTGAAGACTTCCATTACTTTTATAGAGATACTGAACATTTATGCTGGCACATTAAGCTCATTATATAAAATAAGACATTTCTATCATTATTCTTTTTTAGGGTTCAGTTCTCCTTGCGTTTTAAAGCGTTTTAAAGTAATGAAAATATAATGCAGTGTTGCCCTGCACTGGTAAAACTGCTGTGTTTGCTTCAGAAACACTACTATTGCATATATAAATAAGCTGCTGTGTAGCAATGGGGGCAGCCATTCAAAGGAGTAAAAGCTCAGGTTACACAGCAGATAGCAGATAAGCTCTGTAGAACATAATGGTTTTATCTGTTATCCACTATTTAACCTGTGCCATATAGCCTTTTTTCAATTTCAGCCATGGCTACGCAGCAGCTTGTTTATATGAACTATAGTAGTGTTTCTGAAGCAAACAGATCAGTACAGTACATGATATTTTCATTACTTTAAAACACTTTCATTTTTTGGTGTTACTGTTCCTTTAACTTTTGGTAGTTGAGTGAAAAGCCTAACATCTATTTTCCTTTCCATATTATACCTTCTTTTATGCTTGATGCCCAATATGTATCATCTCCTTGTTCCATTGTCTTGTTTCTGTGAAAGCTTTTATTTTCGGTGTAGGCCTCTAACGCATTAATATCTGGCATGTTTTCGAAGCATAAATGCATGTAAAGGGCTAATTGAGAGACTTCCCACTGCATTCAGTAAAAAATGACCAGGGATCACCTATACAAAGTACCGTTGGAATGTCTTCTATTTTAGTACTACAACAGCATCCAGTAATTGCATATAGTGAAAATAAGATTTTTGAAAATGGCATTGTTTGTGTGTTCTGATTTACTCTGCAGCAATAAAAGACAGCTGCAGTTTCTGGGTGCTTGTGGGAACTGTTGGGTGCTGTTTGCCTCTGGAACTGCATTTGCCTAGGGGGTGAAGATATACCAGACCTGCTTTATCTCTGTCTGATCTGTTGTGATATATTGTGTCATGTGTGTCATCTTTCTAGTCAGGGCCTCTCCTATTCATATTCCAATCTCTCATTCAGATTGCTGAAATTGCAAACTGGAATACTGCTGAATAAAAAGCTAAATAACTCAAAAAACACAAATTATGAAAAATAAAGAACAATTGCAAATTGTCGCAGTGCATCACTTTCTATATCATACTAAACGCTAACTCAAAGGTGAACAACCCCTTTGATATTTTGAAGGTGTAGTGTAGGGCGAGGGTCCAGGGAATATATTTAATTTTGCTTGAATGTTAGCTTGATAAACAGCCATGACAGGCTTGAAACGTTATTGTGATTGTTGCCCTGCTAATGAGAATAAAGGTTTTTTTTAATGAAAGTGTGCTGAAAAGTGCCGATTTCGGATTTCTACAAGCAATTCCAAGGAGCAAATTGACTAATTGGTCCTTGGAATTGGTGATGTCACTGTGCAGGATATTTCTGGTAAATTTTCACTAGCAACTGCAACTTCGCCCTTTAGTAAATCTGCCCTCAAGTGTGGAAGGACATTACATAGTTACATAGTTAAATTGGGTTGAAAAAAGACAAAGTCCATCAAGTTCAACCCCTCCAAATGAAAACCCAGCTTCCATACACACACCCCTCCCTACTTTTAATTAAATTCTATATACCCATACCTATACTAACTATAGAGCTTAGTATCACAATAGCCTTTGATATTCTGTCTGTCCAAAAAATCATCCAAGCCATTCTTAAAGGCATTAACTGAATCAGCCATCACAACATCACCCGGCAGTGCATTCCACAACCTCACTGTCCTGACTGTGAAGAACCCCCTACGTTGCTTCAAATTAAAGTTCTTTTCTTCTAGTCTAAAGGGGTGGCCTCTGGTATGGTGATCCACTTTATGGGTAAAAAGGTCCCCTGCTATTTGTCTATAATGTCCTCTAATGTACTTGTAAAGTGTAATCATGTCCCCTCGCAAGCGCCTTTTTTCCAGAGAAAACAACCCCAACCGTGACAGTCTACCCTCATAATTAAGTCTTCCGTCCCTCTAACCAATTTAGTTGCACGTCTCTGCACTCTCTCCAGCTCATTTATATCCCTCTTAAGGACTGGAGTCCAAAACTGCACTGCATACTCCAGATGAGGCCTTACCAGGGACATATAAAGAGGCATAATTATGTTTTCATCCCTTGAGTTAATGCCCTTTTTTATGCAAGACAGAACTTTATTTGCTTTAGTAGCCACAGAATGACACTGCCCAGAATTAGACAACTTGTTATTTACAAAGACCCCTAGATCCTTCTCATTTAAGGAAACTCCCAACACACTGCCATTTAGTGTATAACTTGCATCTATATTATTTTTGCCAAAGTGCATAACCTGCATTTATCAACATTGAACCTCATTTTCCAGTTTGCTGCCCAGTTTTTCAGTTTAGACAAATCACTCTGCAAAGAGGCAGCATCCTGCATGGAACCTATAGTTCTGCACAATTTAGTATCATCTGCAAAAATAGAAACAGTACTTTCAATGCCCACCTCCAGGTCATTAATAAACAAGTTGAAAAGCAAGGGACCTAGTACAGAGCCCTGCTGTACTCCACTTACAACACTGGTCCAATTAGAAAATGTTCCATTTACCACCACTCTTTGTAGTCTATCTTTTAGCCAGTTCTATATCCAGGTACAAATACTATGTTCCACTGTATCAAATGCTTTAGCAAAGTCTAAGTAAATCACATCCACTGCCATCCCAGAATCGAGGTCTCTACTTACATTCTCATAAAAAGAAATTAAGTTAGTCTGGCAAGATCTATTACGCATAAAACCATGCTGGCACAAACTCATAGTATTATGATTTACTATGAAGTCCAGGATCTTATCTTTTATTAACCCTTCGAATAGCTTTCCTACCACTGACGTCAGACTAACTGGCCTATTGTTTTGAGGCTGAGAACGGGATCCTTTTTTGAATAGAGGCACCACATTAGCAATTCGCCAGTCTCTCGGCACTATGCCAGATCTTAATGAATCCTGAAAAATTAAGTAAAGAGGTTTGGCAATCACAGAGCTAAACTCGCTAATTACCCTGGGATGAATACCATCTGGCCCTGGACCTTTGTTAATCTTAACATGTTCTAGTCTCTTTTGAATTTCTTCATGTGTGAACCATGCATCATTAGTTGTATTACTAGAATTGGGACTGTTAAGAAGGAAACCTTCACTTACTGGTTCCTCATTTGTGTAGACAGATGAAAAATATGAGTTCAGAATCTGCGCTTTTATTTTGTTTTCATCAGCCAGCTGACCCCCCTCTGATAGTAAGGGTCCCACCCCTTCCTGCTTCATTTTTTTACTATTAACATATTTAAAAAATAATTTTGGATTTTTTTTACTGCTTGCTGCAATATCCTTTTCTATATCAATTTTAGCTTGCCTTATAGCTTCTTTGCATGATTTATTGGCCTCCTTGTACCTTATAAATGATGATTTGGCTGTCCCAGCTAACTTGAAAGCCTTAAAAGCACATCTTACCCACCTCAACACCAACACTTCTATTGAACCAAAAAGGTTTTGCTTTGCAACAACGTTCCTTGCTTACAAGTGAAATATACTGACAAGTATATTTATTAAGCAGCATTTTAAAGACTTCCCATTTTTTTTCTGTGTTTAACCCTGTGAAAAGCATTTCCCACTTAATATGTTGCAGAGATGCCCTTATACTGTCAAAGTTTGCACGTCTGAAATGTAGTGTTTTAGTTACTCCCTTATAGGATTGCTTCTGCAACAGAATCTCAAAGGAGACCATGTTATGATCACTATTCCCTAAATGCTCACCCACACAGTTCAGTATTGTTATTATTATAAGGTCCAAAAGAGAGTTATTCCTAGTAGGTTCTTGAACGAGCTGGAATAAAAAGTTGTCATTCAGCATATTAACAAACCTACTAGCTTTTTCTGTCTTAGCAACCCCATTGGGAGAGGTGCACCCAACTAGTTAAGAGCAGAGAATGGTGTGTGATACCTGAATTTGCTTGAAATTGATATATTTGATCTTCATCAAATAGCCTTTTTTTACCCACAGCATTGTTGGTATTTTGGCAAATCTGCTTGACTGGCTACCCTCAACAGAGGCTGGCCCTAAGTTAAGGCCGTGTTAGGCACAATGACATTCTTTGCACTAGCACTGCAGCCCCCACTTGACCTGCTTTGATGCTGAAAAGGTAATGGTAGGGGAGTGGCATCTAGAAGAGGCACAGAATAGCCCATGTATAGGGGCTATTGCACATGCACAGTACTAAAGGCAGCCAGTTGAGACTTTAGGAGGAGTGTGGGAGGAAACAAAAGTGTCCAGAGAAGACTCATGAAGGCATGGAAGGGCCTTCATTCCAAATAAAATTCCAGAGCACAGTGCTGAGTTAACAATTGGTAATTTAGCAACAACCATATCGGTGCCAATAAAGTTGCCGTATGGCTTCAGCCATTAGATTAGTATACATACAACAAAGACATTACAGTTTGTATACTGATTAGAATACAGAAAAGGCATTACAGTACATGAAAAAGATCAAGGATCAAAGCAGCTATTGCTTAGTAAGCAACTGCATTACAAAGAATAAAACTCCACCAAAAGCAAAGACACCAAGTTAAAATAAATATGAAAGTACATTACTATATTTTTGGTGCATAATTGGAAGTGTGTGCTTCATTTAATATCATATGATGTATACAAAAACACACATGAATGCAAATTACAATGAATTGCTTAGAACAAGTCTATATTATTTGCCCCTATCCATACTATACTAATAGCTTGTACAGGCTTCTGACCCAGCGGTGATAAGCCCTTAGCTGCAAACAATTAATCATTACTTACCTTGGGAACATTGAGTCAAGACTTTCTGCGAGGCTGACGGGAGAGTGATCGCTCTGGTACTGGAAATGCAATTCACCGTCTTCCATAAAAACTGAATCGTCCAAAACTGACTTCTTCATTGTCAAAGTGTTTTATAAAGGTGCAACAATGGAAAAGTTGACAAACAAGGGTAGAACACAGCAAACGTGCCTGGAGATAAACGTGAAACAGTAGCTTTTACGACTCCGGAAATATACAGCTGTCTACTATTTATGTCACTCTGGTCTCTGTGCTTGTTAATAAGTAACCTGCAAGATTTAGAAATGATACAGATTTGACTGGGCTGATATTCCACCATGCAAAAGAAGTTGATTGCCAGAGCACAGCTTGCTTTTTAATCTGATAAGAGCACACACATGCGCTGATGTTTAAACAGCTTGGAGTTTGCTGCTGCCTCAATAATGTCACCAGATAAACCAATCCAGTGTCTATACATATTGATTTGCAGTTAAGTTTTTCTTTTACACTTTCAGTGCAACCGCTCTGCATTAGTCTAGCCGAACCAGGTCATTCTTAATTCTACTAAATATAATTTTAGTTACTTTAAAGTATAAATTCGTTTAGTTTTAACTTTTTCATTAAAACTGGCATTTATGCTAATACTTGGGGTTAACATAGCAAATATTGGTTCATGTAAATAACAGAAATACCAGTGATGGCATGCCAACAGGCTGCTCTCTGGCAATGGAGGGTGGTAGAAGGCCTTGAAGATGTTGCTTTAAAAAGGCAAAGGAACACAGCAGCTCAATAGAGCCCTATGTTATGTTAAAACCATATTGTTTACTATGGGGGTAGTTGAGGATAAAGTATTTCTTCCCAGAGAAAAATAAGTAAACATAGCCGGCATCTCTCAAAGTGCTTTTAGGAGATAATGGAACAGTTTTCAAAAGACATTTTCATTCCGTGCCTCCAATATATTTTTATTGCAATGTAAACTTCCACCCTCCTAGTATTTACAAACTATGCATGTCCCCACCTGATGGTTTTAAACATTGTAGGTTTATAGGCAAAGCAATATATAAGTTGTGTATGGTTGCTGCCTTTTAACATATCTTTATTACACGGTATAGCAATGAAAGGTATTATTATTTCACTTTGAAATGGTTCCCTTACTTTTTTCTTGCACAAGAAATGTTTGAAACACAGGTTTTCAATACTATTGCCTACCTGTCACTTTGTGTGTGTTTTTTTTAATTTCAGACGTATATTGCACTTGCATACACTATGGGGCCGATTCATCAAGCTCGAGTGAAGGATTCGAAGTAAAAAAACTTCGAATTTCGAAGTGTTTTTTGGGCTACTTCGACCATCGAATGGGCTAGTTCGACCTTCGACTACGACTACGACTTCGAATCGAAGGATTCGAAGTATAAATCGTTCGACTATTCGACCATTCGATAGTCGAAGTACTGTCTCTTTAAAAAAAACTTCGACCCCCTAGTTCGGCAGATAAAAGCTACCGAAGTCAATGTTAGCCTATGGGGAAGGTCCCCATAGGCTTGCCTAAGTTTTTTTGATCGAAGGATATTCCTTCGATCGTTGGATTTAAATCCTTCGAATCGTACGATTCGAAGGATTTTATCGTTCGATCGAAGAATTTGCGCTAAATCCTTCGACTTCGATATTCGAAGTCGAAGGATTTCAATTCCTAGTCGAATATCGAGGGTTAATTAACCCTCGATATTCGACCCTTGATGAATCGGCCCCTATGTGCGTCCACTTCGCCGCACTTAGCCAGGCGGTTTTTCGCCAGGCGTATTTTCACCAGTGCTACGCAAATTCACTAAAATCCGAAGTTGCGCTCAGGGGAAGCATAAGGTTGCGAAGTTGCGCTAGCGTTAATTCGCCAAGCAAAGCAAAGTTACGCTAGCGATGGTTAATTTACACTGTATAGTTAAGTTGCCATGAGTTAGGAAATGTAGGGGCGAAGGAGGGTAGCCCCAAAAAATGGGTAAGGGTGCGAAGTAACACTAGCGAATTTACGCCAGCGTCCGTTAGTGAATCGGCAAATTAACGAAAATGCGATACGCTGGCGTATTCACGCTTCAGCGTTAAGTGAATTTGCCCCAATGCAGCTTGTGCCTGTTGAGTCCTTGGTAGAGCAAAGCCACAGTGGTTAGCGCTTTCTACACTAAGGTGCCCTATACTTAATGCCTATTTATGTCAAACATTAGGTGCTAGCTTCTTGATGCTCCTTCAAAATGCCTCTTAGGCAAGGAGTGTTTAATGGGACACCCACATACCAATCCTTCTATGGAATATCCAATTTAACCAGTGTTGTATTGACAATCTGCAAAACAGCATACTGGAGGTTGCACGTTGCACCTTGAACCCTTTGTACAATAGTTCTTCATTATCAGATGTGTAGGGGTATTGGGGCAGGTTTGCATGATTCTGCTCTGAAATGCACATTTAACTGAGAATCCTGTTACAATGTTATCTAGAATGCCAATGCTAATGTATGGTGGGCTGTTATTTTTTTCCTGGAAACAATAGCTGTTTCTGTGCAAGAAGAAAGAGAAGTTAATGTGATTATTTTAAAATGAATTATGGAAGTTCGTTGGTGTACCATTGCTTGTCTCTCTAAATTAAAGGAAGTATTTAGGGATCATCTTCAAAATCATCTGTTAGGCAGACATCTACATGGAATTGTATTAACTTAGTTTGGAGGAATTATGGAATTATACAAAGAGAGGGCAGGAAACAATTTTTACTTTAAAACAGAATATTTGTTAAGAGATGTGTTAGGATTTCACCCTCAAAGCATTCTTTTGTTAAACATGCTGCAGCCATTATCATTAATGTTATATTTTAATTACAAAGTGATATATATATATATATATATATATATATATATATATATATATATATATATATATATATATATATATATATTGGACATGGGTCCTTAAAGGGATACTGTCATGGGAAAAACATTTTTTTCCAAAATGAATCAGTTAATAGTGCTGCTCCAGCAGAATTCTGCACTGAAATCCATTTCTCAAAAGAGCTAACAGATTTTTTTATATTCAATTTTAAAATCTGACATGGGGCTAGACATTTTGTCAATTTCCCAGCTGCCCCCAGTCATGTGACTTGTGCCTGCACTTTAGGAGAGAAATGCTTTCTGGCAGGCTGCTGTTTTTCCTTCTCAATGTAACTGAATGTGTCTCAGTGAGACATAGGTTTTTACTATTGAGTGCTGTTCTTAGATCTGGCCTTAGGCATGCACCTAATATTTTTCAGGGACCATTCAGATGCCCAAGCCCTGAAACCAGTGGCGTAACTAGATGTTACTGGGCCCCACAGCAAATTCATTTTATGGCCCCCAACATAACCACAGGTTGCCCTTTTTTACCAATATATATTGAAATTGCTCATTAATTAGGGCCTCATGGGGCCCCTATACCTCCTGGGCCCCCCTGCAGCCGCAGGGTCTGCTTCCTCTGTAGTTACGCCCCTGCCTGAAACCCCATAAGTGCTTCACAACCCCATTCCCGATAGAATGAGCTTCTTGATGGCTCTCTCTTATTATAACTTGTACTTTGTCCTAGCTAAACTGCATGAATCCATATTGGTGGCAAACAATCCTATTGGGTTTATTTAATGTTTAAATATTTGAATAATATGGTGATCCACATTACAGAATGATCTATTATCCAGAAATTCCAGGAACAGAGCATTCTAGAAAATTCTTTTAAAACCTTTAATTCAAATATTTGGAGCTTACAATCAGGTTCCTATCACATTGACACACACTATGGTCAGTTTTATCAGGAGCCATTTAAACTTTCTATATGTTTTTAGAATGTGGGTGGAAACTAGAGTACCCAAAAAAACACTCAAACGCAGGGAAAACATGTAAACTCCTCAATGATAGTGCCCAGGCTGAAATTTAATTTTGAACCCCAACAATGCAAGGCAGCAATGTTAACCAACTTGGCACTGTGCTGCCTATTATGGATACACTACTTTTCAGCTCTCTAACTCTGAGTTAGTCAGCAACTTTAAGGGGGGCCACATGGGACATAACTGTTCAATGAGCTTGCAACTGATCTTTAGCATGCAGGTCAGATTCAAAAGCAAACAGTTATGACCCATGAGACCCCCTGGTAACCAAACTATGACACAGGCTGCATCAAGTCTTGGAACCTCTCCCCCTTAACCATTTATCCCCCTTTTACTAAACATACAGCCAAACATTTCTTTAGTAGATTGAAAATTTTATTAAATAAATGAACATAAATGAACAATCAAATAGCTTTCCATTTTCAAAAATAGGCTGCTGTAGGCTGCTCCCATGAAGATGCCCTGCTAACCATTGTAACAAAACTCTTGAAGCTAGTACCCATGTCTTTGTCCCTCCCATTTTAACAGTGGCTAATCTCTGCAACCCCTAGCCTCAGACCTAGCCAACCTCCACCATGACCCCAGTCCTCTCCACTACCTTCCTAACCCCAGTAGCTACAACTTTTGGCTCAGAAGGGGCTGAGAAGGTAAAATGATGCTGATTTCCACTGCTTTTTCTTCTTATCCCCTTCCACACCCTCTAGCCAATCTCTTGCCAGACTACACTGCCACAACCCTTTGAAACCTCCAGCTTCCAGGCGCATTTGCATAGGGAAGTCAGGGGAGGAAGTGGAAGAGTGTTGGATGGGAGGGGAGAGCGTCAGAGGGGAGGGGACAGAGGGAAGAGCGTCGGGGAGGGAGGGGAGAGCATCTGCTGGGAGGAGAGAACCACAGAGAGGAGGGAGGAGAGCAGGACACAGAGCAGCAAACAGGGACTAGAGGTAGACACAAGATGGTTTTACAGGTACATGCCTGGCACCCCCTGTTGTTGCACCCTAGGCTGGTGCCTCTTCTGCCTACCCCTAGTTCTGGCCCTGTTTCTCATTTTTAAAGATACGTTTATTTCCTATAGGCTAAGAGTTTACATGGGACTACTGATTAAACAATCAGTATTTGGCATCTCCAAAGAACTTTTTCATGCTTGTGTGGCTACCCAACACTTTTTACATTGGAGTGTGGCTCACTGGTAAAAATAATGCTGGGGACCTCAGCACTAGATCATAAGTACAGGTGTGTAACCTATATTACAGTCACACATCCAGGAAACCATCAATTGATGGAGTGCAGATAGAACCAGCCACCAGCAGTTTTTTAAAAAGCATAAAATATTTTCGTATATTAAAATCTATTACAGAAAAAGGATTCCCAGGTGTTCAGTATTTTCTTTTATCAAAATTGACAGACTTTTCTGTGTCTTTATACTTTTTTCCATAATCAGACACTATCTTGGATCTTACCAGTAATTTCCCATACAATCCCATGAATCAGTTTGTTGAACAACTGACTGGATCAGGAGGAAAGTTCCATGTGTAGTGATGGACGAATTTGCGCGTTTCGCTGCTGGCGAATCAATTTGCAAATTTGCAGCGAAAATTCGCTGACGTCAAAAAATTTTGACCACAACGCCGGTTCCAATACCGGCGTCAAAAAAACTTTGACGCCGGTATTGGAACCGGCGTTGTGGTCAAAATTTTTACACCGCCAATTTTGATACCGGTGAATTGCCGCCAGCGTCAAAATCGATGTTTTGCGAATAAATTTGCGGCAAATCGAAACTGGACAAATTTGCCCATCACTATCCATGTGCATTTGTAGGGTATAAGAGCAAAAAGCTTAATAACTACATTTTGTCTGGATTACATAAACTATCCACAGTGCTGCATTAACTGAGCAGTGGGTATATGTCTTATATGAAGTGGACATTCTCAAGGGTGACCAGAAAAGGATATTGCTGTTCCTCCAGAAATGAGTAAATTCTGTTTCCTGGTATCCAATATAATAACCTTTGATTTGGATGAACATCATAAATTTTTGTATGCTGTTTGCTGCGTTGGCAGTTATACTTTCAGCAAATATATTGATAAAAAATATCTTACAAGACAGTCCTGTTTAATACAACAAGCATTATTGGAACTATAGTATTATAGTTTCAATAATGCTTACTATATTATTATTATGGCTATTATCTGTTTAAACAAACTATGTCAGTTTTATGTAATTTTCTCATATTTAAAGGTGTGATGTAATTTTGGTGAGTGAGTCACATGAGTCTATGGGAAACTGACTATAACATCTGCTGACAGGAATGACAGACTTTGCACTTGTCTTAATAGCCCTTTTCATAATCAAACAGGATATCACATGGAAAGAGTACTTTGTACCTTACCGGTAATTTCCATAGAATCACAGTCCATTAAATGAATATATATATTTTTTCTTATGAAATTACTGGGCTTCTTGGCAGCTACATAAATATGCACCACAAGTCTTGATAAGGTTCCCAGCACTGTGGCTGATTTAGGGAGCAGGAATGTCCCATGCTGAATTAAAATTAACATCCATAAATATAATTTGTAGGCTGTATGCGCTACAATTATTATTTTCTTACTTGCAAAATGTAAAAATAAATCTAGACCCATGTATATAAACTGATACAGAAACTGCCCCGTTGGCATTAAACCTATGACCCACATGCTGCCCGTGCAGTCTGTGGATAATAAAATGTCTTATATGCATACTGTCATCAGAATAAATAAGTGTTAACATGTGCCTGAAAACAATTGTGTAAAGTACTGTAATTTGGGGTAACAACGGAGGTGAAATTTACTTTACAAAATTATTGACACTTTTATGCTTGCATGAAGGAATCCATTTTCTAGTAATCATGTAAATATTTCTATTTTATGTCTATTTCAAATAACGCCTCTTTAAGGTGTGTGGCAGGGAGTCTAGATATACCCTCAGGACCAATTACCTTTTTCTAAAAGGCTCATAAACTATGACTATGACACTGCTACATGTGATGCCTGTGGCTGATTAAGAGTGAGAGTAAAATAGATAAGGAGGCTTATCTGGGGCAAAGTAAACAGATGAATTGAACTTATAATCAAGATAAATACATGAAATCTAAGTCTCAAACGTGATGGAAAACAGCTATTTAAGACTGTGTTAAAATGCAATGGTATAATAATACTAAAAGAATTAAAGGGGTAATCAGACTGCATATATTAAAAAAATCTAATGTTTAAATTGCTCAGGGTGCTTTTCTAAGCACTTTTAGCAGTTAACATATTTTCCCCCATTTAAGAGCTATTTAAGTTTTTAGAAACTGCCAATATAATACTGCTGGTCAGTTTGTGCAACTATAACCGATATAAGAAACACAAAGAAGTGTTCTTTTGTTGCTCTGGTCAGGACAGAGATCAGAAGCATCAAATGCCCTTCCCCATCTCCTTCCTGAGCAGAACACTTCTTCACACTTCTGTACAGTTAAAAGAACCAGCAAGTGGCTGTTGTTACAATATTCATGACGTTGTCAGTTAATATAAACATAAAAATATCTCTAAAAATGAGAAAAGCACCCTGAGCTTTTAGCATAACATAAACTATTACATCCAAAACCCTTGGCAATGTTTTAGTGCTTGGTAAAAAAAAAGCTGTTGATGTGTCAGCCCCCTAATGTAAATCGACCCAACAGAGAATCTTACAAAATGCTACTTAGAAACTTAGTCCAATGTATCATTGGCAGCATAATCTTTTAGCCAGTTAGCCATGTACCAAAAGCACCACCAAAACCAAAAGACCTTAGCTTGAAAGAGAACTAAACTCTCCACCCTCATATATGCAAAGTTGGTTGCATCTCATGCCATCTTATCTATTTTCTGCATATCCCCCAATTCTGCCTTGAAAGCAGCTACCAAATATAGTAAAAAGGGTCTAAGCAGCATTAGCACTCTGCAAGCAAAAGTATTCTGCCAAAGACATCTGCAACACCATTGGTGAAATCCCATCAAATATCCATAGAAAAACACATTTTACACTTTGTTTCAGCACTACTGAACTGTCACTTTAACTTAAATATTTTCATATATTTCAAATATTATATTAATTTAATCAGACAGCAGTAAGTGCATTCTTCTGTTCCTGCCATATCTTTGTGGAAGATTGCTTCAGAGTTTAATAAAGGTCATAGAATTGGCCAAAACAACAGTAAACACTGAAAATGACCCAAGCCTATTTGCTTTCATCGTACAAAAAAACAATGTGGGGAAGTGAAAGCAAGGAGCAATGCGTTTACTGATATTCAGGTTGCATGGATTGCTCTGTTTGTTGTATCAGAAAAGGATTTGACAAAATCTTTTCAGTATGTGTTGTTTGTTCACTTACTTCAGTTCAACCATAAGCACTTATAGCAGTTTGGGATTTGATTTTAGTGAAGCTTGAAGTCAGATATCATCTTCTAGAGATAAATGGGTAAAATGGGATGGGTAAAGCCTAATTGGGTAAGAGCTCCATGCTGTATACCAAGTTTAAGATAACTAGCTAGGGTTACCCTGGAATGAAAATGAAAAGACAGAGACAGATGGGACTATATTGAAGGTCCACTATGATATAACCCCCCACCCTGCAGTTTTATAAACAGAAGCCAGCAGGCAGTAACAGGGACCTGTTGGTTTGTTTGAGTCAGAAATCACCTTCTATTTGGGTAAAGCCCCACTGAACCTAGAGTTCTATATTTTACACCAAGTTTCTGACAACTAGTAAGGATTGCCCTAGAAAAGATGTTACTCTGAAAAGATGCATGTGACTAAAGGTCCACTATGTGATAGTCCCCTGTTCCGTGTCCTAGACAAAAACCACAAATAATGGGAATTCTTGGTAGAGCTTTTGGAAATGTACAACTAGCTTAGTTTAGCAGCATTTAAGTTGTAACTGTTTGGCGCATTTGCATTTTTGAGTGGAAAAACATGTGCCCAATATCTTGTCCCATAAGCCTTTGTGTAATGGACTTTTAAATCCCATGCCAATAATGATAATAAGTAAAGTATTGTGCACTATATTATAATAAAGTTAGAGAGCTAAAATCAGCTGCTTGATATACAGTATAAAGCACCACAGTTTCCCAGTCCTGGATAGTCATGTAGCTCACATTATGGGGCCCATTTACTTAGTTCGAGTGAAGGAATAGAATAAAAAAAACTTTGAATTTCGAATGTTTTTTTTGGCTACTTCAACCATCGAATTGGCTACTTCGACCTTCGACTACGACTTTAAATCAAACGAGTCGAACTAAAAATCGTTCGACTATTCGATCATTCGATAGTCGAAGTACTGTCTCTTTAAAAAAAACTTCGACCCCTAGTTCGCCACCTAAAAGCTACCGAAGTCAATGTTAGCATATGGGGAAGGTCAAGAAACAGAAGCAGGCTGGCACACACAGCTATTCAAACTGGGGTGCAACCCCTGGTACGTTTATTGCGTCACAACGTTTCGGGGGCGTGGCCCCCGAAACGTTGTGACGCAATAAACGTACCAGGGGTTGCACCCCGGTTTGAATAGCTGTGTGTGCCAGCCTGCTTCTGTTTCTTTACCAGTAATTTTTGGGAGGGCCGTCTCCCTAAGGAGCTGTGCACCGAGCGTGATCGTGACTGAAAGGGCCTGAGTGTGCACGTGAGTTTGTATTGAGTTACATATGGGGAAGGTCCCCATAGGCTTAGCAATCTTTTTATGGTCGAAGAAAAACTGTTCGAACGATGGATAAAAATCCTTAGAATTGAACGTTTCGAAGGATTTAATCGTTCGATCTAACGATTTTTCATTCGATCGAACTAATTGCGCTAAATCCTTCGACTTCGATATTTGAAGTCAAAGGATTTCCATTCGGCAGTTGAATATCATTAATTAACCCTCGATATTCGACCATAAGTAAATTTACCCCTATGTCTGGAGGCAACTTATAGCGACTATTGAAAACGCATTGCCGCATGTGCATTAGCGCGAGCGACTTTTCGTTGTAGCCTATGGGGAAAAACGCTGAGGCAGTTCGGAGAGATAGTTGCTCAAAAGACAAGGCTATTAGTGTGGACTAGCCCTAAAAGCTTGAAGATGTTTTTTAAAACTTGGCTTTTTGACATACTGTATGATCAGCATTTATAACTGGTGGGCAAACCAGGATAGCCAACTTTGGGGTCTTGAAACCTGGCAACACTAATATAATCAACTAGCTATTACAATCTGCACTGTACCTAATGTCCAGTCTCTTAATTTTGCATATTTTGAGCACAACTCACTAATAGATGGAGTCCTAATGACATGATCAGCATTTGGGACAGAGTTTTATTACTAGAGAAGAATGTTTTAAAATAGTTTTGGAGTTGTTTCTTTGACAATCCTCATCAGAATCTGGCCACATGTCTTATATCTGGTGGACATGCCCAATGGTAGTCAAATTTTAAATACAACATAGTAGAAACGTTTTGGATTAGAAAAACAACAATTAGCTATACTTTTTTAACACAAAGCAGAAACTTAAATGTATCATAGTTAAGAATTACTGAGAAGAACACATTGCTTTCTGAAAAGCCAGGCAATTCTGAATGGGATATTACATAGTTACATAGTTAGATTGGGTTGAAAAAAGACCAAAGCCCATCAAGTTCAACCGCTCCCTATGAAACCTATCACCCCACCATACACTCACATAAACCATACTGTATATACTCATACACTAACTATAGATTTCTGTAAACCCAGGTGGGCCCCGGGCTCTTGTGGGCCCAACTGGCCCAGATCCGTTTCTTAATGCCGGCAAGTGAAAAAAATTTTTAGTGTGTGCGCACAAACGAGGCTACGCGTGTGCGCACAAACCCGGCGCATCGTGTGTGTGCACAGACCCGGTGCTGCACACATACTCAGAAATGTGACGCACCAGAGCAGCAGGGGGGGCCGGAGTATTCACAGTCACTACCACTTCTCCAGCCTTCCCTCTCCTGCTGCCGACGATTCTGATACTCTTCCTTTAGATGAAGAGGCTCTAATGGCTCTCAGGTTTTCAGCACAGGATATTGATCTGCTTTAAGTTTTCTATCTGTGCAACAACTATACACTGAGTCCCTGACTGGTAAGGTATCGCTGGGGTGCTCACTCCTTGCTTTTTCATCGGTGGAGCCTCAGCTGCTAAACTAGCTAGTCTACATCTGTTTCTCACTACTTCCAGTGAGCGCCACAGATCTTGCTTACCCCTAGCTAAACTAAATATATTGCTCACCTTGTCACCTCTCTCAGCTAGCTCATCATAGGCTGTATGGTGCCATCCCCTTTCTTGCAAATGGCCCACTACTCTTCTACTGTATATAGACTAACAAGGACAGCCCCTTTCCTTCTGAGTGACACAGAGGGGAAGCTTCTCTAGAACCTCCTTAAGAACCTCTTGCACTTGCCACGAGTTATACCAGATATAGCAACATCCTCATTGCTAACCAAAATCATATGCTCACACTCACCCACACCTTTACACTTATCTCTCTCATAGGTGGCGTTCCTGCTCCCATCAATCTCTAAATAATTTTACTTTACTTAATTTCTTTCTGGCAGTCAAAAGTAGATCTTTCTTTGTTTGTGACAGAGACTCTAGATATATTTTCAGGATCACAACCACCATGAGATGTATTAAATCATTTGTTTCATAGAAAATCACCTGTCTCTAGTGACAACAGGTGGTCAGGAGGAAGCTGATGGAATCAGGTTGGCTGTTTCTCTGTTTGCATATTAAAGCAGGTAGAGAAACTGCCAGGTCTTGCAATCGCCTAAAAGACAACATTATATGTGTCTATAAATAGAAACTGCCTGAAGTGGGGCACAGTTAGGTCACATGCGCATAGTTTGTGTGAGTGTCGGTCCGGACCCGCCCTACCCACAGGTAAACCCATGGGTCCTGTGGGCTTTGGGATGCACTATTACTCAGGGTGCATCTCTAAGCACAATTTTAAAGGTTGCTGAGATATTTACATTATAAGTCTGGTAATACGGCAGTTGGCTCAAGTAAGGGTGCAGAACAAAATGCAAAGACAGGTTTGCTGAAACTCTGGGCCATCAAATCAAGCTAGCTGAGCTTAGCCTCCCTAGCAATATACATGAACAGTGCAAAAGTGCTCATACGATTACTCTGAAAGGAAAGCCCTGGAGTTATAAGAGCAGCAAAATGACACTGGCTTATGTTTAGAGATTGGCAGAATCAGATGTAGCTGTGATTAGGTGAGAAGCAATGAGTTAAGGCAGGGGAAAGCTGGGATGGGGGCTGAAAAAGCGGGACGTGATGTCAGGGGAAGAAGTAGTTTACTTCCTTATCTTCTGAGTAGGTAAAACATCCCAACCACCCTCTTCTTTATGTTCTCATATTATCTATTAATAACTGGTTGTGGATGTTCTGAATATACATGTGGTTTTGGTACGGTTATACAGTATAAATGTGAAAGTCTGCATTGTATTAATTCATGTTAAGTGAATGTCAAATATTTGATCCAGGGATTGGGGTCAGAAAGAATTTTTTGCCTTCTTGAGGCATAATTGGCACTACCTTCAGGTTGGGTTTTTTGTCTTCCTCTGGATCAAAACAGTATATATATGATAATGTATTTTTAGTGTATTTTTGTCACAGTAGTGGTAGGATCTTGACAGAGTACTGCACAGGAAATTTTAGAAGAGGAAGTAAGAAGGTTCTCTCCTGTGACTGCACGGTGGGTTGATTGATACAGATGCTACTATTGATTGTGCTAGGTGACAGCCAGCTTGGATTTCCTATAATCTGAACTTTTTTTAATAGTGGGAGATGCAGCTCTTGCTGGTAGCAGAGTTTGGGGCCATCCTCTCTATAGGTAGAGGCAGCCTAATACTCAGTGTTGACATAATGCTGATCTCAAGTCTTCAGTGAGGAACGGCAGAGCATAGTAGTGATCTCTCATGGAATTCTGCCTTTGAATATTGCCTTGGGGTGAGGCTGGCAAGGTCCTATTAATTTAACAAACAGATTATTTATTTAATACATATGTGAATTAATGCTGTGTCCATTTTACATAATTTCTGACACTTAGGGGCACATTTACCTAGGGTCGAATATCGAGGGTTAATTAACCCTCGATATTCGACTGCCGAATTGAAATCCTTCAACTTCGAAGGATTTAGCGCAATTCATTCGATCGAACGATTCGAAGGATTTTAATCCATCGATCGAAGCATTATCCTTCGATCAGAAAAACCTTGGAAAGCCTATGGGGACCTTCCCCATAGGCTAACATTGGCCTAGGTTTTAGGTGGCGAACTAGGGGGTCAAAGTTTTTTTTAAAGAGACAGTACTTCGATTATCGAATGGTCGAATATTCAAACGATTTTTAGTTCGAATCGTTCGGTTTGAAGTCAAAGGTCGTAGTCGAAGGTCGAAGTAGCCAAAAAAAACATTCGAAATTCGAACTATTTTTCCTCTATTTTCCTCTATTCCTTCACTCGAGTTTAGTGAATGGGCCCCCTGGTGTTTCATTAAGGTATGTAACAATGGGTTCAGTGGGAAGACTGAGGATGAAGGGTCAATAACGGAGTCCCCTTGTCGTGAGTTTATATTAATTAATTTGTTTGAATTAGATTAATTTTAAGTTACAATTGAATAATAATTAAATCATATAAAACAGGGAAAACTGTGAAGTTCTGAAACTGTGAAGAAGTTTTCCACTTTCGTATCAATTAAAAAAGCCTGCCTGTTCACTAGAAATACACAATTTTGCTTTTAAACTCACCTGAACCTATTTTTCAGGGAGCCATGCACTTTGACACATATATTTCTGAACATCCTATACCACGTGTAGAGCTAGATGGTATGGAAGAAGCCCTTCCTCATCAGGGAAACATTTACTGTAGTTAGAATGCAAAAATGGTCTGCTTTACCTTTACTCATTTAAACCTAAACTCTATTGTAAAGTGGGGGATTGTCTCATTATAGCTATGTTCTGTAATGATATAATACACAAAAGCCATGAATGTCTTGTAAATTATATCCTTATAAAGGGTCAGTTTTGATGTCATCAGTTATAAACGGTGAGTTCTGATGTCATTTCTGTCACATGACTCACTAAAACTTGTGTATTATAATAAATAAAGTACCCCCAGTTGCAAAATATGAGGATATTAGAAGTTACTGTACCTCAGAGTTCCATGACCTGTATAAAAACAGGAATATATGGTCATGGAACTCCTCGATAACTTATAACATCCTTATATTTTACACTATATTCACTATATAAACTGTACTTAGTGCTGTCATTGGTTATAATCAGAGCTTAGTGATGTAATTTCTGTCACATGACTCGCTGATACTCGTGTATAACGACAAATAATGCTACCCCCTCTTGTAAAATATAAGGATATTAGAAGTCTCCTCAGAGTTCCATGACCTGTTTAAAAACACTCAGCCTTCAGCCTTGTGTTTTAATATGGTCATGGAACTACTCTGTAACTTCTAATATCCTTATATTATACAAGAGGGGGTACTTTATTCACTATATTATTATTATTAATAATAATTATAATAATACAGGTCTCTAACTTTCTCTGTCTGTGAAAAACGTTGTAAATTATTACATGTAGTGGACCTAGAACCAGTAGGACCTACCAAATAAACAGTATCACTTTCAAGGGAACCCAGGGCATATGCAAAAAATATCCTACTGCAAATCAAATCACCTTACTGGAACCATGAAGATTCTGCTGACTTCATCCTTAAATAGCATTTTCATAAAAAGAAGACACACTGAATTGAACCTAAACTCATCTGAACCTAGTCTACTGATTCATTTACTTTGTCACAAATATTTTCGCACATCCCTTAAATACTTTTACAGTCTGATGGTATGATATGAACCCCAGCCAAACAGGCTACAAATGAAGTGTTTTCAGTATTCATGTGAATTCAGCATGATGGGTTGTCTGGCATTTCAAGCGCACAGAGGCCCAACTCCCCACTGCCCCAGTAATAATGACTGTTTATGTCACCTTACAGCAGCCCCTCTGTCATTTGCAAGAAACTACAAATTGTCAGTACAGGCCCCTGGGCAGAAGTGCAAGAGTTATTAAGTGTTCATGCACAATTATTTAGCTGATGTGACATATTTGCCAGTGCTTAACAGATATTATACATCTTTTACACCAGCCTCTGCCCCAGTGGAGTTTACAATCCCTATCAATGCCAATGTATCTGTCTGTATGTTTTTGGAGTGTTTGAGAAAACCAGAGAACTCTGAGAAAAAACATACAAGCACGGAGAGTACATACAGTACATGCTTTTTACAGTGTAACTAAGTGTTGTAAAATTGTGCAAAACAAAGGTAAACATGCAAACTAACCAGAGCCTATACACTACATTACTTTTATTTCACACCTATGTACTTATATCCAGGTTCCATACCATCCAGTTGACCCTATTTAGGTGAAACAATTGCTTATCATGGGCCCCAGAAGTTTCAGTTCTTTTATGAAAGTGGAATGTTTAGGTAAATTGGGTCATGACTTGTCTGGGCTGATCTGGGCTCAGAATGAAATTCCTGATTTTCAGTTTGAGAATGTAGGGAGTTATGAGATTATTTCTATGCCTTGCTACCTGTTTGTTGCATTAGGAAAATTGGGAAATTAGCTGACAAACAATTGTATTTTTTGTCTATTCACTTGTGTTAATTCTACCCATTCTAAGCACCCTTTGGATTTTTTCCTCAGGCCCGAATTTGTGGCAAGGCCACAAAGGCGGCAAATTTTTAGGGGCAGCATGCCGCCCAGCCGAATCTATAATACACATTGGGACATACGGAGTGGAAAGCAGATGAGACTTCTGGAACGGTGAGATTGAGCACGTGCGTGTACATTGGGGAGGGGTGCAGGAGGCAGCCAGCCTAGGGACTCATATTTTGGAAATCCGGCGTGTTGAGAATCGGAAACCATGTTCTGAATCCTCGATTCATACAATCGGATCTTTGCGTCTATGGCCAGCTTTAACCAGACTGGATTAAATGAAAACATTAATTTAATTCCCCACCCCTGTCATTTTGGTGAGGTGCAACTGGACAGATTCACTCATAACTAGTGATGCTGCATTTTTGATAAATCATGGCAGGCAAAATGCTCAAAACTTCCTTTGGGGTTAAGTGTAATGGATTCTGATGCAATATGCTATGTTATAATATAGATCGTATGCAAACAAAAATACTAGAAATATCTGAAGCTGTTAGATGGCTGGGGACCTTTTGTCTCCCGTTCCTTCAGCGTAATGGCAGAAGGCAAGTCAAGCAGACACGTTTAACTTTAACCACTTACATTGCACATAATATTATGCAGCAAAATGTGATCTACTGTACTTTCATCACCCATCACAGAGCATCCATCTCCTCCATACTTGTGATGCATTCAGTCTTAATACTGTATTTATTATCTGGTTTTGAGAAGTTATGTTATATGATTTTACTTGCTTTGTTTTTAACAAGCTCTAAAAAAAGTTTCACATCTATAAGCCGATTCTAAGAACTGCTCTGTAAAGTCAGAACCTGTGAGACTTTGCAGCTAATCCTTTGCGTTGGTGGATGGGTGTGTTTTATTATTACTGACTCTTCCTCAACTGCCACATCCCCTATCTGCCACATTCCCTCTAGATCAGGGGTCCCCAACCTTTTTTACTCGTGAGCCACATTTAAATGTAAAAAGAGTTGGAGAGCAACACAAGCATGAGAAAGTCCATGGGGATGTCAAATAAGGGCTGTGATTGGCTGTTTGGTAGCCCCTATGTGAACTGGCAGCCTACAGGAGGCTCTGTTTGGCTGTATACCTGGTTTTTATTCAACCAAAACTTGCCTCCAAGCCTGGAATTCAAAAATAAGCTCCTGCTTTGAGGCCACTGGGAGCAACATCCAAGGGGTTGGAGAGCAACATGTTGCTCGCGAGCTACTGGTTGGGGACCACTGCTCTAGATCTACCTGCCCTACCTGCTTGTATAAAGGCTAGAAATAGTTTTTTAAACCAGCATTGCTTAAAGATCAGGTTCCATTCATGGTTGACCCCAGGCAAGTCATGCAATATGACTGCAATTGCCTAGTTAGACATTTATTCCACATTGATTGATGGGTAAACTATTTTCATACTTCCTTTACTATAACTGAGGCTACCACTCATACAGAAATATGTAAAATTCTCACTTTTTATATACATTCTCTACTTTTTTCAGGGTTAATTATGTTGCATATACTTTATACGATATACAGTATATGCGTTCAATGAAAAGTAGTCACTACTTATCTCCATAATAATGGGTTATAAGACATTGATAGTGTCACTAGCATCCTCTGCTATTATAAGCCAAGACTTGTGTGGTTCTTACTTCATCTTCTTTGGCTGTTTTTGTGGCTTCGGGTCCTTCGGGCGCTCGGCTTTTCGGCACTTCTGCATTCGGGACATGAGAAATGGCCGCAGGGTTCGGGCGCTCGTAAGGGAGGCCCGGCTCTTTCAAAACTGCAGCACCGCTGGTCCCCCCTTCATGCCCGGGACACTTGTCCCCCCCCCTGATGGCGGCCCTGCTGAAGGTATAAGCAATTCACTGTAAAGTTCATGGGATCATGTGTACATTTGCTCTGCTGCCCCAATAATAGGATTTCTGTCAATCTTCCCTTACTATTTCAGCAAAAGTCAGTCACTTATATTGACTGCAAAAGAGTCATTACATGAGTACAATTATTTTATAATGAAGAACTAAAACGGAAAAAAAAGAAAACAACTAGAATTCCTCTATTTTATATACTGAACTCACTGTACCAGCCTAGAGGCCTTTACAGTTGTACATAGGTAGGGCCGTATCTTAGGAGTGTCAGTGGCCCTGCACATGCTCAGTGTGCTCTTGGCAGCTGTTTAGGAACTAAGCTTAATGGTTATCTAAAATTTAGCAGAAAGTGAAGTTATATCTGTCACAGAGTCAGGTATTGCTGGGATTCGAGCTGGGGACCTTTGGGTTTCTGGCTCGATACCTTAACCATTCGGCCAGGTGAGCAGCCTGTAGGGTTCCTCGCTATGTGTAACCTGGCCTCTGCAGTCCCAGCCCAGCTGCCGCCTGATTGGCCTCTCCAGCCCCAGCTCAGCTGCAGCCTGTTTGGCATCTACAGCCCCAACCCAGCTGCTGCCTAGTTTAATTAGCCAATCAGGGCTGACTCTTCCCTATTTAAGGGCAGCACTCAGACCACTCCTTGCCAGAGCATTGCATGGTTTTCCTAGTACTGCGGCAGCGCCCCTAACTAGGTAGTTCTAGCTCTTGCCCCTTTTCCCTTGTTCTTCCGCCTTGCCTTGCCTTGTCTGCCTGTCCTTGTCTTGCTTTACCTTATCTTGTACCTTCCCAGCCTTGACCTTGATCCGATCCTGCCTTGGTTGTTCCTGACTTCTGCTTCCTGTTCCACCTTGTACCTTGCCCTGACTTCACCTTGTACTGATCTTGTCTTGCCTATTCCTGATTCTTGCTTTCCGACCCTGCCTTGTACCCCTCTCTTGCTATATCTTGCTCCAGTCCTCTCTTGCTATATCTTGCTCCAGTCCTCTCTTGCTATATCTTGCTCCAGTCCTCTCTTGCTATATCTTGCTCCAGTCCTCTCTTTCTATCCACTCTAGTCTCCTTCTGCACTCTATCCCCAGTTTGATCTGATCTACGCCCGCACCGTCCTGTCCCATCCAGCCTGTTCCACTCCTGCCCTGTCCAGTCTGTTCCTGTTGAGTCGTCGCCCTCGTCTTCCTTCCTAGTCCAGTCCTGATCTTTGCCCTCTCCGTCCTGTTCTGCACCTGATCCAGACTGATTCTTCGCCCTCATCAACCTGTTCCTGCATTCCCTTCAAGTGTTCCCTAGGCACATACAGCTCCTGCCTCAAGGACTCGCCCTTTCCCTTCAGTCTCTACAGCGCCCCTACCTAATCCTTGACAGAATGCTCTGGCACAAGAGTCTGCAAGGGCTGTTCCTGTGCCTTCTGACCCGATTCCCAAAAAGACTGAATACTCTATTTTGACCCGCAGATACTGTGATGGCTCCCCAAGTAAAATTCCTATCTTTCTAGAGGAAGTCCTGCTCCTTTCAGAGAAAGAACACTTTCTGAGTGCTCCTCCAGTCGAGCAAGTTTTGGAGATCATTTTCTTCCTGCTAGAAGGTGAAGCTCGTTTCTGGGCCGAGAATTTACTGAGCAGTAAATCTCCTTTAATCTACAATACTGCTCAGTTTCTGTTGGCATTCCTAGATAAATTTGCCTCAGTTCCAAGGCCGGCTATCTCTCCGCAGTCTGCTCCAGTTCCAGGGCCGGCTATCCCTCCGCAGTCTGCTCCGGTTCCAGGGCCGGCTATCCCTCCGCAGTCTGCTCCGGTTCCAGGGCCGGCTATCCCTCCGCAGTCTGCTCCGGTTCCAGGGCCGGCTATCCCTCCGCAGTCTGCTCCGGTTCCAGGGCCGGCTATCCCTCCGCAGTCTGCTCCGGTTCCAGGGCCGGCTATCCCTCCGCAGTCTGCTCCGGTTCCAGGGCCGGCTATCCCTCCGCAGTCTGCTCCGGTTCCAGGGCCGGCTATCCCTCCGCAGGCTGCTCCGGTTCCAGGGCCGTCTATCCCTCCGCAGGCTGCTCCGGTTCCAGGGCCGTCTATCCCTCCGCAGGCTGCTCCGGTTCCAGGGCCGGCTATCCCTCCGCAGGCTGCTCCGGTTCCAGGGCCGGCTATCCCTCCGCAGGCTGCTCCGGTTCCAGGGCCGGCTATCCCTCCGCAGGCTGCTCCGGTTCCAGGGCCGGCTATCCCTCCGCAGGCTGCTCCGGTTCCAGGGCCGGCTATCCCTCCGCAGGCTGCTCCGGTTCCAGGGCCGGCTATCCCTCCGCAGGCTGCTCCGGTTCCAGGGCCGGCTATCCCTCCGCAGGCTGCTCCGGTTCCAGGGCCTGCTACCCCTCAGCAACTGCCTACCCAGCAGCATCGGTTGCCCACAGCTCCAGAGGGGCCTACCCAGCAGCATCGGCTGCCCACAGCTCCAGAGGGGCCTACCCAGCAGCATCGGCTGCCCACAGCTCCAGAGGGGCCTACCCAGCAGCATCGGCTGCCCACAGCTCCAGAGGGGCCTACCCAGCAGCATCGGCTGCCCCACAGCTCCAGAGGGGCCTACCCAGCAGCATCGGCTGCCCACAGCTCCAGAGGGGCCTACCCAGCAGCATCGGCTGCCCACAGCTCCAGAGGGGCCTACCCAGCAGCATCGGCTGCCCACAGCTCCAGAGGGGCCTACCCAGCAGCATCGGCTGCCCACAGCTCCAGAGGGGCCTACCCAGCAGCATCGGCTGCCCACAGCTTCAGCTAGGCTTCCCCGGCGACTGGCTCCCCACTGGCTGCCTCCTGCACTTGTGCTGGCTCCCCAGCTGCTGCCTCCTGTACCCATGCCTTGTCCTGTGCCCCCAGAAGGGGGGCTTGTGCCTGGCCCTGTGCCCCCAGAAGGGGGGCTTGTGCCTGGCCCTGTGCCCCCAGAAGGGGGGCTTGTGCCTGGCCCTGTGCCCCCAGAAGGGGGGCTTGTGCCTGGCCCTGTGCCCCCAGAAGGGGGGCTTGTGCCTGGCCCTGTGCCCCCAGAAGGGGGGCTTGTGCCTGGCCCTGTGCCCCCAGAAGGGGGGCTTGTGCCTGGCCCTGTGCCCCCAGAAGGGGGGCTTGTGCCTGGCCCTGTGCCCCCAGAAGGGGGGCTTGTGCCTGGCCCTGTGCCCCAGAAGGGGGGCTTGTGCCTGGCCCTGTGCCCCCAGAAGGGGGGCTTGTGCCTGGCCCTGTGCCCCCAGAAGGGGGGCTTGTGCCTGGCCCTGTGCCCCCAGAAGGGGGGCTTGTGCCTGGCCCTGTGCCCCCAGAAGGGGGGCTTGTGCCGTGTCTTAACACAGTGACTGTACCAACTCATAAAATAACGTTCAAAACCCAGGCTCTCATGTGGAGGGCACCCGCGAGGGTGGAGTTGCCTATACTGTTGCCAAGTCCCAGGGCACCCGCATGGGTGGCTCTGTCAAACACCTGGGCACCCGCCAGGGTGGCTCTTCCAGGTCCCAGAGCACCCGCCAGGGTGGCTCAACCGAGCATCAGAGCACCCGCCAGGGTGGCTCTGCCGAGCATCAGAGCACCCGCCAGGGTGGCTCAACCGAGTCCCAGAGCACCCGCCAGGGTGGCTCAGCCGAGCATCAGAGCACCCGCCAGGGTGGCTCTGCCGAGCATCAGGGCACCCGCCAGGGTGGCTCTGCCGAGCATCAGGGCACCCGCCAGGGTGGCTCTGCCGAGCATCAGGGCACCCGCCAGGGTGGCTCTGCCGAGCATCAGGGCACCCGCCAGGGTGGCTCTGCCGAGCATCAGGGCACCCGCCAGGGTGGCTCTGCCGAGCATCAGGGCACCCGCCAGGGTGGCTCTGCCGAGCATCAGGGCACCCGCCAGGGTGGCTCTGCCGAGCATCAGGGCACCCGCCAGGGTGGCTCTGCCGAGCATCAGGGCACCCGCCAGGGTGGCTCTGCCGAGCATCAGGGCACCCGCCAGGGTGGCTCTGCCGAGCATCAGGGCACCCGCCAGGGTGGCTCTGCCGAGCATCAGGGCACCCGCCAGGGTGGCTCTGCCGAGCATCAGGGCACCCGCCAGGGTGGCTCTGCCGAGCATCAGGGCACCCGCCAGGGTGGCTCTGCCAAGTTCCAGGGTGGCTAATACTATAGCATTACCTCCTAGTTGGGCACCCTTGTGGGTAGTTCTGCCCATAGCATTGCCAGTTCCCCAGGCGCATGAAAATGTTGGTCACTGTGGCGCCTGGGAGTCGCCTTGTGAGGGGGGGGGATACTGTCGGGTATTGCTGGGATTCGAGCCGGGGACCTTTGGGTTTCTGGCTCGATACCTTAACCATTTGGCCAGGTGAGCAGCCTGTAGGGTTCCTCGCTATGTGTAACCTGGCCTCTGCAGGCCCAGCTGCCGCCTGATTGGCCTCTCCAGCCCCAGCTCAGCTGCAGCCTGTTTGGCATCTACAGCCCCAACCCAGCTGCTGCCTAGTTTAATTAGCCAATCAGGGCTGACTCTTCCCTATTTAAGGGCAGCACTCAGACCACTCCTTGCCAGAGCATTGCATGGTTTTTCTTAGTACTGCGGCAGCGCCCCTAACTATGTAGTTCTAGCTCTTGCCCCTTTTCCCTTGTTCTTCCGCCTTGCCTTGCCTTGTCTGCCTGTCCTTGTCTTGCTTTACCTTATCTTGTACCTTCCCAGCCTTGACCTTGATCCGATCCTGCCTTGGTTGTTCCTGACTTCTGCTTCCTGTTCCACCTTGTACCTTGCCCTGACTTCACCTTGTACTGATCTTGTCTTGCCTATTCCTGATTCTTGCTTTCCGACCCTGCCTTGTACCCCTCTCTTGCTATATCTTGCTCCAGTCCTCTCTTGCTATATCTTGCTCCAGTCCTCTCTTGCTATATCTTGCTCCAGTCCTCTCTTGCTATCCACTCTAGTCTCCTTCTGCACTCTATCCCCAGTTTGATCTGATCTACACCCACACCGTCCTGTCCCATCCCGCCTGTTCCACTCCTGCCCCGTCCAGTCTGTTCCTGTTGAGTCGTCGCCCTCTTCTTCCTTCCTAGTCCAGTCCTGATCTTTGCCCTCTCCGTCCTGTTCTGCACCTGATCCAGACTGACTCTTCGCCCTCATCAACCTGTTCCTGCATTCCCTTCAAGTGTTCCCTAGGCCCATACAGCTCCTGCCTCAAGGACTCACCCTTGCCCTTCAGTCTCTACAGCGCCCCCTACCTAATCCTTGACACACAGGAGCTGATGCTGCTGAGTGCACTGGTTTCTATGCTGGCAACTAATGGAAATCTGAAATAATTACTATTAAGCTTTGTATTGTGATTTGTATGTTGTATTTGTACTGTATATTGTACATTCTAGCTCAGACAACTGGCAGCAGCCCCGGGCATGTGCTGCGAAATGGCAAAAATGGAGATAGGATGCTATTATGGGCATCTTTCTTTGCACACATAGTCGCAGGTCACTCTGCTCAATTTTGGCTGACACGGATACTCAAGACATAAGATGGAGCTTTTGTGGCCTAATGCTTTGCTGAACACAGAAGTCTTCATAGAGATGCAGTGTGCTGGTGCCCATGCAGGAAGTGAAAAGAAGAACATATTAACATTTGCTTACTGAAAATTGATACATTTGAACCTATGTATTCCTACAAAGCAACTGATTTCCTCAGATTAGAGTGTCTTGTTAAACCTCTTTACAAAGTGTCATGAGTGGTATAAAGGTGATACTGTGCAAAGTATCAGTATACTGCCTTTCATTCTATTTTAAGAAGGCTTTTACACCTAGCTATACTTTTAAAGTATATGCTGCCATCTACTGCCATATTATAGGTACAACATATACATTGTGGCTATGTCCTGTGTAAGTAATGTCCAGTGTTTGTGGTACCAAGTTATTTTCACTACTGATTTATTAAGCATCCATGTAAAGTATGTAAAGTCATCAACCTAAGTGGGTATTATGAATGAGGCATGCAGCACTCCAGAAAGCAGTCCAAAGTCTGGAGCTGGACCAACCTTAGCTGTAATATAAATTAATGTAGGAAAAAGTATTTCCATATCTTTTATGTGATTTAAATACAGGTAATCAACAAAGGCATAACACAGTTCTGTTATTTGGATATGTCAGTCTCACTGGCTGCAGGGTAATAGCACACGGGACAAGCCTGATGTCCAGCTTGGCAGAATGGGGGCAAAACATTTGAAAACCTATGAGAATAACTTGGACCTGGGGAGCTCAGAACTTAAATTAGCAGTGGCTAAGCTGAATAATAAGAATTATCAACTGTTTAAAGTAGAAATGCTGCTATCCAGAGATGACTTGTGTTATATCTACAGATCGACCATTAATAACCAGGAATGGGATAAGCAAAATAGACGGGCACGGGCAACAATAAGTCTTTTAGTGGAAGTCATACTGATAAGAAATTGCAGACGATGCATGAAAGATCCAGCCTGAACAGAAAACTATTCCTGCTAAGGAAACTATATCAGATGAGACATGACACAGAAAAGCATACAGGAGCATGCAAATGCAATGTTGGAAGCTGTGGCACAACTCTGAGCAATTAGAGAGGATATAAAAACACAGCCATCTATCAGCCATACTTCTGTTCAGTTTACCTGAATCATACAGTGCGCTGATTAATTCGCTGGAGACACGGTCTGACGCTGAACTAACACTTGAATTTGTCAAAACCAGACTCATAGATGAATACAGAAGCAGAAAGGAACAAGCTATTGACAATACAGAAAGTAATACTGAGTCAGTTCTTAAGGCTACAGATACAAAGCTACATATGAAAGAGAACAAAGTATGCTTCAGATGCAATAAACCAGGACACTTCAAATAAGACTGTTCAATATGGAAAGCAGAGCAAGGGGCAACATTTCCAAGAAGTTCCATACAAACAGTCAGAACTACAGTAAATGACAATGACAGAGTAATTATAAGGTAACAAACACTCTTCCAAACCAGAACTGGTATATATAGATTAGGGAGTAACAAGTTACATGACTTTAGAAACTTTACAGAGTTTGATCCAAATAACAAAGAAATAGGGTTGGTCAAATTTGACCCGTTTTGCTTCGCCAAAAATTTGGCGCCAGCGAAATGTCGCCGACACCCATTAAAGTCTATGGGCGTCAAATTTTTTTCTTGCGCTTCGAATTTTGTTTTGATGCGCATCGTTTTTATGACGCATGATGCCATACAAGTCTATGGGCGTCATTTTGGAGGCGAAACAAGGTGAAAAAATTCACCCATCCCTATAAAAGAAACTACTTACCTTGCAGATGGAAGTATCACTACTGATGAAGGATTTGACATGCAATTTGTATGATGGACATTAATTGCCTATACCAATAAAGGATGTGCTGTATGTTCCAAAACTAGAAGGTGGACACAATATCCCACGGTGACAAGTGTACTATCCAGAATGGAGGAAAGGTAGTAGCAACAGCTAGAGTGGACAAGCATCTGTATTGACTGGACAAAGTAAAGAAACAGACAATACTCAGGGGCACAAATAACTGCATTCACATGTGGCACAGGTGTCTAAGTCACAGACATATTGATGGCACACGGAAACTGACAGAACTTGACAAAAGATCTGGTATTGTGAGCCTGTCCAACTACCGTGAGATGTGCGCATTGCATCAAAGTACAAGAGCAACTCCTCCAAAGAAAAGCCAGAACAGAGCTTCAAACGTGGTTGACCTTATACACAGTTATGTGTGTGGTCCTATGAGAGTGTCCACACCAGGAGGTAACAGATACATAGTGACTTTTACAGATGACCACTCAAGATACAGTCACAGATCTAATGGAAAAAAACCCGAAGTGTTTGATAAACTACAGGATTATGTGACAAAGGCAAACACATTTCAATGGACAACGGAGTTGCATTCATTGGACAAAAAGTTTTCTATAAACAACTTGGGATAGAGCATCAGAAGACAGACCCATATACACCAGAACAGAATGGGGGTAGCTGAAAGGAAAAATAAAACCCTAACAGAAACAGCTGCATGCTGACTGATTCTGGACTATCCGAAAAATACTGTGGTGAAGCAGTAATGACAGCTACTACTCTGATGTCCTAATACATTTTTCATTTTTTAATTGATTGACTCATTATTTTGGGGGACACTCACATTTTTCTCTTTTGAAATGTTGACTTGGACTTACACCCTAGGACTGGGGTGAATTGTGAGTATATTCCCCATGATTAACTTTATTTATTTTTGATTTTGAATTACTGATTAGTTTTGTAGTAGTACCTATATAGATTTTTTGGCACCAACATAAACCATATTATTAATGACAGCTACTTACCCACAAATCAGATTGTATTTCAAAACTGTCCTGAAAACACCATATGAACCAGGTGAAACACGCCAGAGTTTTTGGTTGCAAAGCATTTGTTTCATTCCACAGAGGAGCAGACACAACCAAGCCCTGACATTGAATCAACAAGAGAGGGCAAGCCACCTTTGATACAAAGCAAATACAGCCTGCATATATGAACTGACATGTTGGTAAGACATATCACAACTTCCAGAAGGAGAAGCCAACAAGAGGATAAAGACTGCTGAAGAGGGGATTCAATCTTTGCATAGCAACCAAACCTGGAAGATTACAGAATTACCAACAGGAAGAAAAGCTATTGGCTGTAAGTGGACTTTTAAAATCAAGTATGACACTGATGGTACAACTAAGGGACTTGCAAGATCAAAAACAGCTTGCCGTACACTATTGTCCAACTGAGGACAAGACACAGATACCCTTACAAAGCCTCTACCTGCAAGAGACACCTGGAACTTTTAAAGAAGATTGGTTTGTCTGTCTTTTCTCTGTTGAAAAGGGGTGTTGGAATATATGCAACAGCATAAATGCAGAAACTTTCTGTGCTATATAAAATGGTCACCAGGTGGTGCTGTGAATATTATTAATATGTGCTTGCAATGATCAATGCTGTTGTATTACTGAACTCTGTTCTTTCTGTTTCCTCTTCTTTCTACCATATTGTTCTTGGTCTTCAACACTGTTAAATGTGCTCTGTGTTATCCCTCATAACTAAATCTTCTCCCAAATTGTTGTGCTGAGCATTCCCTGTGTGATCATCATACGCACCGCTGGCCCAGTCCGACCCTGTGCTTGGTGTACTTACAGTAAATCTCATCTGTATGTACCATGTACTTTTTTTTGCTTCTAATGGGTACAGAATCCTTTTTTCTTTTTGTCTACAGTATGCACCGGCATAGAAAGAGTCCAGGGAGGAGCCTTCCCACAATTTGTTGTACAGGTATGGGATCAGTTATCTGGAAATCCATTATCCATAAAATTCAGAATTACGGAAAGGCCATCTCCCATAGACTCCATTATATTCAAATAATCCAAATTTTTATAAACAATGTCCTTTTTCCCCTGTAATAATAAAACTGTACCTTGTACTTGATCCAAACTAAGATATAATTAGTCCTTATTGGAAGCAAAACCAGCCTATTCGGTTTATTTAATGTTTACATGATATTCTAGTAGACAAAAGGTATGAAGTTCTAAATTACAGAAAGATCTGTTATCCAGAAAACCCCAGGTCCAGAGCATTCTGGATAATGGGTCCCCTACCTGTATATAGTAATGAAGGTCAGTGGCTAAACTACCGGGGGAGCAGGGGGTGTGAGCGGGCCAGGGCCCGCACCCTCTCAGGGCCCCCCGGCAGTCCGTTCGCCGCTGAAAATGTGACCAAATGCGGCCGTGCGGAGGGGGGCAGGGCCCGGCTGCGCGTCACGCACCAGGGCCCGCCCACCCTCTAGGATCGCTACTGATGAAGGTTATTGGCAAAGTACAATCATATACTGTACATTATATAGTGAATTAAGTACCCCCTCTTGTAAATTATAAGGATATTATAAGTTACCGAGGAGTTTCATGACCATATAAAAACACGAGGCAGAAGGCCAAGTGTTTTTATACAGGTCATGGACCTCTGAGGTAACTTCTAATATCCTCATATTTTGCAAAAGGGGGTACTTTATTTATAATAATACACAAATTTCAGTGAGTCATGTGACAGAAGTGACATCAGAACTGACCATTTATAAGGATATCATTTACAAGATATTCATGGCTTTTGTGTATCATAAATACATAAAGCAATTTTGAGAAGAGAAAGAGGTAGGTTACTTTTAAATTAAATTAAGTTAGAGATTGACTATTAACTGAAAATTCTCGTTCAATAACTGTTATACTATAATGATGCCATTTTTTAACCTATGGGATTGGATCCTAATCTAAAGAGGTTTATGGTAGTTATCTGTGGTCACATTCAGCTGCAGTGTCCTGCTACAATAGCTAATAATTAAGTAACCTTCATAATTACTTATACAACAAATCTTGCAGGTCATGAAGCTGAGACCCAAAATTAATTTTAGTCTCCTGAGAAAAGGGTATATAACCCCTGTCTTAAAGGAGAAGGAAAGGTATATGTTGGGCACCCCCAGAATTTAATATTACTTTTTTTGAGACATTGGGCTGCTGCTCCTTTTGCTGAAAAATGTACCTGCCTGGGGTACAGTACAGTGAATAGCAGTTTCTTTGCTTCTAAGGGTTGGACTGGGCCAACATTTAAATGGGTACTCTCAATGTAAATATGATCAAAATAAAGAGATAAAATAGGAAGTTGTCCTCAGTCTGTTCATCTTTATAATTTTCTATTTCTTTATATGTTGGGCTTCCTTAATGGACTTCCCAACATTAGCTAAATCAAATGAAAGAGCAGCCACGTATCAGTAGCATGTAGCATTGCACAGTGGCCCAGCATTTTCTGACAATAAATGGCCTTGTCAGCTACCTCAGTATTCCATGGCAAGCTGGCTTCAGCAATACAGGACACCGTGACCCCAGTGGCGCAGCAAAAAAACTATTTATTTGAGCTCTGTTCAAGTTATTTGTGTTTTGCTTAGAAATAATTTGCAAATTTCCAACATAAACTGCAAAATAATTGTTGGTTTTCAAAATCACTTATATGCAGTTTATTTTACACATGTTACACATTCGTAGGCCAGCCTATGCATTATAACTGTGTGCAAAATAAACTGTGTATAAGTGATTTTGAAAACCAACAATTATTTTGGGGTTTATTAGACTTTGCCTTTAATTAGAGTTAAATTGGTGGTTTCCTTTAGTCCTATGTGACATTGGTTTTCAAACGCCTGTTAAATGACTTGCTTAAATCAGTGTATCACTACTGTTGGCAAATTGTGCCATACATTCCAAACAATTTATTCATATTGTAACCTTTATACACTACTACAGTAGGGATCCCCAACTTTTTTTTTCTACCTGTGAGTCACCTTCAATTGTAGAAAGAGTTGGGAAGCAACACAAGCATGGAAGGGGATGCCAAATAAGGGCTGTGACTGGCTGTCTGGTAGCCACTATGTGGACTGGCAGCCTACAAGATACTCTGTTTATTATGCAACCAAAACTTGCCTCCAAGCCAGGAATTCAAAAATAAGTTCCTGCCTTGAGGCCACTGGGAGCAACATCCAAGGGGTTGGTGAGCAACATTTTGCTCACAAGCTACTGGTTGGGGATCACTGCACTACAGGAGACATAAATGTGTAAACAGAAATTAAAGTTAGTAATTACAATTAACTGCACACATTTAGGGGCAGATTTATCAAAGGTCGTGGTGAATTTTTGAATTAAAAAAATATGAATTTCGAGCTATTTTCTTGTGTATTTTGATTAGGGAATAAGTCCAGATTCAATTTGAATTTGAAAAAAATTGTAAAATTTGAATATTGAAATTTTTTCGACTTCGACCATTCGCCATCTAGGGACCTCCTAGAATATATTTGGAGTTAATTGGTGGACTTTGAAAAATCTGGAAACTTCCATTCGAATTCGATCGAATGCGATATTACTTTGATTCATACGATTCGAATTCGAGCGAATACGGACCTATTCGATCGAAAACTGACCTATTCTGCCAAAAAACCTTCGACTTCATTTCGGTTGGTCTTTTTGAATTTTCATTTCCGAAGTTTTTCAAATTCGGCCCTTGATAAATATGCCCCATAATGTTTAGTGTATAAGGTTACATTTCAAGACATAGCTAAAAAAAGAATCCTTAGCTTTTATGTAAGATCTGTTGTCATTTAGTGATCTGAGAAATAGCCTTTCCAAAGAATACAAGATGAAAGTGATTGAAAGCAGAAAAACTTCTGAGCTTCTTATAACATGCAGAACTCACAGTAACTTTTAAAATTCTTCATTTTTTAAAAAATTTAATAATTTAAGTTTAGATACAACAGTTGTAATTTAAGCTACAAATAAACACAAATGTTGAGGCACTCACTGACTGGTTTAATTACATTAAAGAAATAAATTGAAAAACCGGAAAATAGAATGGTGATACTGTAACATTTTTCAGTAACTTACACAGAAATGAGCACATTAATATATTTGATTTGCAATTTGTAAAAAAGCAGAACATTATTCTTCATTTATATGGCCCAGACACATTTATGCAACCCTTTGTAAAGATTGTCCATCATTCTCATCTTGTTTATTTTCTAAGTTCTTTTTCATATTCACACTAGACACTAGGGTCAGTTGTCTTGGGATTGTGGGTGGTAACCAGAGTATCTGAAGGAAAGCAGTGCAGACATAGGGGTATATATATATATATATATATATATATATATATATATATATATATATATATATATATATATATATATATATATATACTAAAGATCAAGAGCTAAAACTTGGAGCAAAAATAAAAAAAAAGTAATATTCTCTATAAAATCTGCAATTTACTAAAAAGTAAATAACAACCAATGTTGGGGAAAATGCAATGAGAATTTATGCCAGCAAGTGGGGTTTCAGTAGTGTCACCAACTAATTCCTTTAAGTTTGTTTAGGGAATTCTACATGTTTACATGAAAAAAACAAATATTGAGTTGTTTGCCTTTGAATTAACTTCTGTACGATGTAGGGAGTGATTGTGACGTATGGAGTCCCAAACCCAAATCAAACTCCAAGGTTCCGGTCTAAGCACACTCTTCTGCCTGTAGCAGCCACCTTTGGCTTCGGGTGGAGCCGTTCACTAATCAGATGCTGCCAGGTCTTAATGCGGGAGAACAAGGGAGAAAGTTCTGAGTGAGCAAGGGAACCATACGTGTTAACAGGAACTACAGTAGGATCGTGGTCAGGGACAGGCCAGGTCGATACCAATCAGGAAAGTACAGCACAAAATCAGAAGGCAGGAGCGTAGTCAAGGTCACAGGCAAGGTCAGTACACAGTAAGCAGTAATAAATAGACAGGATCTAAGAGAGAAGTCAAGATACAGGCAAAAGATCAGGACCGGCAGCAGACAAGGCTTGGTCAGGGTCAGGCAGGGTCAAAAACTAGGAAGAATACAATATAAACACACTTAGGAACTATGAGAATAGACCTACAGTACATTGGGCAATGAGCACTAGCGTGTGAGCCCTTTAAATATTAGAAAAAAAAAGCCGTAGTGCAATGACGTCATGCTCCACAACATTAAACCCCGAAGCGGTGATGGACGCGCGTCATTCCCTTTTGGATGCTGGCAGATGTGAGTCGAAGCACACAATGGAGGAAGAGCTCAGTGAGCGTCCCTGCCTTGGGTATAACGAGTGTCCCGATTGCACCCCCATTAGACCACCAGGTACTTTATTTACAGTGATATTCGGAGGAAATTTGCAACTGCTTTTTATTTTAATTTTTTTGTAGTTTTTATTTCCCTCTACAGCATCTCTACAGTTTGCAATTTCAGCAATTTGGTTGCTAGGGTCTGAATTAATGTAGCAATCATGCATTGATTTGAATAAGCGACTGAAATATGAATAGGAGAGGGCCTATTTCTAAATTCAAAAACTATAGAAAATAAATCATAAGGACCAATTGAAAAGTTGCTTAGAATTGGCCATTATATAACATAACTAAGGGGCCCATTTACTTAGCTCGAGTGAAGGAATAGAAGAAAAAATACTTTGAATTTCGAATGGTCGAATATGGCTACTTCGACCATCGAATGGGCTACTTCGACTACGACTTTGACTTCGAATCGAACGATTTGACCATTCAATAGTCAAAGTACTGTCTCTTTAAAAAATACTTTGACCCCCTAGTTCGCCACCTAAAACCTACCGAGGCCTTCCCCATAGGCTTCCTAACAATTTTCTGATTGAAGGAATATCCTTCGATCGATGGATTAAAATCCTTCGAATTGTTCGATTCGAAGGATTTAATCGTTCGATCGTAGGAATAGCGCTAAATCCTTCAACTTCGATATTCGAAGTCGAAGGATTTACATTCGGCAGTCGAATATCGAGGGTTAATTAACCCTCGATATTCGACCCTATGTAAATCTGCCCCTAAAAGTTAACTGAAAGGTGAATCAGCCCTTTAAAGTTGAACTACCACTTTAAGAGAATTGCACTGTAGGGTTAAACAATGAGCCCAGTTCAATATGATGTTGTTGTTAATGATTTGAATGTGTGTTCTCCAAGGTATTTTATGACCACAGGCCTGTCTAAAAGCTCCATAGATTTCTTTGCATGGAATCATCATTTCTGTATATTTAAACAATACTCAATCCAAACACAAATGGTCCCCAAATTAGTTTACAATTTGTTAACTTAAAATCTTGTTACTTCTCGGGGAAAAGTCTAGGCAAGTAACATAACTATATAAATAATAGATCCATTGCACATACTAGCAACTTTAATGTAAACTAATGGAGATCCATTAGAAGTTTGTGATATATTATCATTCAGCAGCTATACAAGTTTATTTTATAAGGGGCAGCCACACAATGCTTCCATGCGTTCATAATGATATATCTTGAGTCTGTGACCTCAACAATCACAATGTGCTGTAGTGCTGCTGGCAGTGATGAGAGTACAATTAGATGTATTGATGAAATAGTTTGCAAGTTTCTCTCTGTTCTGGTTTACCCCATAATGTAGTGTTATTTTTCTAGCTTCTTTGGTCATAACTTTTCCAACAACTGCTCATGGGTGGTTGCAGCAGCCTACTGTTATATGAGTCTATACATTTATTTCTTTTTTTTTACTTTTTGTAGCTGTAGTTCGGCTCTTATCTCAGCTAGTGTCTCTAATGTTGTGCATTAAGTCAGAAAAATACCTCTTTTGTGAGGTCTTCTATCAGTTGAGTTATGTTCTGGTGAGATAACTCTGGGCTTGGCTCTGTATGTTAACGACATCTTGACCGAGTGCTATTGATTAGTGCAATTTTTACATAGTGCAAAAGACTTAAAATGTTTCCCTCTTGGGTTTTGTGGCCTTTTGGGAGATTTGGTTATTGGACATAAATCAGTCCAACTGGAAATCTTTCTGGAGATATATTGATAATATTCTGATTTATTGTCTATGCCATATAAAATATTTTTTAGCCTTTATTTCTATCTTCTTTTTCATCTCTCATGCACTTTTATTATTGTCAGAATATAAAATTCACTGGAGCATAAGTGATTAATGAATTAGATATCTGCTGTCCCTTGAGCACACAAGCTCCATAGAATTGCATGATGAATGCAGTATAGACAGATTTCTACTTAAAATACTAAGCCAGAGCAGGGGGCAACGGTACCCAAAATTATACAAGAAGAAAGTTGGATCATTCTGAAATATTATATTAAATAATATATTTACTTTTTAAAAATGCTATAACTTGCTGGGTTTTGTAGCAGTGATTAATCTTAATTCCATATTCAGACTGTCTTCAGTAACATAATTAAATATTAAAATAGCTCATTTAGAGAATATAGGGAATTATCTGCATACTAATAGTTTTTCTCCCTCATCTAGGATGCATAACAGTGGGTTATCTAATTTCTGACAGCTTTCTTTTCACATATTCATATCTCGACACTTTCCACTGCAATTAAAAGTGTAAAGCTCTTACAGCAGTAGAAAAAAAAATATCACATTCACATAAAATGTATATTCAGCCTTTTCTCTTCTGAAAACCACTCCGAAAGCTAATTAAAATCAAGCAACAGAAAGATAATTAAGATTGGTCTTAATTCTGAACCCTAGAGTTATGAATTATTTTGCTGGCAAATGCTGCTGCCAGAATGTTCCCACGTCTTTGAAAATACACTCTAACCCCCCAGCTTAATTGTAATCTCATTTAACAAAAAACTGAAACAAAGACTCAATATTCGAAGAAATTATACATTTACATTTTGGACAGTTTTGCAGTGCCAAAGTCTTTTCGCATATTGCTATTGCTAAAGAGAGACATATACAATGAAAACAACCTTCCTGTCATTGCATTGACTGGATTTTCTTTTAAATACCTTCCCCCTTGCTCCTGTCCTTCATCATTTTTCTCAGTACTGTCTCAGCTGGTTGCCTTGTTCTCCTGCTACTGCCTTCTGCCTTTAGTCGCTTTGTAATGCTGTTACTGACAGAATATTGATTTAGGGTCTTATTCAGTCAAATTGCTGTCAGCAGGGAAGATACACATATACGAGAAAAACCTGCCATATTTTTAATAAAAAAATTATAAAATTGATTCACTTCTATGAAACAGTGCAAGTGCCGTTTGTGGTGCACTGAACACTGCGGATAGATGTTCTTCAATTACAAAAAAGTAAGACTGTAGGAGACGGTACCCGAGCTAGAATCAAACTCATAACCTTCGCACTGCAAGACAGTCACGTTACCCACTAAGCTACTCCTTTTACCCATGGCCCATCAGGACAGGGGGCCAAACAACAGACCTTTCATCTTCTGTAATTTTGATTGAAGCACCTCCATATTTCTAATCATCTACAGGAGCTTCACAACATAAGCATTTTAACAATAGCCTATCTTTATGTTTTACTTCAAATATCTACCATAATAAATGTTCCAATGTAATCTTTCTAAAAACTGTCATCTGCAGCAGAGACCTTTTTTTTTTTCTTGTTGTGTCCAATGTAGAGATAGCTTGTGGAGTTCTGCTTGTTTGTTTTACAGCAGTGAACCAAAAATGGCAAGAGATTTGATATCTCTGTTTTGTTTGACCTGCCTTATGTTGGGGTTTAGACTGATAGAATTAAAGTGGACCTGTCATCCAGACACAAAAATCTGTATAATAAAAGTCCTTTTCAAATTAAACAATTCCACATTAGCTGTAGCACACGAGTCTTTGTTTAGTGATATAAAACGTGTTCTTTATTGGCTCAGTGCAGACATCCAAACATGGCAACGTTTCGGGCCACACAGGGCCCTTTATCAAGCCCTGTGTGGCCCGAAACGTTGCCATGTTTGGATGTCTGCACTGAGCCAATAAAGAACACGTTTTATATCACTAAACAAAGACTCGTGTGCTACAGCTAATGTGGAATTGCTATATTGGGACTGGTCAAAGGCAGGAGGCCTGATAGGCTGTTTAGCACCGGATACCTGAAAAGGTTGTATGGAGAACAGGTGAGCACTCTAATTTCTTTGTGTGGAATTGCTTTTCAAATTAAACATGAAATCCAATTTCTATTTTTTATTAAAGCATTCATAGCTGTTGTAAGTTCATTTAAAAGTCTCAGCTGTCAATCAAATATTGTCTGCCCCTCCTCTATGCCAGTGGCATAGAGGCGGGGCAGACAATTACTTTCGCTTTCCATTCAGCACTTCCTAGATGTCACTGCCCTCCCCACATTCCCCTGTTCTCTTTACCGTTTAATTGTGTAGCCAGGGCATGGGGATGGCCATCAGGTCCCCCATTCTGGTGCACAAACAAGATTCTGAGATGATACAAGGCTTCTCTTAATAACACTGTCCACAAAATGGCTGCTTCCTGCTTGCTGTAATTATGAATCCCCAGACTGAAGGAAACAAGATGTAAATAATTTATATAGTGTAATTTAAGTTCATTTTGCTTGACTAATGTGATAAAATAGGATTTGGATTTTTTTTTTTGGGTGACGGGTCCCCTTTAAGTCTGGATACATTGTGATGCGCAGTAAAGTAAGTAAGAATGGTTTTACCAGGGAGTCTCAGAGGAGATATCATGGAAAGATTACACACCTCACATATAGGTTTAGAAGGTTACCCACAGTGTGCTAGGCATTGTGTGCATTGGCATTGAATGAATGACCAAATAAGAAATCAGTGTTATGACATGTTCCTGCCTTATTAAATGGGGGAGAGCAAACATCTTTTCCTTTTTGGACTACATCTGTTAGCAAAAGTGAATGGTGTTTTGACTGAGTAACTGAGGAGGATGCTGTGTTTAATTTCTGATTAAGGATGGCACACTGTATCCCAGTGATCCCCAACCAGTACCTTGTGAGAAACATGTTGCTCTCCACTCCCACTTATGTTGCTCCCAGTGTCCCACTTCGAAATTCCTGACTTAAAGGCAAGTTTTGGAGGCATAAAGGCACATGTTTACACCAGCAGAACCTCCTGTAGACTAGCAGTCCACATAGGGCTATCAATTAACCTTTGACAGCCCTTATTTGGCATCCCCAAGGAATTATTCCTTCCTTGTGTGGCTCATTTTTCTGATGAGGGTGGTAATTTGATTGTGGATAGATACCTCTTCCCACAACTCAATGGTTAAATATTACACCAGCCAAGAAAGCACTCATTTTTATGAACCAGTTTATTTCACCTTCATACCCCTCTATACATCTTGTCAGATAAACTGAATCATCTTGTCACTAAGTATGCATTTTAGGTCTTAAAGAACACCTGCAAATCATACTTTATTTTATGACCCATATCTATGAAGTGAAGTGGTGGTGGTGGTGGTCGCCTGATGGTAAACATCTTATTTAAATAGAAAAAAGAATAGAAGCACAAATAAATTACTGCATACATCTATGTCTCTCAGTAGGACAATTATACTAAACACAAGGCCAAAGTAACATTGGATTCGTTTTAGAACAAAAAGAGTCATGTTCTGCAATGGTCCAGTCAAAGTCCTGATGTTTATTCTGCTGGAAAATCAATGAGAATATTTGAAACTCAAGGTACACAATCTTATCCAGCAAACATGAATAACAAGAATGGGCCAAAATGTCTCCAAAAGAATGTGCAAAGCTGGTACTTTTCCAAAATGTATAAAGCTGTTATTGCTGCAGAAGGTGGCTCTACTAATATTAAAATGTGGGTCCTGAATAGCTTTGCCAACTGCAGATCTTTTTATTTCTCTTTTTTTCCCCAACATAATACAATGTCAAATGTACACAATTTCAGTGTAGGATTTGTGTTTCACTAACATGTGAGAACTGATAAAGGGAATGAATGTTTGATATATATGCTTAAGGTTAAAAACCGAGCATAAAACCAGCAGCGTTTTGAAGCTCAGCAGTTTTGCCCTCTCATGAACAGGAAGGTCGAATCATGGGTCTAAATCATTTTCAATTCTTAGCTGACATTTCATTGCTACAAGTGCTCATTTTCAGCATGCAAATAAGACCTAGTAAAAGAGGTATGTTGCTGTTCTTATTTCATGGGTATTTGATTACTTAGACATCTCTATGCAAAAGAAGAGGTGATTCAAATAGGAAAAGAAGAGGCAATCTGAGAGTGTTGATGAAGTGACATTGATTCAGCACAGTTACATGAGATGATATTAAATGTAATCAGTCTCCATGCAAATCAGCCCCCTGGTGTAGCATTTTAATGACAACTCAAAATAACTATCACTCTCTTCCAAGTCACGCATATTTGGTAGATTAAACCAGTCTGCATTTTAATGCAGTGAAACACAACCTGCTTACAGAATATACGAGTCATGCATTTACTCCTGGCTTGTATTCAATTTTCAGGAGTAAAAAAAACAACAACGTATCAATTTAAATTCTTTAACTGACGGAATATTTAGGTTTCCACTGCAATACGTTTGAGGCAGATCCTATTCATCTTCATTTAAGTGCATGATCACATCTGCAGTAATAATTCTAAATATTATTGATAAAATATTCTGCTATACTAGTGCAAAGAAAAGGGAACTCAAATGTTTAACGTTAGGTAGAACTACATTTTGTAAACTAATGCAGCCAACTTAATACCAATATAAGTGTACGTTGGGAAAGCAGCAAGGGCAGTTATCAATATAAGACTGCATTTTGTTATTCATTGTTGCCCCCTATTTCATATTTTGACCATGAGCTGCTACTTGGATTTATTGTTTGTTGTTCAACAAAAACAGAATAACATATACAGTATATCATTGTATGTGGCTCACTTTTAAAGGCAAACCACTTGAATACCAGCTATATATTCAGTTTTTATCTATCCATTTTTAGGTTTTATCTATCCATTTTAAAGTTTTTCCGGCTGATTAATACACCATTTATTGTGGTTTAACCTATAGACATCAATCAGACATTTGACCTATTTGTTCTAACTACATTAGACTCTTCAAATGTAAATGTTGATTAATTTACCTTAGGTAGCTATGTTGTTAGGGTCTTGAGAAAACCATGATGTCATGATTGAGTACACAATTTACAAACTGTTAGGGAGTTATTTACTTAGATCCGAAATTCCCCGAAATCCGAAAAATTCTTGATTTTCTTTATAAAATCTGACTTTTAAATTTTTTTTCGGAATTTATTAAACCCCGAGGGCTAAAAAGCCAGAATATAAAAACACGGTATCTCAAATCTGTCGAGGTTGCATAAAAGTCATTAGGAACAGTCCCATTGATTTTTGGTTGTGTCGGGGGTTTCCAGCAATTTCACTATGTTTTTGGAGCTTTCAGATGAAAACTCCTAAAAATTCGGAGTTTTCGGGGAAAATTCACGAAAATTTTTTGAAAATCTGAGCTTTTTATAAGAGATTTACTGTTTATTGTTCACAATGCGTAGCAATATTGCAGTGCAGGACATTGTATGTGACATTCCACAGACATAATGAATATGTTATGTATGATGCTTTTGTGGATATGGCAATAACGCATTCTCGTTAAAATAAAATCGGAGCTTTTCCCGCAAAGCATATTTTCGGGAAAATGTAATAATAAATAAGCATTAAAAACCAGAGCGGGTTAGATCGGAGTTTGTAGCAGCCGATATTGAGATAAATTTGCACCTTGATAAATAACCCCCTTATTGTTCAGGTAAATTAGGTGGAACTGATGGAGAGTGTTAGAGAGAAGCTAATGTGTGATGTCGTTGTTATGATGCTGTAAACACACACCTTGTTTATTATTATTATTATTTTAGTTGTTATTATCCTTTATTTACATAGCACCAAATACGTTTAAATTATTTTACAGAGGATTCATCATTTCTTTTAGAGTAACCATTAAACTCTATCACAGACAAACCCACTCTGAGCCAGTTAACCTGCTAGGAAATTTGGGAGAGAACAAAAACAATCAGAGGAAACCCAAGTATATGTGGTAAGACTACACAACTTAAAGCACATAGGGGCAGATTTACTAACCGGCAAATTTTCTCCAGGGTTCATTTCATATCCATCGCAACACTTCGCCAGGTGCAAATGCACTCAGACTACACCAGTTCACTAATATGCAGAGTTTCGTCCTGGGCGCCGAAAACTGACGACTTTTCACTAGCGTTACTTTGGCAGTGTGAGCATTTGAAAGCAAAGATGCGCTAGCATTCATTTCTGCCTAGCTTTGATCTTGCGCTAAGGTCAATTTGCATAGGACAGAAAATTTAAAGTTGTATGGACGTCTTTATGTTAAATGTTGGTGCAAATACTTACAAATTCCACTTTTTAAAACACATGTCCAGGGATAGAGTTATTAAAATGCCCTACACATGAGCCCACTGTAAAATAAATGTTCCATATGTTAGGAAATGTCTGGAAAAAAACGGTTCCCCAAAAAAAGTTTGTTAGGACTTTTCCAGGCAATCACGCTGAAAAAAGGAAAAGACACCAGCATTTTTTGAACTTTGATGCATCTAGATGCTTGATAACACTTCGCCGGTTCTGAAAGAGGTAATGTTCAGTAAAATCCACATTTTAGTGAATTTAGTAACGTCCGCTCGCCAGAGCGAAAAGTCGCCTGGTGATAATGAGTGCGAATGACGCTAGCAACGTTCCCATTCGCTAGCGAATTGGCGCCTGTGCCTGTCAGTAAATTGCCGATGTCCCTGCAGTTGGCAACGCTGGTGAAAAGTCGCTAGCCACTTCGCTCTTTAGTAAATCTACCCCATAGTTTCTTGTTTGGAATCAAATCTAGGACCTTAGTAAGGCAAGGCAGCAAAACTTGCCGATAGTTCATTTATTATAAAAACAAAAGTGCATTGATTGTTAGTATTACAACTGTCAATAGTTATTACAATCACGCAACTGCCCACTACTGGCATTACTTGCAATTTGTAAAGTCATATGGAATTTTCCTCCTTTTCTTCTTTGGAACTGTTGCAGATACGTTATGCTGTGCTTTAAATTAGGTGTATTTAGAGTGGTCTTTATTTACGGACAACCTGAACTGACAAATCAAAGGAATAGTTTCAAAATGTTAAAAATGTAATGGTTACACTGTCATTGAAGTTAGCACCATTTTATCTATGAGAAAAGATTTGCCTCATGCAGTGCATTAACAGGACCAGCTAAAAGCTGTCCTTGATGACTTTGAGTTATTTTTTTAGCTGGGAAATCAGCTCTTTTAGTGCATTGATATAGCAGAGATCACAACCCCTGACCTCCCTGACCTGCTCTGAATGTTTTTACTACACCCAGTGGCAGCAGACCCTGAAATGCTCCTGGATAATGTGGTAGTAAGGGGCTGGTGTCCTTGAAAGTAGGTTCAGATTTAGGCTACTTATTACTTTATTCTCTGCAAGCCTACCGGTCACAGGTAAGTATGCAAATTCTTTGACTATCTGCAAGGTTCCCTATGCCCACTGACTAAGTCCCCCTTTCACTCAAATGTCTCTTATGAAACCTGGATTTGCCAGTTTAACTAAACTCAAACTGTAGGTAGCATTATTTGGTATGGTAGTGCACACTCTGATGCCTTTCATTTTAAAGGTTGGATGGTATTACAACATGATACCACTGTCATGTATAATGACCCAACCATCTCAGTAATGTTCTAAAGAAATTGCTAATACTAGATTTCCCTGTGATTCTGTCAGACCAATTTTAAATAACATACAACCACTGACCTGGAGAAGAAAGTCCACATATGTTCATGGCTTCACGTAGCAATTATTCATCAGCAAGCAACAGAATATTCAGTAGAGATACTGAACTAAAGCAACGCTCGTAGAATGATTAGTGTGGAAGGCTTCAGTGAAGCTGTGCAGACTCTGGCTGTGCAACCTCTCCAACTCTAATTGCTCAGACAGGCTGAAGACAAAAAAAAAAAGAAAAAAAAAAAGAGTTTGCAAAAGAAAAATATCAAAAAATAATGGATGATTTTACAGATTCAAACTTTAAAACACTCTTGATAGTTGATAGTTTTTCAAGAAAAGAGACGGCACCAAAATAATTAGAAAGGAGTGTAATGTCTGTAAAATGCAAGTATATACTGTACTTGTATACGAGATATACTCGTGCAATGGGGAACCTGCATTTTTGCTGTTAGTACCCCATTAATGAATGTAATGACTCTCTTGGCATCATGGCACATGTATTAAAACCATATTGAACTTTTTGTGTGATTAACTAATAAATAGACACTGATATGGAAGCCAAATCACACATTTACACACCTCTGTCTTAAGGGAAACTATTGATACAACTTTAAGGGGCAGATTCACTAACGGTCGAATTTCGAAGTTAAAAATACTTCGAAATTCGACCCTCGAATTGAAATCCTTCGACTTCGAATATCGAAGTCGAAGGATTTAAGCGCTAAACGTTCGTTCGATCGATCGAAGGATTTTTCGTTCGATCGAACGATTAAATCCTTCGAATCGAACGATTCGAAGGATTTTAATCCAACGATCGAAGGAAAATCCTTTGATCAAAAAAAGTTTAGCAAGCCTATGGGGACCTTCCCCATAGGCTAACATTGACTTCGGTAGGTTTTATCTGCCGAAGTAGGGGGTCGAAGTTTTTTTTAAAGGGAAAGTACTTCGACTATCGAATGGTCGAATAGTCGAACGATTTTTCGTTCGATTCGTTCGATTTCGTTCGAATTCGAACGAATTTAACCAATTCGATGGTTGAAGTACCCAAAAAATACTTCGAAATTCGAATTTTTTTCATTCGAATCCTTCACTCGAGCTTAGTGAATCGGCCCCTAAGTATTATTTTAAATATCTGGTATTTATATTTTGGTATTTTTGCCTTGTAGGTTTTAGCTTTATAGTTTTAAGTTTCTAACCCAGTATGTGAAATAAAATAAATTTTCACCATATGATAAAATATGTAAGGTAGTTATTTAAAATAACCCTTATGTAAAGGGAATAGTATCTTTATGTCATGTTTAAGTAAAAGTGTGCTGATCTTAGCCAATCTTAGGCTAAAAAATTATTCTAATATAGTTAGTTAACCAAAAATGTAAAGGCTGGAGTGAGTGGATGTCTAATATAATAGCCAGAACCCAACTTCCTGCTTTGAAACTCTCTTAGAGTCCACTGGTTTCCAGTCACTAACCAATCAGTGACTTGAGGGAGGGGGGGTCATGTGGGCCATTACTGTTTGCTTTTGAACCTCTTTGTTAAGACTTAGAAGCAAACTCACTGAACATTTGTGTCCCATGTGGCCCCCACTTAAGTCCATGACTAACTCAGAGTTAGAGAACTGCAAAGCAGGAAGTAGTGTTCTGGCTATTATGTTAGACATCCAGTCATTCCAGCCTTTATACATTACATTTTTGGCTAACTAACTATATTAGAAACTAAAAGGCAACGCATATACCATATATAGAATTTTGAATAAAAGGTGTGTGCCAAGTAGGGTTGCGATTTTTTCTGGAAAAAAATACCGGCCTTCCTATATATTTATCTTTTTCCCCTATTAATAACATTGGGATCAACCATAATTTTTACAGGCAGGCTGGTAAAATACTAGGCAAGTGGCAACCTAGTGCCAAGTAACCTTCCTTTAAAGTGCGCAAGTGCAGGCAAGTGGTGAATGACCCCCACAGGTCACAACATAAATGTGCCTCCACTAATCCTAAGGTAAGTATGCCTATTCACCAGATGCAAAGTTGGTCTATAGCATATCACAAAAAACAGAGGATGATGTCACAGTTGAATTGATCCTCACTGAATGGATGAACCTATATGTCTCTTCTGCCAGGGTTCTGTTCGGACAACTCCACAACTCCACTTCCTGCCAACCTAGACGATTGGAGTACAGACGCGAAGGGAATGAATGATTAAGTTCCAACCACAAGGTCTCTGTGCCCTGGCCCGGCAACCAATCACACTGATACCTGCGACTGACTGCTTGTTGGTACGGCTGCATGCAGAGAAGTGTTATGCTGTGGCTCTTATTTTTTAGGAATAATAACCTGGGGACAGCAATAGCTCTCAATGGGTTCTCCAACTTGTAAAGGGTAAGAAATCAATTAAATGTATATATACACTGTTTCACGTGACAAACGCTGCTTTAAATGTTGGTCATATTTACAAATAGCCATAAATAAATAAAGTCATAAAAACTGTTTAATGTTTATTGGAAATTTGCTTAGGATGACATTTTCTCTTGTTATTAGGCAGCATTTTATTGTTTGTGTTTATTTCTCTTCTAACATAAACTGAAAATAAATTGTACCTCTGTTTCTCCTTTGTATATTTAAAAGTTGATATACATAGCTGAACTGAAGATGACAGCATTGCACTATATTGAGCTCTTTAGCACTATGACAAAATAATGTCCTTTACGCAGGACAGTCTTTGATCTTGCCAGAATTTTTTTTCCAATGCTACGGTCTTAAGGTACATAATACGTTTTATATGCCAAGACTGCACTTTTTTTATGACACTATTTAATGTTTCATAAATTGGACTATTTCCAATATAAAAATGACCAGAATCTTTTGTGATGCATACTATGGTAGTTATTAAATAGTACCCCTTATAAAAAAATCTGAGATCTTGCATCAGTTATTATGACTTACATTTAAGGTGTATCCAGTTATTTCCTAATTTAAAATCATCTTAAAGTCAGCTACACAGGGTAAAGGTGGGATTCACATTTGGCTTACATGAAACACAAGTCACCAAAGGGTGTGGTTGTGCATTCCAAATTTAGAGATCTTAGCTGCTCCATCTGTTGTTGGGATGTTTTTGGTTTCATTATAGTTCTTTCTAATTTTCTTAATAAATTACATCCATAGAGTTGAATTATTTGGCATCAGGGGCATAACTACAGAAGAAGCAGACCCTGTGGCTGCAGGGGGGCCCAGAGTTATAGGGGCCCCATGAGGCCCTAATTCATATACAATTTCAATAAATATAAGTAAAACAGGACATTTTGGGGGCCTGAAAATAATTTGTTGTCGGGCCCAGTAATATCTAGTTATGCCACTGTTTGGCATTAAAGGTGAATAAAATTTTTTGTTTCAATCGTGAATTTAGGCTGGTTCTGCTGTCTTGAAGGCTTGCTTATAGTGTTGTAACTGGCAATAATATAACGAGTGCTGTTTTTGTCAGGGCCGCTTCTGCCATGAGGCAAGGTGAAACCCTTGCCTCAGGCGGCAGCGAGCGGCCACTTACAAGAGGCGGCAAAAAGCCGCCTCTTGTAACTTTAAGAGCTGAACTTCCGGAACTTCGGCTCCGCTAGTGCAAAGAGCGCTATTGCACTGAATGCACTAGCGATACTGCCCCCTGAAACCCGCTCCGACGCTAATTTTTAAGCGCGGAGCGGGAGAGGAGGGGGCGGCATCTGGGCTGCTGCCTCAGGTGGCAGCAGCCCCAGAATCGGCGCTGGTTTTTGTTTCAGATTCCTCCACCTCCAAACAGCTGTTGGGATGGTGGCCTCTAACCAATTAGCAAATTTTGTTTCAATCGTGAATTTAGGCTGGTTCTGCTGTCTTAAAGGCTTGCTTATAGTGTTGTAACTGGCAATAATATAACGAGTGCTGTTTTTGTCAGAGCCGCTTCTGCGATGAGGCAAGGTGAAACCCTTGCCTCAGGCGGCAGCGAGCGGCCACTTACAAGGGGTGGCAAAAAGCCACCTCTTGTAACTTTAAGAGCTGAACTTCCGGGTTTTAACCCGGAAGTTACCCTCTGTCCAACCAATTGAGTTTCCTGGAGCATTATGAGGTCCTCCCCAGACTTCCTCAACTGTTCTAAAACGACTGATATTTTGATCCTGTCATTAGGCCCCTGTGTATTCCAAAATAAGAGTATAACCTATTAGCGTGAAATCATACTTGTTTAAGAATATACATGAATGTACAGAAAGATCCATTTGGAGACCACCACACCTATTCTGGAACTATGTGAAGTTGTGTATGGTGCTGTATTGTGGAAGAATGTACTGGTACATAAAGCATTAGAGAGATTATTATATGATCCACTTATATTTTTATACATATTTATCATATCACCCCTTAAGCGCCCCTTCTCCAGTGTGAACAACCCAACTTGGCCTTTCCTTATAGCTGAGATTTTCCATACCTATTACCAACTTAATTTATTTGGAAAGACAGAAATACAAACCCCCGCTCACTTATTGCCAAGAAAAATGTATTAATAAATAACTTGTGAATTCAATTAATTAATTATAATAATCTAATTGGTGAAAAAGTGTGCAGAATTCATCGATCAATTAAAATGCTAGTGCTTGAATATTATAATCGATACCTATACATATTGAATTAATAACTTATATTTTTAAAATATAATTTATTAAATCCTTAAAAACTGTACCATCAATTGTGAGAAGATAAATTTAAATTAAATTAATGATATTACTAGTGTTCTTGCTGAAGAATCGCAATTGAATTAGCTTAACAATTGTGAACTTGAATTCATTAACTTATTAAGTGCTAGACCGTCATTTGAAGATTGAAATAGGAATAGGAAAATGATAGAGGTGGAGAGGTTTTTAAGGATTTAATCAATTATATTTTAAAAATATAAGTTATTAATTCAATATTTATAGATATTGATTATAATATTCAAGCACTAGCAATCAATGAATTCTGTACACTTTTTCACCAATTAGATTATTATAATTAATTAATTGAATTCACAAGTTATTTATTAATCAATTTTTCTTGGCAATAAGGGGGGTTTTACTTCTGTCTTTCCAAATAAATTAATTTATACCAGAAAATTATACCTCCCTCTCTCTTTAAGGTGAATCTTCTAGAAGAATAGGTCTGTCTCCCTTTTCGACTTTTTTATTACCAACTTAATTGACCTTCTCTGGGCCCAAGGTACAGTAGAAAGTGGGTTACTTTTTCTGTGATAAACTCTGATCTCACATTTTGAAAAATCTGACCTTTAATTTAGTTAAGAAAAGTCTAACATGCAATGTATTGTGCTCCATGGGGCATATCAGGTGGGATTGCCCCACTGCCAAACGACTCTGGATACTGGTCTATACCAGTAATAATTAATATATACCAGTAATAATTAATGACATCTTTGCCATCCCACTAAGAAATGACCCATATAACACTCTTTTAAACAAGCCAATTGATGGCTTTACCAATAACACCATAATTTTCAGCACCACTAAACAAATTATAGCCAAATCATGGTATACCCCCATGCTAGACTTCACCATGGTGAAAACTAGGATAGATAATGTAATAGTGATGGAGAAATTACCTTCAACACTTAGGGGCAGATTTATCAAGGGTTGAAGTGAAAATTCGAAGTAAAAAAATTCAAAATTTTTGTGCACTTCGAATAGGCCAAAATTCAATTTGAATTTGAAAAAAGTTACACTATTCGAACATGGAAATTTATCTGTCTCTTTAAAACTTCGACTTTAACCATTCGCCATCTAAAACCTGCTGAATTTCTGTTTTAGTCTATGGGGGACCTCCTAGAACCTTTTTGATTGAATTAAGTTTTTTGGGGCAAATACTTTGTTTCGAATTCGATCTAAAACTTCGATTCAGACTAATCAAATACAGCCTATTCACCTGAAGTTAAATATGTTGTTTTTTTTAAATAAATATCGATTGGTCTATTTTTATTCAAATTTTGAAGTTATGGGAGTTCAAAAAAACTCACAATACTTCGAAATTTGAACCTTGATAAATCTGCCCCTTAAAGGAGAACTAAAGCTTAACTAAAGAATTAGCTAGAAATGTTGTACATTATGTTTTGGACTTCTGTACCAGCCCAAGGAAACCACAGCCCTTTAGCAGTAAAGATCTGTGTCTCCAAAGATGCCCCAGTAGCTCCCCATCTTCTTTTCTGTTCATTCACTGCACATGCTCTGTGCTGCTGTCACTTACTGAGCTTAGAGACCCATTCACAATATACAGTAAACCTCGGGCCTATTTATCAAGGGTCGAATTTCGAATTGAAAAAACTTCAAAATTCGAATTCAAAAAGACCGACCGAAATGAAGTTGAAGTTTTTTTGGTCATATAGGTCCGAATTCGATTCAAAGTTTTTCCCCCCCAAAAAATTAGATTTTTCAAAGTCCGCCAATTGTCTCCATAGGTTCTAGGAGGTCCCCCATAGGCTAAAACACCAATTTGGCAGGTTTAAGATGGCGGATGGTCGAAGTCGAATTTTTAAAGAGATAGTACATTATAAATTTCGATATTCGAATTTTTTAACTTTTTTCAAATTCAAATCGAATTTGGACTATTCCCTAGTCAAAGTACACAAACAATAGCTCGAAATTCGAATTTTTTTCATTTGAAAATTCACCTCGACCTTTGATAAATCTGCCCCATAGAATATGAAAATATATGACTGATTAGTAATTAATACAGATAATTGCTACATGGCAGCACAGTAACCAGTGCAACTAGCATCAGAATTTAATAATCAGTCCTGTAGCATCATCTTATATTACAGACAAACTTAATTTTTTCCGCTTGATAATTTGCGACGACCTCTAAACTTTCCAAGATGGTGACCCCCTGTGACAAGTTTGTAGTCCTGGATCATTGCTGCTATTGACAAGCTGAAACTTTAGGCTGGTGCAATAAGTTCAGTACATAAAATATAGCATTTTTGGCCATATTAATTTTTAGGGTTTAGTTCTCCTTTAAGGATAAGCAGAAAATTGTTTAATACAATTTGGTCTCCATGGTTGACCTATATGGGCAGTGCAAATTCCATAATTGGTGGTCACCCCCATTGAAGGTCCTTTTAGCTGACACAACCCGTGGACTGTATGCATTCCCCCAAGGGCAAGTGGTAAAGAAGAATTGTGAACCAAGTAGTTATACACTGTTAGCTTTGTTTTGAATATTTGATTGTTTCATTTTTGTATTGTAACTTTTACACATTACACCGCTCTGTAACATTTGACAAAGCAAAATCTTAATATGTTAATTAGAATCTGACTATTTGTACATTCTCTACAACATTTGTAACTTATAAACAAAAATGATGATAATTATTGAAACAACAGAGAAAACTTGAGAACATGATTGCTTAAAATATGCGAAACCAACTCGAATGCTGTGAAATCACATCCTACCCTTCATATGAAAATGCAACTCACATTGACTTCTTCATGAAATCAGCAGCCTTTTCTTTTCATGAGTTTTCAAGTTGTTTGCATTTAAATCTTGAATATTCAAATTAACATTTTTTGCCACAAAAAACTAAAATCTGGAAATCTGGAAAAACTTCTTCTGTAAAAAAAAGATTTTAAGACTTACAGGTAAGGAGAAAGGTATTCTATATACATTTCAATAATACTTTCTACAGTAAAAATGTGCAGTAGTATTCTAAATGGAGCAAACACTGTAATGAAACCACTTTCTTGATGACTGGTCACAAAACTTTGAATGTGAGACATACATTTCTATATATGTGTGTGCGGCCTCTCAGAATAACCAAAAGACCGTAGTATTTTCACATTTCATAACTGTGGTTTAAGCTGTTCTTTTCCAGAGAGCAATTTCCATCTCCTTTCCAGCATATTCACATTTCAGTTGATAATAAAGCCATTTTTACCAACCAATAATGCACTGCTCACCTACAATCAGTTTCAGCTTGTGCTCAAGTGTTTCTTCTTGCGTGTGTTCATTTCATTTTAGCTGAAATGCTTAGAGAGAATAACAATTCGACAAAGTGCTAGTCAATTTTCCTAATTACAGTGCCTTTTGAATTCTTGCCTGTTTGCACTAGAAGAACAATCTGAAATTTGGCTCCTACCCACAGAGCTATAGCTGCCAAGGCAAAACAGAAATTTTTAGTGATTGCTTATTTTTGCATCTTTTCTAAACATTCTTTTTGGGCTGTGTGGCAGAACATTTACAGCTGTAAAGCCTAAACTAAACAGGAAGATAACATGCTGCTGTTTAATTAAATATCACTTTCTTTGTGTTTAGAAAATTACAGATACATTATATGACAGCAGTGTGAAACAGAGAGAGATCATTGTATAGAAACTGCAATCTAATGTTTTTTTTTTATCTATTAAGTGGGTTGTTCTTGTATGAATCCATTAGTATGCATGGCATTACCATTAGCATGCTGTGCTGGAGACAAAGTTGTTTGCATAGAAACAAAATATGAAACTAAGCGTCTATATGTATTACAGTTTTTACTATAATTCTATTTTGAAGGACAGATTTCCTGCGAACAATAAATATACAAGCAATCTGCTCTTATTTATAATACAAACGCTTGCATTAGAAATGTGCTTCCTCATTCACCGACTCACTGTAATCACTTTCAAGCAGTAATCTTTAAAATATCTATAATATGAGTCCATATGAGTCTTTATTATTAATCCGAGCAGTAGACACCAAAGTGAACCGGAAGATGAAGAGTCGACTTACAAAGCTCAGTTGGAGTCATGGCAAGAAGGAGCAATTTTGTTCAGCAGCAATGGACAATCTACTGTGTATTTGATTTCCAATGCTTATATATCTACTCCCTACTTAAATATCTACTCAGCCATAGATAGGTGCACTACAATAACTCCTAACAAAGTAAACAATGTGACACTTGACTGCATTACTTGTGACATTATCCAAACCAATGTTTTCTTTGCAGCTAAAGAACTGAGAGCATCTCTCATTAGCAGTGTCAGACAAGGCTGGTGAGACATTGGGAAAACCCCAGTGGGCCCCCTGGCCTCCGCTGAAAAACACAAATACCCCAGTTTCATGTTCATTGATTCACATGAACTTCAAAGAGAAATGGTTGAGAATCCAGATCCGCAGTGTCCTTTTCATAAAAAAAATATAAGCTTCACAAAAATAACTACTTCTGAAATATGGTATTTGTTACAGTTGTTAACAGACCACTTTGTAACGGACTATAACTTTGCTCCAAATCAACTTGAAATCAACTTAAAACCAAAACACATGCTTCTGCTCATCATCTAGAGCATTTCAACCCTAGCACTACACCACAGAATACTTCTGCTATAGAGCATTATGAGGAGCGTGCAGAGGATGTCATATTTACCAAAATATTATAAAGAAGAATGATATGGACTAGATCTATAGATTGTAAATCCTTGCAGGCAGGGCACTCATTACCTAATGTACATGTTGGGAACAAATGTGGTGGATGCAGCAAAGAGCATGTCTGACATTATGGGGTAAATGCTGCATTATAGGTAAGTTTCTGAAAATTGTACTTTGCACACTGAACTACATACTATTCAGGTTTCTAAAGAAGACACAGACTACAATATCCAAGTATTTGTGCCTAAAATTAATTTGCATACATCATTTAGGATTCATATGTCCAAAAAAATTACATATGCTAATTGATCTCATTCAAAAATAATTCTAATATCTATCTATCTATCTATCTATCTATCTATCTATCTATCTATCTATCTATCTATCTATCTATCTATCTATCTATCTATCTATCTATCTATCTACTGTATCTATCTATCTATCTATCTATCTATCTATCTATCTATCTATCTATCTATCTATCTATCTATCTATCTATCTATCTATCTATCTATCTATCTATCTATCTATCTATCTATCTATCTATTCTATCTATCTATCTATCTATCTATCTATCTATCTATCTATCTATCTATCTATCTATCTATCTATCTATCTATCTATCTATCTATCTATCTATCTATCTATCTATCTATCTATCTATCTATCTATCTATCTATCTATCTATCTATCTATCTATCATCTATCTATCTATCTATCTATCTATCTATCTATCTATCTATCTATCTATCTATCTATCATCTATCTATCTATCTATCTATCTATCTATCTATCTATCTCTCTTTTTCTGTCATGCTTTCTGTATGAATTAGATGCATCTGTATATACATGTGGTATATTTAAGTGAGTGAGAAATTAGTTTTTCTTCCATTTTACTTTGTAGTTTTCAATGTCATGCCGCTTTTGAGCTAAACTTATGCATGATTTAATAGCATGTATTGCTTCATTGTGACTCACTGCAGAACAGGCAGAACATTTGGAAAATGCTGTAATAGTTACAGAAGAATGATATCATATAAACAGCTTTTATGCTTTCCAAATTACAATTATGCTACATCTGGATGACCTGTGATCATGAAAAATTATGACGTGACAGGTGTTACATGGTTGTGATTTCTCCAGTGAAGTTTTATGTTGCTTCCTGTCAATCTGAATGAGAAAGCAGCTTGCCAGATCATACTAAAATTATTTATCTCCTATACATATCATCCAACAGTGCGTGCTGTTTCTGCAACTGATTAAATTTTTCCTTGACATGGAAGTTCTCAAGCACAGTATGACATGCTGTACCTCTACACTGTACACATTGGTTTAAGCCAGAATATTATCTTTTGCTTGGATGAAACCAAAGCAATTAAGAGGGCTACACAAAGCAGAAACATCTCTTCTAAACTCAAAAACATTTTGGAATAATTACATTTTTTTTCTATTTGTAGTGAGTAAATAAATGAACAGTGTTTTAGAAGCAACTGTTAATCTTGATTTAAAATCCATAATGTGTCATCCCTGGCTTTAGATTTCTTAAAGGGATACTTTCATGGGGAAAATTTTTTTTTCCAAAATTAATTAGTTAATAGTGCTGCTCCAGCAGAATTCTGCACTGAAATCCATTTCTCAAAAGAGCAAACAATTTTTTTTATATTCAATTTTGAAATCTGACATGGGGCTAGACATTTTGTCTATTTCCCAGCTGCCCCTGGTCATGTGACTTGTGCCAGCACTTTAGCAGACAAATGCTTTTTGGCAGGCTGCTGTTTTTCCTTCTCAATGTAACTGAATGTGTCTCAGTGGGACATGGGTTTTTACTATTGAGTGCTGTTCTTAGATCTACCAGGCAGCTGTTATCTTGTGTTAGGGAGCTGTTATCTGGTTACCTTCGCATTGTTCTTTTGTTTGGCTGCTGGGGGGAAAAAGGGATGGGGTGATATCACTCCAACTTGCAGTACAGCAGTAAAGAGTGATTGAAGTTTATCAGAACACAAGTCACATGACTTGGGGCAACTGGGAAATTGACAATATGTCTAGCCCCATGTCAGATTTCAAAATGGATGTCAGTGCAGAATTTTGCTGGAGCAACACTATTAACTGATTCATTTTGAAAAAAATCTTTTTTCCCATGACAGTATCCTTTTAATATACTTTCAGGATTAATACTATATTATACAATAGATTGCCAAATTGTTATGTACAGAAAATCCTTTTGAAATATTAGGTGAATCCCAGACACTCATCTTGGAAGGGGAGCATGCATGGGTGATTCAGAGGGGTCAATAGCACTGCCACACAGTATTTAGAAATATTTTGGACAACTAACCCCCCCTACCACATATTGGTCTAGAGGGTTCTTTGTGGGATCCATGCTTGTTTTTTGTTTCAGATAAATCTAAAATCTCCCTTTTCATCTTAAAGGTTTTTTTATTAAAGCAGTTTCATCTTTTTCTTATTTATCACAATTTTTAATAATCTGAGCTGCTGCCTGTGTCAGTTTATCATCTTGCATTTTGAGCAATCTGCTTTTGAGCTTAAAGTTCTGAACATCTTGGGGTTATGTGCATGTAATGTCACTACGCATGTTACAATGCCATCACATATGCTGTGGCGAAGTGATGTAGGCAGTTAGAGAGCAAAAATGGCTAATAGCTTCCTCAAGGTATCCAAGATGTGGATAAGATTAGGAAGTGTTCTCATAAACATGAGTATATAATCAACAATTGCTTATAAAAGTTAAATTGCTCATAGAATTAGGGGTCTCTTACATTACCAGGACTTATAATATAGGAGACCTGTTATATTTGTCTTGTGACCCTTTTAATTGGAATGGCAACTGCTGAATTGAGACCTCATTTAGAAAAAACTAACAAAATTCTAACAATTGCCTGCTGAAAAGATCCCAATTTCTTGAAATAACCTGCAGGTAATCCCAATACATTCTTTATGTAAATTGATAGGTAATATCAGACAAGGCTGAAGAATTTAATATTATGGATCACTTCTAAAACTGCTGGTTCTTCTGGTTGTCTTCTTGGGACAATGAGATGAAGGCCATTTCATGAAAGTCAAACATGCTGGTGAGAACCAGAAACTTTTTTTGGTCACGATGAGTGAATCTGTCCCATTATGCTTCACTGAAAAATTTGCAAAATTGCAAAAAAATTTGTAAAATGACAAATGTTACCCAACTGAGTTAAATGGCTCCAGTTGCACTGGATTATCTTGTGTCTGCTGCTTATTGTTTGCTTAGTTCCTTCCTCTTCTGTCACTTTCTGGCCTTAGCATTCTGTCTGTCAAAAGAGACCCCTAATACTGAAGGTAAATCCCTGATATTAGAGTTAGGGAAGATAATACATTATTCAGACAAGAAACAATAGGGTCCCAAAGTGGGTTAGACAAAGGATGTCGGCTGGATTAGTGAGAAACAAATGAAGGGTGGAGATAGAGAGATAGAAAGAGAAGGTTTTGACAAACAGGATCAGGACTGGGCTTGGTTTGGTGTTACCATCTTGGAAGCTTTGCTGTATAGCACCTGAAAGATTTAATATAATTTGAATTGCTCAAGTATTTCCTATATTTTGGTAGTTCCCTTTAATTAAGACCCCATCTCATAATAAATTGAGTTTCTATTTGATAGTTCTTGTTTACAATTTGCTGCCAGTCACAGAGTCACACAAATGCAATATTCATTTCAGGTCGATTTTCCTTACATCTGTTAATATGTCTTAATCCTTGGGGTGTTAGAAAGAATTCTATTCTGTAGCAATAACATTGGCTTGAAAACATAAAGTGCAGCAGCTGAACTGGCTTTAACTCAAGAATATTATTGACATAGACTCTGCTTCCCATATTTCAAACTTTTTTCTCTCACCACCATTGTCTACTCTGCCTGTTTGCTATTCAATCCTAGTTTGCATCACAGAATACGTTGTGAATTCAGCTCTTGGCAAGCAGATTTCTACTGTTCATTGTTTCAGGGGAATAGCACAATGTATGGATGTTTCATAATGTTTGTCGATATAGAGATTATTATTACCATGTATTTTTAGAGCTCCAACATATTGCGCAGCACTGATAAGAAGATGTGCATTTTCAGGAGGGATGTCCTTACTTAAATATACCAGGAAATATGTGATTTCACATTCAATAAATAGGCAAGGGACTGCAACTATTTTTGCTTTGCTGGTATGAACTTCAGATTTACTCACTTCTACCTTTTCAATTGTCATGGCCTGCATGTCTTGAAATAGACTGAGATTACTTATTCTACTTGGAGACTCCCATGGTATTTTTATGGGGAGATCACATCTGAATGGGGGACTCACCTCGAACATCAAGGGGGTATTTACTAAGACTCAAATTTCTCCCATTTTCTTATTAAAACTAAGTAGACCTAACTCTCATCCACAAATTTACCTATTTTATCAAAAAATCAGATTGAAGAAGTTGGTGCAGAAAAAGTCATGACAAAATTGTGCAACAAATAAAACCATACAACTTTTTTAGATTTGACGCCTGAGAAACAAAACTTTTTGGATTATTAACAAAAACCAGCCTGAAACCCTCAAAGTTAAAAGGGACATCTGTCATTGACTTTTACATGACTTTAAGAGGTTTTAGCTGGAGTATTTTTGTATTCAGCTTTTTAGCAGCTTTGGTGCATAATAAATCTTGAAAAAAAGAGTTTTTTCTCCTCTAAAAATTAAAATTCTGCCCTAAAAACCTTGACCAGAAAAAATTGAGGCTTCATAAATAGACCCCCAAATATCATTACATGCATAATAGTTTCAGAAGAAATGAGTCACTCAAAAAACACACACATTAGCCCCCTACCTTCATTACCATGGTTCATACTAAGAGAAAAAATTGGTAACAATGGTCACTAAAGGAAATAATGAGATAAGGAGCAGCTCATTTTACAGACTAGTAATTTGTTTTAATAGCAGAGCTAGTGAGAGTGAGTGATTTCATTTTACACAACACAAAAGTACTAAAAGTAGTAAATGAAAAACAGTTAGCATAAATAAGAACAAAAAAAAATGCATTTCATTGTATTGTGAATTCTATTTGAGCACATTATTTAAAGTTTGCTTTAAGGTGGGGTATTCTTTAAATAAATATGTTACCTGTATAATATTATATAATATAATATATAATATGTTTTCAATAGGACGTTTTATTACATACACTGCCCACTGGAGCAAACGATAACTATCCCCCATATGTGACAAAAGACATTATGTTTGCCAGTAGCAGTAAAACATAAAAACCAATAAAATCTTAAATGTGCCAGTAAATTTTACCTGCTGATTGGTTGCTATGGGTCTGGGGAAACTTAGTGACTTGTAGAAGGGGTCACTAAATAATTACAAGTTATAATGAATTCATGCAAAGGAAAATTGTTTGCACAGCAATAATTTTCCACGTTGCCCATTTATCATGAAATACTTTTTAGATTATATTCTTCTTTGACTGGTAACCTTACACAGGTTTGTATATTATTATACTAATTATTAATAGCAACCAATCAGCAAGCAGCATTTACTGGTCACATCTTTTCAAACAGTTTATTAGTTGCTATAGGTTACTGCAATGGGGTATACATTGTGCCTTTTATTAAATATGGGGCATGGGTGAAATGATTACTCATTATACATATAAAAAACAAGAATTCACAACAGGGTTGTGATATATTCTTTTAAATAATGATAATAGACGGTAACAATAAATAACTAAGATACCATAAACTGTAATGGTTCCTGCCTTTTGTTGTTTTTTAATCGAGAAAATGTTTTTTCCACTTTGCCTTAACATTAAAACACATCTTAAATTGATATATGCCATATTTTTGTACTGGAATAGGAATTTTACATCCAGCATTTCATTTTCAAAGAACATTCTCACAAATCATCAAAAGAAACAAACATTTCACATCTTGGTTTGTAAAACAACAGTGTATCATTAGGATTTAATCATTTATAATGCAGAAATCACAAGCTCCCAGTAAAATATTGCATTAAAAAAATAATGATGCAGCTGAGAGGGCAACATGTACTGTACGTAGAGGAGACAAAGTGAAAATTGTACTAATTAATGTTTTCTAGAATAAACCATTGAACATATTCAGCTTGCAATGTTCGTTCCATTAAGGATGATGAATAATTCATAGTATTGCATATTAGCACAGTGTCATTTGCTTAAACTTAACCAAAACTATAGTGTGTTCAGCATATTTGGAGTAAGATACATATCTTTTGTTACATAGCAATTTAAATACTGGTTAACAAAGCACTGTTCTCTTTGTGAAGTACAGTGAATTAATATACAATAAATCAATGCAAAATGCATAAATAAATCTAGCTATTATTATTATCTTCAGTTTGCAGATAAGAAGATAACAAAGACCAAAGGACTTTCTTAATACAGTGTGTTGGTTTTATCCTTCAACGTAATTATTTTTTGTTTAATGGTAGAGACTATTTACAGTCCAAGGGAACAGAGATGGGAACAAGATTCGCTCCTAGTTACACAAACTTATATTTGGGTGAATAGGAAATTGAGTTCATTTGGTCCCCCGCCTGTCCCCCTGGTCTGTGGTCTACTGTAGCTATATAGATGATTTATTTATAATTTGGGACAGTAAAGATTTCTTCAGCGGAGCAATTCTTTACATATTTGGATTCTAATAATGAAAGATTAATTTTTACCTTTTTTTTACCTTACCTTCGTTTATATCTAGTAATACAAAGAGAAAGAAATGGGCTTATTACTTCAACAAATTTAAAAGAGCTTGATAGAAATTCCTATATATTAGCAACTAGTCACCTTAAGCCACTGTAGTTGTCCAGTATTCCTAAAGGATAGTTCATTAGGATTAGATATAATAATAGCAGAGATGAGGACTTCTATCTACAAAGTTGTTTTTTGTTCTCAAGGTTTAAAGCCAAAGGATATAGCACTAGCGATAAGGTAGAGGCTTTTTCACTAGTGACAGGATTGGAATTTACAGTTTTTTTGACTGTAATAGAACAGTGGTTGTTTGCAGAGTACATTGTTTGGGTGTCCTAAAGGCTGGAACATGCAAATTTGTGTCTCAACCACTTATCTGATTTCATACTAATGTCTGAATAGGCTGTGGTGAAAAAGCAATCCAACTAACTATTGTCATGAGGAAAGAGGTTTTTCACTATTCACAGAAAATAGTGGAAAAACTTATAAAGGACACATTAATTGGAGGTGGAGCTAGAATTGGAAAGGAGAATTTGTGTAGAAGTAAGAATAATAATATAGAGAAGGCAGAGAAAAGAAAGAAATCATGTAAATATTTTATTAAACAGATTCAGGATGTAAGAGTGGATGTCACAGTCAATGAGCAAGCATGAGGAGTTGGCGAGTTGATATTTGTGACAAACTTCCACTATCAAAATAGATAAAGTGGTTAGTATTCTTAAAATTTTTTGACTGAAATTGAGATTCGATCCAGTTCTGCAGACTATAATACCCAACCGAGTTATTTGTAAGAAGATATTGAGATTCAATCCAGTTCTGCAGACTATAATACCCAGCCGAGTACAAGTTATTTGTAAGAAGATCAAAATATTGAAAGAGATATTGGCACCATTTATGTTTCGAAATCATGGAAAATCTTTAAGCATGGGTATTGCCAATGCAAGTAAAATTGAACAAGGAAGGATTGCTTTGACCAATGACCCAAACACCCTGTGTAAGAAACCAACTGTCATTAGGGAAATGCAGTTAAGGGATTGGCATAGATGTGGGCATTGCTCGCAATATTCTTACTGGCCTAAGAAGATTTCCGGTTTTCGGTGGGGATCCCCTACTCTGAAATTTGAAATTAAACAGTTTCTAATTTGCTCAAATGATTTTGTTGTTTATGTCCTGGAGTGTGCATGCAGTAAACGCTATGTAAGTAGAACAATAAGATCCTTTAAGGGTAGAGTGTTTGAATATGTCCGTAGTATTAGGTTAAAATCACAAGATCTTTCAATATACAAACACTTTCAGAAAATACACAATTCAGATATCACGATTCTGTCAGCTTGGACTATTGAGCAAGTTACATATGATATGAGAGGTGGAAATAGAGAACATTTGTTGGACCAATTAATTAATAATAAATAATTAATCCTCCCTTTGCTTATAATACTATATGGATTTCCTTTACTTGTAGATCTCCTATATTTCCATATATATGTTTCCATGAATTAAACTAATAATTGGACAGATTCCTTGCCACACTCCTTGTGGGTATTAATTTATTGATGTGTATATTTTAATGATTGTTTTGATGTGTATATCTTAATTAATAATGATTTTTAACAGATTTTTTGTTCTTCTAATTAATGTAGATTTGATTTTTTAGTTCTTGTGATAAATTGATTATGGGCACTGATCCTTATTTTTAGAAGATAACATATTTATTAATGTAGATTCAAAGTATATACACACTTGATTTAACTGGTGAAAAAGGCTTCACTCCTTAGTTCATCACAAGGGGTGTATTTTGTCATATCAACTGGTTGATAATTGGTGGGGTCAGTTAATATAGTTACATTCATCCTAGTTAAGAAGGTCAAGAAGTTGGACAAATCAATTAATGATTTGATATCTGACAGCTCAAGGGCAAAGAAGTGGTGGTGGGCTTGACCTGACCAGCTGAAGGTTTATAAGGGATTTAGTTATTGGTCTAGACACTTGTGAGCCATAAGTCATGACACAGCCAATTCATTCCTTGACCTACACAAATGTTTTAAGCCTGCATTGATTAACACCATGTTGCTTTCAACCTGAATTGTGTGGTTAACAGACAATACAGTGGGACACATTTATAAACACTAGGCAAATTTGCTCCTGGCCAGTAACCCATGGCAACCAATCAGATTATTGCTTTCAGTGTTCAACCTGCAGCTGACTGAAAAAGCTAATCACTAATTGGTTGCTATGGGTTACTGCCCATTCATCTTTTTTGTTGTTTGATATACTCAATTTTCTCTCTGTGTCCTATACTTAGGTATTCAGCAAATCCCTGCTTTGTTTAGAGATTGGATTAACAAACTAGTATCGGGAACAAAAGATCAATCTGATGGTGTGACATGGTGGTTTGGAAGAGAATGGCAAATTAAAGGGAGAAAATATACAATTGAATACTGTGGAGAACACAATACAGAGGTGTTGGTATTCTACTGTACACTGCCTGCTAAAACTTAATTGAAATATACTCTTTCTTCTACAAATAAACAGGTGCTTGTTCCTGGGAACAAAGTGCTCTTGCTAATGCCCATGAGGTCAGGTAGTCTATGTCAATATGGTGAAACATTATGTTGATAGAAATCCACAGTGGCTTACATTTGTAGTTTACTAATTAAGGGGCATAGGGAACAGACTTTAGATGCTGCCATCAGTGAGCAGTTAACCACTGAATAACATGAGCAGAGGTTTCGATCCTAGGTAAGGTTTCACTAACTGGGTTGTCCATAGGGTAAATACAGAGGAGCATTAAATAATATGCTCCCCAGCATACAAAGTAGCAGAATTTATGCAGGCTGCCATAAAAAATAAAATGAAGGAAGTATTAGCCTTGAGTGTGTACTCTGGACCCTACGTGTCACGATGCGCGCACACACAGGAAAGTGATCTCTGAAACACAACTTAATACAATTGCATCCGTATTGACACATCGGGTGCCTTTGTGGTGGATGCAATTCAATTACGGGAAAAAAACATGGCATCATGGGTAAAAAACACCGTGATTTGCATCTAAAATTGCACTTTTCACATGGCACTAGCACTATTAAATGACCTCTTACTACTGACAAGGGAATGATAAAGAGAGCTGAAGAGTCAATACATTTTTCTTTTAAATGTGGACAGATATACAATGTACAGTTGTATCCATGGCAGCTCTCTTAATAAAAGTATTTGATTTACAGTATGATTAAGATGCCACAGCCATCTTAATAAAAATATAGGCCGGATATCAGATTTTGGAAAAATACTACTTTCATGATGGTTTTGCGAATGAAAATATTTTGAATGTTTGTGCTATTTTCCCCAAAGTTCATTGTTTATTGTTTTATTCCAGACACAAAGAAGGTAGGGTATTCTATTGGCCCTTGAAAAAAGGACACTTTGAACAGTATAATATATATATATAGCATCTCTTGTGATATGTGGATAATGCAATAGATTCCCATAAAGAAATGATAACTTGATGCTTGTGCAATGCCTTATAAGGCAATTTTATTTTCCATTTTCTTTGAGTAATGACCAGGCTTTACATGGTAGTGCTGGATTGTAATATAATAATTTCATCAGGATTTTTAGTGTAACTGCTTATATGTTTCCCAGTAGACACATTTTTAAAATCAATCCAATTTGTCATCCCAGTTTCTCTTTCCTCTTTTCTAGATAGATAAAATCTCTAAGAAATTAGCTCCCACACTTTATAGGTATGCTCTCATTTGAGTGCATTTGTTTTCCTTTTTTTTATTTTACTTTAGTCAATGTTTTGCTTTATACATATTTGTACAATATGCTAGTTGTGAGAATAATTACATAAGGAAGATAAAAATAAGAGGCCACAGTCTTTCTGACAGTCTCTGCGTTAAGGAGAGAATAGACAAGAGTCTAGTATCTTTCTTCCATGATCTCCGTGTGTGAAAAGATTGTCCTGCACATTTGCCCATATAAATAAATGAAAGTATTTATAAAACTGAGACTATTGTTGTTTATGGACTTAAATGGGAATTCAGTCACATCTTAATTCTGACATTATCACCCTGCTAGGATATTGAAAAGGCCATAATTCCATGTACTGTATACATAACATTTTTCAATTAACTATTGATGCTGGTTTTGGAATCAAATCCTTCTATTATTTTTTGTATAAAACATACACATCTAATATAATGAGGTGTCTGAGAATGGGGCCACTTTTTCCTGAAAGCTTGAAAGTTTTTATCAAAATATAGCTGTAGTATACTAAACTCTTTGGCCTGTATAGCCCATAATCGTGTATTTTGGGCTATACAGGCCAACGGGGTTAACAACCAGCTAGTATACTAGAGCATGGGTTATATTCAACTCCAACACTTGAGGCTGGGCCTTCACAAAGTGGAAGAAACTGAAACGTGATGTAGTGCTACTACAACTCTCACAGGCTACTGTGTATAAACTGAATAAAGACAAATTATTCACAGGGTTACTGAAAGTGCATACAAGCATTTGCAGAATATGTTCACAGGCTAGGACAGTACATCAGAGCCAGCTGTATACGAATTCCCTGAGGATGTAGTCAAGGCAGTACAGCATACCTCTGGTCTGAATCCCACCCAGTGGAGTGATCAGGGAGGAGAACCTAAAGCCTGACACCCTATCCACTGAGGTCCCTTCACTGTAGGCAAATCTTACAGCCTGGGAAGCTACTCCCTGCTACAATCCTTGGTAGAGCACAAAACTGCTCTTTCTCTCTTCCCTCACTGTCTTACTCTCCTAGAGAGTCTATAACAGATAGAAATCCTGTCACTTACTGGCCTCGCTCATGGGTTCCCTGCTCCCCGACTTAACTCTCTAAAGGTACCAGTCCCTCCAGAGCAACTTGACTTTACTGGGCCTTGTTGTACCCAGGCTCAATGGAAACATCCAGATGGGTCACACACCAGGAGCCAAAGAGGAAGATCCACCCCTTCTCACTCACTATATCAAAGTGTGACAGGAAGTTGTCATAACACCTCTTGGTCAATAACTGGGATATGTAAATTACAACTAGCTACATGAGCATCTGCCCAGCAACTAGGGAAATTGGGTAGTGTAGGGATTTAAAGCCATATGGGTACATTAACCCTATGGGTCCCCACATAGCAATTAAATAGTATCTCCTTTTTTACTGGACAAAATGATCATCATTTTTATTTTTGGTGACTCACATTTTTGATGGTTGCTCTTGTTTAGTGTCTGATATGCTGTCTTTGACCAACAGTTATGTCCATTACCATAATCCTCTCATAATGAGACTGTAGCTTGACTTAACCTCTACCAAACTGCAATATGTTCAATAAATAACCTCTCAGGTGGAAATGTATTAAATGTTTAATAATACTCGCTAGTAACTCATAACAACTAGTAAGCAGGTGTTGTTGGTTATTGTGGGTTAATTGATGTGGGCAAATGTAAGACTTTTTATTATATTACCCTATTAGTATACTATAAAGACACTATTACAGGTATGAGACCTATTATCCAGAATTGGATCACCATTCCTTAAGTCTGCTAAAAATCATATATACATTAAATACACCCAATAGGATTGTTTTGCATCTGATATGGATTAATTATGTTTTAGTTGGGATAAAAAAAAAGGTACTGTTTTATGAATATAGAGAGAAAGGAAATTGCTTATTAAACATGTGAATTATTTGATTATAATGCACTATATGGGAGATTGTCTTGCTGTAATCCCCATACCTGTATAAGTAGTAACAATATATATATAATTTAACATAACACAACAAAACTTTCACTGCACATGACTGTGGACACCTGGGAAACCAACAACATGCCTAGTCCCATGTCAGATTTAAAAAAAAAAAAAACCTGTTGGCTCTTTTGAAAAATGGATTTCAATGCAGGATTTGCTGGAGGAGATCTATTATCTGATGCACTTTGTAAAAAACATATTTTCCCATGACACAATCCCTTTAAACCCCCCCCAAAAAAATCAGTTTATGCAAAGTGGTACCTGTTTCTTTGCATAATAAATAAGGGTTGCTCAAATGTTTATTATTTGAAAAAGGATATCTTGATATAGAACATAGAGAACTAACGGACACTAGTGTGAAATTTATAAAAAAAAATCACCATGACTCTTACTTAACTTAACATAGTGCTCAAGGCAATCCAATCCCACATGGATCTCTGTCAGTTGTATATCTTGGTTGGATGATAAAACAGATCCAATAATACTCCAACCAGGGAAATATATTGCTTAATCTGCAAAGACTGGTCTCCTGAGGAAGGGAGATGGAAGCCCCTTGCAAAGTTGTGTATGCCACACACTGTATGCACTTTATAGTTTCCAATAATAGATTTTAATAATAGGGGTGTAAATTCCCTTTCCAATTTTTATTCAGTGGAACAGTTTTATACAGTGAAGATGCTGCTCAGAAAAGTAGTGAAACGTCTTCAATGATTACTCAGCAAGTCCAGTTGTTTTAGAATTACCTATACTAGATATACCATCTTCATAGTCAGTGGAACATGCTGTGAGAGGTTTATAGTACCCACAACAATTGCAACAAGTTACAAGTTGTGATGATGTTAGCATGCATAGATTTGCAGCAAAATTCCACATTTCGTCATTTGCATTTTGTTCACGCAAATTCGCAGAGAAAAAAATTCACGAGAAAAAAGCAAGATTCGCTTCACTTAATGCATAATGCATTTGGAGTTAGAAAAAACTTGAGAAAAAACACCCATTGACTTTGATGCACTGGAGTGAGAAAATACACCCATTGACAAAGCATTTAGAGTGAGAATAAACAAGAAAAAAAAAACGCCCATTGACTTTAATGCAAACTCTAATATAGTTTGCTACGAAAATGTCACCGATACAAAAAAGTCGCCGCCATAAAAAAGTCTCCCATAGACTCTAATATAATTTGCTACAAAAAGTCACAGCAACAAAAAGACTTTAGGACACAGAGCTTGATTGTACATTGTTTGTCTTTGCACAGAAATTCAATACATTTGTTCCCTTTTTAGCACAAATCCCCATATCTATAGGGCAAATTTGCTTCACTTCTCCAGCAATCTCATCATTATTTGTTTTACAGGTTAATGAAAAATATAGAATTTTCAGCACTGTACTTATGCTTTTAGAACTTGATAAATTGTTGGTTTATAATGTGATACTCCTTGCAATTTCTGCCAAGAATTTTGAAGAATGAATAACTATTCACTGCCGTGGAATACATGCAATCATGCTTATAGTGGTTTGTTCAGAAATACAAAAACCTTAGATAATTACAATGATTAAAATGAAAGCTGTTTATGTAATTATTCACTGGTCTTCTTTTTCAAACAACACATTGTTAAAGCTATGCAAAGTACATGGAAACTGTGTGATTCATGTATACATACAATGGAAACTGCTGAGATACTTGATCTTACAACTCCTTTGGGAAGGAAATAGTGAAAATGTGTAGGCATGCATATTTTAATCCTATTCAAAAGAATATAAATAAAAAAATACATCTATTTCTATCTAATTTCCAGCAAAGAACAATCCAATTGCAAGTATAATAGCAATGTAAATAACAATTCTATTTCCATTTCTATTCCATTTTTCAGATTTTTTTGTCTCAGCTATAAGCTTCTATATAACAATGTAAAAATACATTTTAAAATGAATTGGGCAAGCCCTTTATAAAATTGATTTAACAATAATTGAGACCAGAGAGCAGAACATTAGGATGTGAAGTAGTTATCCATATATGTAGTCCATATTTAAGTGCAAAATATATCAAGGATAGTGATGGCTGGGCGAATCTGTGGAGAAAAATTCTTGAATAGGCAAAACATTTGTAAAACGCATTGAAGTCAATGGGCGTCAAAAATTATTTTGACATGCAACAATTTTAACACGGTCCAAATAATTTTGACGCGCGACAATTTTACGCGTATATTTTTTTGTTGTTGTGGCGGACACAAAAACAATGCAAATCCATGCCCGGTGAATTTATTCGCCCATCACTAATGAAGGACTCTCCACAAGGGTCATTAGTGCAAACTCTTGAAAATGTTGATATCAAGTAGTAACAAACAGTGCAGGAATAAAGGAAAAAAAAAATGGAGAACCTATTTATTTCCCATATAAAGTAATTAAGCCTCAATAAATGTGTGGTTTGTTTGAATTATCTTATTTCTTTGATCCATTTATTATATCTACCATTTGTAAACCTAATTGGCAAGTAATCATATTAGGAGTCTTTTATGACCATAAGGCAGTTGTGGTCACTCAAATTTTCTTGCATGCAAAAATCCCATTCATGAAAGGTAGTTGCTTCATTGTGTACTCTTTGTACTTCTGTGTAATTGTGCTCGCCATGACTCAGACAAGCCTGTCTTCTGTTATGTTATACTTGCAGTTGTGCCTATTGATACAAAGGAATCCTGGAGATACCACCACCTTCAAACTAGATGGAAGCTGTAGGGTTCCCACAGTTGCCTCAATTGCTAAAGCACATTTGCACCAAAACTGTGCTTCAACAACCTTAGAAATGGTGGTGGATACTCAGAGGGGCTTTGTTTCAAATCTACTCAGCTCACAGTGTCATTATTTTTCCGTTTTTGGATTCATGTTACGTTTTTCTTCACTGTTTTTATGTGATGCCACTATTGATATCAGCATACACGCAGTGTAATTGTAGTATGTTAAATGCCTTAAGGATGACTGATGGGACTGATTTTGACTCTGTGAATTTCTGTTCTTCATAGAAATATAATTTCCTGGAGGGCACTGTCATGAACCAATAGTATTGACTGGTTTTATGAGGTTAAATTGATTATAGGTGCGATAAGCCCAAAATATGCCCCTCATACAAGACAAAAATAACAAGTTCAATCTAAATAGAAAGGGTTTGCACATGGTTACCTAGAGCACATGGTTACCTAGACCTTTATACTATAGCACAGTGCCATCTAAGTACACCGTGAGAACAACAGGGGCTTACATAAGCAAAGCATTGACACAAGTCCCCATTAGGACCCATTCAGGCATCTAGAACCTTGAGGATTTGCCTGCCGATATTACATAAGGGTGACTAAATGATCACATCCCTACATAAGCAATCACAGAAAAGAATCAATTTAGTCATATATGCATGATAGGACAAAGCTGTCCACAAGGTTAACAATACATTAATACATACCACTCAAATGAAGTCAAATACGGATACTCAGCAGAAAGGAAGCGGATACCCTTGCCACAGAAAGAGAATTACCTGGACATTTCGGCTGTTTCTCCAGGGGAATTCTTACATAGGTACTGTTGTGCACGCTATAAATGCCTTTGCATCGAAAGTGACTCTGAAATTTTTTTTGCAATACCATCTTGGCTGTCTATTTGGTGTGCAAGCCCTCTCTATTTAGTTTGCGTTCTTCATAGCCCTGATTTAAAAAAAAAAAAAAAAAAAAACTTGAAAGTCCACCAATCAAAGAAACATTTCACTTAACCATCTTGTAATTTTGGGAAAAGGTGCTTTTATTAAAGTCATCTTCTTATATTACTAATAATTCATTGCTCTTAACACTGCAAATGTAATAGATGCTGTAGGGTAAATTGATATTTTATCCAAATCATGAAGGTAATAAAAATACAGAATATGACCCCGGCAACATGGATTATGCTAATCGTAATAGTATTCCATAATGCTACAGATCTATGCTAATGTAAATTCTCTTAATGATTTCATTACTGTTTAAATAACGGAATTTTACCCAAAAAAAAAAGAATTTCCACTGAGCAGGAGAAACATAATTTCTGCTGAGCTGCAGCTGCTGTATCTGAAGATTAGGCACTTACTATCCCCTAGGGAGATTACAGTCTCTGCCAGCTGACTTCGTTTTTATACAGCCTGCGATTTATTAGATTGCTTTGCTCTTAAGTGTGATAATAGGCCTTATGCTTAGCAAGGTTTAGAGACATCCAGTGCATTAATATTTTATGCCAATGACAGTCGAGACACATTTTGTTTACCTAACAAGACAAGCCAAGCTACAGCTGTATTTGAAATTAGCACTTCTAGCTCACAGGAATACTGCCAATTACAAAGTCACTGTTTCCCAATGTCTTTTGTAATTGTCCTCTAATCAGTTACATATTTGGTGCATCAAATCATGTGCACAACAGGCACATTGGTTTTCTTCTACTGCTATTAGGATAAGAAGGCAGTCAAACTGCTGTACACGACAGCATCTTATTCCATTGTTCTAATGATGATTTGTTGTTGAACAAAAGCAGCTTTTATCTCCTGCACTGTAATGTAATAGATTGGGCATATCCATTATTCACTTATTGAGTTGTAGGCATGGAGGCACCAGTTCTCTCAAGCTTCAAGACATTCTGCTTATTCATTCCAATTTGACAAGAGGAATGTTTTCTGTACTAATGTCTAGTCCTTTTAAAAAAATAATGACAAGGCCACAATGTACTCTCGGTGACATGAATAGTTCATGCAAGCAAAATAAATGCTTCTAATTAATTCAAGCCTATTTCCTTCAGTCGTCTGCAGAGAGTCAGCTTAGAGGGGAAAATATCAACTAACGTTCTTCCTGGTAAAATAGAATAAAAAATGTAACAACTTGAGATCAAAGGCTATGGTTCTTCATATCGATTCCCAGTGACTGCAAATTCATTCAGCGGCAGTGGCGCTTAGATGCCTTGCTTGAGGTTTTATGGCTATCATAAAAAGAAAACATTCATTCAGCACTACTGACTTTAGATACATCATTTAGATTTAATAACTAATAAAACAAGAAAAATCTGCACCACTTGCTTTTATATGAACTGCCAGCTATATGGCATGTGGAATGCAATCCTCACACTGCAAGCTTTTTCACTGAAATTCAACGTTTTAAGGTTAGAACCGAAGAGAACGTCGATATGCCGGCTTTTATTATAATCAAAAAACGAAGGAACTAAGGGCTCGTGGTATATCTTTGTAATACATGGCACCTTAAATTTGAGTTTAATCAATAGACTGAATCACTTTATTATTCATTGACCATACCACAGTAATATAAAGGAGTTCATAAAAGTCAGCGAGTCCCATGTGGCATTACCTATTTTGCAAGCAAAATGCTTATGTGAAATATCTGACCTCCAGTTACTTTACATAATATGTATAACTGTACTGCAGCTGTATAAAAGAATGCTTCTATGTGAAATCTTCTCAACATAATTAGATTTTTTTTATTTGTGCATTTAAGTGCTATGGCATATGTGGGCTCTACCCACTTAACTACATCCTACCAATTGATTCACATGCTTTGAAAATGCAAACAACTTTCCTTTGTTTTATCTGATCTTTTTAGGAACACGTTGCTTGCTATTGTTGTAAAAAAAAACATTATCACCAAAATAAATGGCAAGTACTTTGCGCATTGAAATGTATTGTCATTTTATATATTATAAAATATCTATGATGTTATTGCAGATAAAGGGGGTTATTTATCAAAGTCCGAATTTATCTCAATATTTTCTGCTACAAACTCCGATCAAATCCGCTTGGGTTTTTTGTGCTTATTTATTATTACACTTTCCCGAAAATTTGCTTTGCGGGAAAAAAACAGATTTTTACAATTTTTTCGGATTTTTCATCCGATTTTCAAGATTTCTTTGGATTTTTAACCCGAAAACTCAGGGTATTGCACAAAACCCAACGCATATCAAAAAATCATTGGGACTTCTCCCATTGACTTATATGTTCCAGAGTGGTGCCTGCCCACCATCCAAAATTTTCGTGTTATATGCAACCTGAACAGATCTGAGATGCCGGATTTTCTGATTCTGACTTTTCCATCCTTGGGGTTTAATACATTCTGAATTTTTCATGTTTTTTTTTTTTTTTGCATTCAGAGTTTAGTAAATAACCCCAAAGTACAATTATACAACTAAGATTATTAAGAAATAATCTCAGAGTGAAAAAAAAGAGATTTCTAGATTATAGTGAGATTATGCCAGATCTGATCTGAATTTAATGGGCACATTTACTTAGCTGGAGTGAAGGATTAGAATGAAAAAAACTTCAAATTTCAAAGGTTTTTTTTGGCTACTTCGACCATTGAATTGGCTACTTCGACCTTCGACTACGACTTCGAATCGAACGTTTCGAACTAGAAATCACTAGACTATTTGACCATTCGGTAGTCGAAGTACTGTCTCTTTAAAAAAAAACTTTGACTACCAAATTCGCCACCTAAAACCTACCGAGCACCAATGTTAACATATGGGGACCTTCCCCATAAGCTTTCTAAGCAATTTCTGATCGAAGGAAAATCATTCGATCGATGGATTAAAATCCTTCGAATCGTTCGATTGAACAATTTTTCCTTCGATCGTTTGATCAAAGTATTTGCGGTAAATCCTTCGACTTCGATATTCGAAGTCAAAGGATTTTACTTTGATGTCGAATATCGAGGGTTAATTAACCCTCGATATTCGACCCATAGCAAATGTGCCCCTAAGATAAAAATTTTGCTAAATAAATTGAGTTTTACACTTTTTCGAACAATAGCACATCAGAAAAAATATTTGATCCATTTTAGATAACAGAAAAATAAATTGGTGTGAAAAAACATTTGAAAAAAGGAAAGTCTTTTTTTAAATGAAGGATCTAATCTCACAATGTTGGTGCAATAGATTCATATGAATCTAGTAAGATTATACTTACCAGTATTGTTATGAATAGTACAGTGTATAAGATGACCCCAATTATCAGTTTACTGTGAAAGGTTCTTTTATTTGCTATACTAGTGTTCTTTTGCATTCATTAATCAGCACAAGTGAGAGAATGTTACTGGTAATGGCAGAATTTTCAGCAGAATAATATGATACAGATTGTTAGACATCGAATTTAAGTCTGTAACAGCAAAGCACTGTCTGAATCAAAGCGATGACTCAGTAGCATTGCAGGCATTTGTTATTGGAAAAGCAGATTTATTTTGTAACAGCAGTGGAATGCTCTTGCATTTATTGAAGGATGAAGACTGTTATGTTTTAATATGCTTCAGCATGCAGTTGAAACACAATAAAATTTTAAATGTTCAAAAACCCGTGCCTTAACTATCCTCCAGGGCAAATGATTTAAAGGAAAGGAAAGCTGTACATTGTGGTATGCTTACTGTTAGCTGTTCATATTGCTGTAAAATGTTGAATTAAATGTAAGTACAGATAAAATGTGTGAAACTGCAGATCTGGCTCCAACTGTAACACAGAAACAGTAGGCATTTTGAGAAAAAAGCATCCAACATTCAATATACAGGAAATAGTGGACACATTTATGACAAAATTATTTATGACAAAATTCCCTACCACTTCCTAATGACTATGAGATTTGGTCATTAATTGATGACCCACTTCTCTGATTGTATAGGAAATCCTAGGCTGTTCAACTGAAGTTATGTGAAGTAGTTTAAACTGCAGAGTATATATACTCAGTTTTTGTCAAAATATCTGGTAAATTATCTGGTAAAATACAGAACTTGCTTAAAGTATTAGTGAGCATAATTACATACTGTAGTGTCTGTAAGCCTCTTTGTTTAAATGCATAAATATATATATAAACATACACATACAAATGTGGATGTTTGTCACTTTATCTTGTCACAACATCACCTGGCAGAGTAATCTACAACTTCATAAATTTTAAAGTGAAGATACATTTTTGTTGCTTTAGACAACATATTAATTTCACAAAGGGGTTTCATTTGTTCTTTTTTATTTTTTATTTTTCTTCCGTCTTTCAATAACATTGACTTTTTTTACCAGTTTAGTGTCTCTACACTTTCCAGATCATTGAGATTCTTTTTTATGACTGATGCCCAAAACTACACTTGAGGTAGGGTTGCCACCTTTTTCCCCCCTGAAAATGGGCAGGGGCAGGCCAGTGACGTAGGGGTGTGATGTAGAAGAATGACCTAATTTCCTAATTTGGAAATCTGGACAGGATCTTTTCACCCAGGCAGCCCTTCCAAAAACGTGACTGTCCAGGTGAAATCTGGACAGGTGGCAACCCTAATTTGAGGTCTTTCCAAGTTTCTGTGTAGATCACATCCACTGCAATTCTACGGCTAGTATTCTACTCAATGCAGTTGGTATTTGCTTTGCATTATCTATTTTGCATAAAACTATGCTGGCAAATATTGTTATCAGAAGTGTATTTCTATAAATCTTTACCATTATCTATCTGAATAATTTCTCCAAAAGCTTTCCTACCATAGATTTCAGACTAGCAGGTCCCCTTTATGAATAATGGCTGTACATTATAAATTTGTCATTTTTTGGTACCATGCTAGATATCAACAAACCTTGAGCAAAGTCAAGTGGTTTGGCAACCATAATGCTGAGTTGTTTTCATACCCTGGGTAAAAAAACCAACAGGGTCTGGACCTTTTTTACTTTCAAATGGTCAAGTCACTTTTGAATTTCCCCTGTGTCAACCAGTCATCTTTACTTAATTATTTAATTGGGTCTATTAAAAGGTTTCTCGGTAGTGTATACAGCAAAAATAAGCTGTTTAAAATCTCTGCCTTCTCTTTGTTTCCATCAACTATTGAGATATTTAAAAAAAAAAAATAAAGATTTGCTTTACTCCTCAACAATGCCCTTCTCAATTTAATATAATTGTCACCTAATAGTTTTTTTTACATATTTTTTCCATCTCATAATTAATATTTAATATGCAGCCCTCATCCAGCTAAATTAGACAAAATGCCCTTACTATTGCTGGAAAGAGATGTGTCATCATTAATGATTAAGGTTCCAAGACATCATCATTCATATATGGTTCCTGAAGCACACAAGACAAAAACTTGGAAATTTGCATGTCCACAGATCAGGGTGCTTTTTCCACACTTAGACATTGCTACCGTCAATGTCTAGATTACTGATATTGCCCATAATTAAATCCTGTACTATCTGTGAACCATTTGTAATGACTCTCCTCACTTATGTCTGGTGGTTAGTTGCATGTTTTAATCATTATTTTAGTAGTTTTAAATACTGAAGTATCTACCCAAAAGACCTTTATAATGTCCCTAGTGCTAGCTTCGATCTTTTCTCACTGAACAGTCCTATAATATTTATTGCTAAATGTAGTATCAGCATACATCATCTCAGCCTGGATGCACACACTTTTACCATGATTTCTGTATAATCCCTCCTTTTGACATTGTCATTGTTGAATTTCTCTTTATATCTTTCCAACTATTCATCATTCACTGATTTTTAAAGTAAAATGAAATAGTGGGTCAATACCTATAGCAAATCCATCAGACAAATCATCTTAATATTTCTAAATGAGAACACTTTTTGAAAAACTTTTACAGCGTGCTACTTTGGAAATTTCCCTTCCACATAAAATCTGAATCATTGGACTTCACAAAGGCTCTTAAAATACAAGGTGATAATCAGAGAACTGAAACAGAACAAGGAATAATTTAAATTAATGCAGCACTTGACAATTTTTAACAAGCTCTTTTGAAATGTTCAGAACATGTATGTATGTGAACGGCAACACAATGAAGTTTAGGTTTTATCTGCAGATTTAAAGCGATAGCAAGATGCCGGCTTTCCTCCCCTAGTAAATGAAAACAAATTATACTGATAAAGATATAGATGTTTTCATTTACACATATGTACAGCGCATCATATAACAGCAGCATTATATAAAGTTATACACACATACTGTACATACTCCTATGGTCTAGAATGGTGATGAGAAGTGATGAACAAAATGGTGAAAAATTCACAAGTCGATGGGCTTTAAAAAAAAAAAAAAATTATGCGCAATAATTTTTTTCCCTCCAAATGTATTAAAGTCAATGGGCATTTTTTCCTTATGGCAACTTTTTTTGTCCAAATGCATAAAAGTCAGTGAGCATTTTTTCTTGTGGGTGTTTTTTCTCTCTGTGACTTTTTTGTTGCAGGAAGTTTTTCTGCTGCAAATTTTTGCCACAGTTTCGTGAAAAACTTGCAGATGTCAAAATGTGGATTTTCTCTGGAATCCATGGCTGGCAAAAAAATTTGCTCATCACTAGTGATGAGTGAATCTGTCGGAGAACAATGGCTTTATGAAAAAAATCACCATTTAAAGAATGCATTGAAGTCAATGTTTTTTTTTTTTTGCACATACATTGGAGTCAATGAACTTTTTTGTTCTTGTGTCAAGTTTTGAAATCAGTGGTTGTGTTTTTCACCATGTTTTTTTCATGCTAGAGTAGTTAGTTCAAGTTAAAATATTTGTAATTTATTTTGCACAATGCAATCTGCAAAGTAAATGGTCACTGCATTAAACACAGCAACTGGCACCCCAGTAAGGTACAAAACTGTGTAATAGTTTATATATAATAATTTTATAATAATACTATAATAATACTAAAATACATTTATGTGTAAGTAAATGAGTGGAAAATTGTGATGTTAAAAAAAGGTATGATAATGCAAAAAGAGTGGAGTCAAAAGCACCTTCCACCAAATGGTGTGCAGGGTCAAGTATTGTATGATAAATGTTCTATCAAGAGTAAAGAATGACCCAAAAATTGCACCACCCCATTTGTTATTCCATAAATCCCATGAACAAAAAGGTAAAACTTAACCTTTATTGGTATGTATTAAAAAGACACCAAGGGTGAAAACCAAAATGTTTAAAATTACAATAAGGAGGAGCACATTGTTTGCTGAATTGTGTAGTATATCCCAGATGCTTAAGGACTGATCGTGTTCAAAACTGATAAGATAATATAAGAAGCATCATAGTGGGGATTAACTACATTAAGTTCTGTGAGTTAGAGCAAAAGGCCCATAGTAATAGCACTCAGTTTCTCCTTAAACTCTTGCGCATTGGTTCATTTGAATAGTAACGGACATTATAGGCTACTGGAAAAGTACAATAAGTTTTGTGATAGTGGATGTCCTAGTGATCTTTTAACAAGACCATTGGAGGATATTAAAGAACAAGATATAAATGCAATGTTAAGGAAGAAAGTGAACATTGTGAAAGATAAATTGTGGATGTTTAATTGCTGGTTTAGCTTGATTAAGGGGAATAAATAAGTTTAGGTATTTTATTAATGGCAATTAGGCCTGTGAATATACTGTAGATCTTACTGCTTTAAATGTAGAGAAAAATATTTTACCAATTGGTACTGCCAGAGCAGTATTGTCATTATAAGGGTTAACACTGTAAACATTTGGTTTCAGGCTCATAGAGAGACACTTAATTGGACATTCCAACAGGGGGCTGTGGAAAGTTGACTTATAGGACTATTTGGAGCCAGACCATTTGGGCAAAGATCCTGGGACAATTGATTTCTTTAATTTGTTGATCAAAGAAAGGAGCTGTGAACCTAGAGTTTCAGGTGGAACAGTTATGAAAAATAGATGGTTGTTAGGAAAGGATCTTTATCTCCTCTGATATAGGGTTCACATCCTTATAAATCACACATTGTTTTTGACAAGATCACATGCTTCTTGATGACACCAAACAGGGCTAGCCTATACCCACCAGTTAGGAGGGATGGTTTCTGGGGGATTGGAACATGAGGCACCCCTCATGTTTGGCATCATTCTGATTGCGCACATATGGATCAGACTATGACCATATTTTCATTATAATATTTTGTACTAGGAAGTACCAATAACATATTGCAGACAATGGCCTCAAAATCACAACTTATAAATTACACTTTCCTAGGCACTCCTGCGGGGGAAAAAAGGGCAAAAGATTCAATAATTGTTTTGAAGACCCAATTTCCCAATTTCCATTGGGAGTACATGCCCAATTCTCCAACTCTTGCCTCAGGAGGTCACAAAAGGAAATCCCTAACTCAGTGTCTTATTCCCTTTAATAACTTTACTGTTTGCAATTATATATTTAGGGGTTATTACTAAAACTCACTTTATCTCATATTTTTATTAAAACTAGCTTGACAAAACTCCCATCCATGATTTTATCTTATTTATTAATAAAATAACTCGAAAAAGTCGGCTAAGGAAAAAACTTAATAAAATCGGGAGAAAACCATAATAAATAACTTGAAAAAGTCGCCTAAGGAAGAAACTTAATACAATTCGGAGAAAACCATAATAAATAACTTGAAAAAGTCGCCTAAGGAAGAAACTTAATAAAATCGGGAGAAAACCATAATTTTTTATTTTTCTATTTGATTCCTGGTTTTTGCCCGAAATTGGATTATCAGACGAAACCCAGCACAAATTCATGATATTTTCAAACTGTAAAACGTACATTTTCCATTGACTTATACATAGCCTTGACAGGTTTGAGATGATGGATTTTCAGATTCTGACTTTTTGCAGCTTCGGGGTATAATAAATCTCAAAACATTTGAGTTTTTTCCCACAAAAATCTGAGTTTTTGCCCAAAAAAAACCCAACCAGAAAAAATTTGAGGTTTAATAATTAACCCCCTTAATGTATGTCTTTTTTGTAACAATTTATTTGTATATATAGATACAATGTTTGCTTTTGTTATATTAAGGGGCTTATTTGAAGGTATTTTTTTCCTGAACAGCTTTCTTAAATAAGAAAACGTTCAGCACTCGGCAGCGAATCAGCAGAAAAGAAGATGGGGAGCTACTGGGGCATCTTTGAAGACACAGATCTTTACTGCTAAAGGCCTGTGGTTTGGCTTGGGCTGGTAAGCCAAAAACATTATGTACAACATTTCTAGCTACTTCTTTAGTTAAGCTTTAGTTCTCCTTTAAGGAAATGCCATAAATACCAAATAAACACTATTTTCTTTTACTAGTCCTTGAGTGCTTGCACATACTACAAATACACTTGTATTGTTAGCCAATATAGGTATCACTTCTACAATACCTTTATTATTTGTTTGTTTTTTAGTTTATATATTTGTTACTGGCTAACATGGTACCACAGTTTATGTTTTGCGATTTTGTGCCCATAAACAGTAAGTTAGCCTCAGAAAACTACCCTGTGCCCTAAATCCCTGCACATAGCCAGTCCCTCACCGGCCGCAGATACGAGGCTCCTTCCGCGGCCCCAACACTCCTCCCTCTCCCATAGCGCATCAGGAGAAGACGTAGCGCAGCTCCTCCTGTCTGGTGACGTAGGAGGTTGTCGCTAGAGGTGTCATGGCTGCTCAGAAGATCAATGAGCACCTAGCAAAAGCAGAAAAAAGGTACCGTAATATTAAGGCACCGGGTGATCAGTTTGTATATTCTCAAAACCGGCGTTGCCTTTTATCGTCGTTGGGGTTCAGTGTGACTTTTCCCGATGAGGGAAGGGCTGCTGTGTTCTAAATAATAATAATGGCCTAGATCAATAAAAGAAGTGCACACTAAGAGCAGGCCTACCTTTCATTGTTATTCAGTGGGTGCAGGTACAGATTGTTTATCTGAGAGGACATCACAGCTCATTAGTGCAGCAAATACCTGCCTTTCATCTCTGCAAATAAGGAACACACTGCCCTCTCTATTATACAGTAGAACTCACATTTTACATTCCCTGACTTTAAAGGGATACTGTCATGGGAATTTTTTTTTTTTTTTTTCAAAATGAATCAGTTAATAGTGCTGCACTGAAATCCATGTCTCAAAAGAGCAAACAGATTTTTTTATATTCAATTTTGAAATCTGACATGGGGCCCCTAGGCTTATACACGAGTCAATAAATTTTTCCAGTTTTCTTAGGTAAATTAGGTACCTCGGCTTATACACGGGTCGGCTTATACACGAGTATATACGGTATGTATTTTTGAAAACTAAAATATCTATATCTATCTATTTATTATTTAATACACATTATTATCTTATATCATGTATTACCTATAACTTAAATTTTCCTGACTACTTCTGTGTATTGTATGTCAGTATCAGTATTTCAGAGTGTGACAGTAAAATTAATGAGGGGGTGTAAAAAAACTGTAGTCTGGAAGAATCCGATCCCCTCATAACAAATTTATTTATTGTTTTATTAAACCCCAAATAAGAGGCCATGTTGATCTATTTTTGTAATAATCGCCTCTGCTTCCCTTCTTGGTGTTCACAGTACTTTTAAGTTTTTTTCCATGCAAACAAAACAGACTGAGCTGGTTTTATGTGTTCTAATAATCTCTTCCAGTAAGATAACCTTGGCAACCATATATATTAGGAAAATATACAAGTGTTTAGTAATTCACAGAGTTGTAACCATAGTTAATGTATTGTACTTTGCAGAAAACATTTGTATGAATCAGTAGTCTTTGCTTGCAATATTCAGAATGATTTAAAGAGATGTTAGCTCAACGCTGTTGCTCAACAAGATGATGGTGAAGAATAACAATATTCTTGATTGTTAGGATTGTTAAGTGATAGTAACTAATTTTAGTTACTTTAAAAGACTTAAAAAGGCTTAAAAATAAGCCTTTTTATATTTACATATGATAACTCTTCGGAATCCATATGGATTTTACTTTTTTAGTCTTTTTATATTCACAGCTACTCCATTTCACAGTGTCATATGTGTCACAATTATTTGGTGATTTGCATGCTACACCCTAACACAGGTAGCACATGTCTTTTGAACACAAAAATATCTAATATGCATGAGCATGATAATTATGTGCTATAAAACTATACCCAATGGATAAAAGACAAAAATAAATCAAATTTAGTTTAGCTTCCAAAATGTATAGGGTTTGGTGCATTGTTGCTATTGCCTAAGTACATAATGTGGACCCTGGTATGTAAAGCAATTATGGTGCACAAGACTAGGGAAGAAAAGTGGGGTCACCTCGCACACCTTGGCTGTCCGAATCTTGTGAAACCTGGTGCTTGATGAAGGAGGTATTGGCAGCCTCCATGCCAGACAGAGAAGTAGAAAATCACCCGCACAACAGGATAATTCTAGCAGGGAAACCCTTGCTCATTTATTTGCAGATGCAACGTTTCGGGGCGTAACCCCTTTGTCAAGCTTGACAAAGGGATTACGCCCCGAAACGTTGCATCTGCAAATAAACGAGCAAGGGTTTCCCTGCTAGAAATATCCTGTTGTGCCGGTGATTTTCTACTTCACACAAGACTAGGGGACTATTTATCATGCTGTGTAAAAAGATATATTAAAAAAATTAAAAAAGCAAAAATCTGATTGCTTCCTATGAGCAAAATCACAATCAATCTTTCACTCCATGTTTAACACAGCTTGATAAATAGACCCCTAATAGTGCTAGCCAGGGAGGACTGTGTTGGTCTGAACTTCAGGATGTATCTTAGAGTGGGCAAGAATGCCGCTGTTACTACATGAAGACTTTAGTTTTTAGTTCCTTATTATTTTAATGCTAATGTATTTTGAAACTCATGTAAAGAGGTTTTAAGTTATGTTTTTTAGGTTCCAGCCAACACTGTATCATGTTAATGGTAGAGTCTTCATATCTGCAAGTTCCCCCCCTGATTTTGTTTTTAACATGAGGGTTTGGTGATATTTCTGAAATAAACCAAGTAATGGATAGAAACCTGAGTGCTTCGTACACAAACACAGATATGTAGGTCAAGTAGGAATTACTCTTCATAATAAGCAACATAGTCATAACGATTTTGATTTATATCTCTTAATCACTATTGCCATGGGAAAAATCACAGCTAAACCTATGCCATCTGTTACCCTTTTTAGTGTTTCTTGAATGTAATACACTGAAAATGGCATGAAGATTAATTAACTGAATCCCAAGCAGACTTCGCATTGTTAAATATTTGTCATTAAATGAAAAAACAATGGTTATAAGGATGATTTAAAAAAAAAAAGTAATTAGGGATATTTTAAAGATAATAGAGTACTTTGCCATTACAGTACAAGGAACACTTAATTTTAGTCTATCCAATATTTTTACTGATTAAGACCTGTAGAATGTATTAAGATATTAGTTCAAGAAAATTAACTAAACTGAAAAAATTGTCAAACCATTATAAAACTTCAGGAGTCGAAAACTCAACATCTACAATGAGAACTGAGATACCCTTTCTGGATAAAGGGTTTCTGAATATGGGATCCCATCCCTATATTAGATATACTCTAAGGATTAGAGGCACCACCTCACCCAATAAAGCAGCATCAATAACACTTTATTTAAAGGCCTCATAAACATTACATACACTGCAGCTCAATGCTGATTTAAAGAGATTCTGTGATGATTTTTATGGTTTAGTTTTTATTAGTAAATTACAATATGTACTTTGCAAGTAATTGATTCTACCATTTAAAAGGTTATTCTTGAGCCAATTAATATATTTTTTTAGGTGTAATATTGGTGTGTAGGCAGCCATCTCAGGTCATTGTGCCTGGTCATGTGCTTTCAAAAAGAGCCAGCACTTCATGGTATTACTTTCAGATAAGCTATTGTTTCTCCTACTCAATGTAGCTGAAGGAGTCGTGACTTGGGTTAGATGGACTTGGATTTTTACTATTGAGTGCTCTTCCCATATCTAGCACTAATTGGGGCATGCGAGCATTTTAGCAATGCAGGTGTCAGGGAGCTGTTATTTTGTTACCTTCCCATTGTTCTGTTGATAGGCTGCTGATATGACTTGCAATGCAGCAGTAAAGAGCAATTGAAGCTTAGCAGAGCACAAGTCACGTGACTGGGGGCACCTGGGGAACCGACAACATGTCTAGCTCCATGCCAGATTTCAAAATTAAAATGCTCTTTTGAAAAACAGATTTCAGTGCAGAATTCTGCTGGAAGAGTGCTATAAACTGATGCATTTTTTTTTTATACAAAAAACAACAACACGTTTTCTCATGATAGAATCCCTTTTACAATGAAAGTAGAAGAGATGATGAGGGTTAAGTGAGGCAAAAAGCCCCAATTGTATTAAACTTATAAACAAATCTGGACATTTGTATGTATATACTGTACAACATTAATATGGCAGTAAATCACAAAATACTATTAACACATGTCTAAACAAATAAAAAAAAGGGTTAGTAAAAATAGTATCATTTTGATAGAATGAAAAATTCCAGAGAGGGCACCTACAATGATTGATGATTTAAATAATGTCAGGAAAAGCTCTAAGATGTCAGGAAAAGCTCTAAAATCTTAACACCAAGGGGCACATTTACTAAGCTCGAGTGAAGGATTCGAATGAAAAAAACTTCGTATTTCAAAGTGTTTTTTTGGTACTTTGACCATCGAATAGGCCACTACGAACTTCGACTTCGATTCGAACGATTAGAAGTAATAATCGTTCGACTATTCGACCATTCAATAGTCAAAGTACTGTCTCTTTAAAAAAAACTTTGATTACCTACTTCGGCAGTTTAAACTTACCGAGGTACAATGTTAGCCTATGGGGACCTTCACCATCACTTTTCTAAGTTTTTTTTGATTGAAGAAAAATCCTTCGATCGATCGCTTAAAATCGTTCGAGTTGAGGTCATGTAGAAGTCAATAGCAAAGGTCCCTTTAACCCTTTGAAGAAGTTAATAGCCTTTATGATGTTTGAGGAGTGTTTCAATCAAAAACTCTATCAATCCAAGTGATTCTAATTTTTTTCCTCGAAAACTCGATCAATTTTAGTTTTCGGGTTGTTAACCCCGAACTCGCTGATTTGAATTTTTTTCCATTCAACTTTTTTCTTAAATTAGAATCCATTCGAGTTGTGAGTTAATTCGAGGCATAACAAAACTGTACAATTTGACTTTTGATAAGTAACCCCCTTAATATATTAGATGGAACAATCTGTTCTTTACGTTCATCAGATTCTATCTTTCCATGATTGTCTACAAAAGTGTATTTGAAGGTCAACTTCACATTTAAGAAAAATGTTCAGTTTTAGTCATACAAACTGTGCATCAGTCAGAACACTGATTAAGCTATCAATGTTTACTCTGTACAGACACTAATAAAGTGCCTTCATACAAAATTCAATGCCACAGACATTTCATTAAGTCTTGCTAGAGAAACAAAGATAAAATATAAATCAATTACTCTTAGAATACTAAGTACTTTCCATGGGGAGGGTGCAATTTGTATCTATAATGGAAAAATAGCTTAATCTGTCATGTATTTAGAGCATGAAAAGTAAAATGCACAGTATATTCATTTTGTCATGTACAATTTTAACTTATAGGCGTTGATTAACTGCTAGGAAGTCAAACAAGGGAAAAAGTGGATTCTATGCATGTATCTGAATGTGTATTTAATATAAGCAATCAAAATAGGTTGAAATGTTTTGGCTATACAAGGGTACAACATTTTTCAGACACAGAAAAAGTATATGTATATATATATATATATATATATATATATATATATATATATATATATATATATATATATATATATATATATATATATATATATATACATACACTGTGAAAGGGTCAGACTTACAAGTTGATTGCATATATATTTTATATACTCTAAATTTCCTGCCTATGCTTTTTCATTTCATTAAACTGGCGGCATAAATAATTATTTTAAAGTAAAATTGTTACCCCTGCAATTAAAATCTCTGATTTGCTTCCAAATAACCCAGTAGGAAGCTTTGGTTTCCATTTCCATTTTATTGGCTAATTTAGTAGAATATAAAATAGAAGCTTAGATCCCTGCTTTGGGCATGGTTGAAGCATGGACCCAAATTGTCCCAAAAGCTTGCATTTTAAAATCTACTAAATTAGCCTTGGGTGCACTCTCTCTCCCCCTAGGGACAAAGAAATATATCTATTTTTAGAAGCACATCTCATTTCAACTTTTACAAATCTAGAGAAACATTTAGTTATCAAACATGGGAAAAAGCTAATACAGATCCCAAAAACAAGACAACCCCCCAAATCCCATGCATCTCCAGCTCATTGGGCTGAAATGGAGGACTCATCTCCCACATAGGACTTGGAACAAGAAACACATACCAATGAACTACCACAACCCAAACAAAGCCCAGGTGATGTTCAAAATTCTCACACTTTACTTGGACAAATAATTGACATGATACAACAACTCTCGGCAGGATAGAATCTAATACCCAAAGATGAAACACCGTGGAGCAAAGAGTCAGAGATTCTGAAGGCCAATTCCTTGACACACAAAACAAGGTGTCAGCCTTCAAATCCAATTAATCAAGGAACTACAAGAAAAGGACAACAACCTGGAGAACAGATGCAAAAGTTGATAAGCCACCATATAGTTACATAGTTACATAGTTAAATTGGGTTGAAAAAAGACAAAGTCCATCAAGTTCAACCCCTCCAAATGAAAACCCAGCATCCATACACACACCCCTCCCTACTTTTAATTAAAATTCTATATACCCATACCTATACTAACTATAGAGTTTAGTATCATAATAGCCTTTGATATTATGTCTGTCCAAAAAATCATCCAAGCCATTCTTAAAGGCATTAACTGAATCAGCCATCACAACATCACCCGGCAGTGCATTCTACAACCTCACTGTCCTGACTGTGAAGAACCCTCTACGTTGCTTCAAATGAAAGTTCTTTTCTTCTAGTCTAAAGGGGTGGCCTCTGGTACGGTGATCCACTTTATGGGTAAAAAGGTCCCCTGCCATTTGTCTATAATGTCCTCTAATGTACTTGTAAAGTGTAATCATGTCCCCTCGCAAGCGCCTTTTTTCCAGAGAAAACAACCCCAACCTTGACAGTCTACCCTCATAATTTAAGTCTTCTGTCCCTTTAACCAATTTAGTTGCACGTCTCTGCACTCTCTCCAGCTCATTTATATCCCTCTTAAGGACTGGAGTCCAAAACTGAACTGCATACTCCAGATGAGGCCTTACCAGGGACCTATAAAGAGGCATAATTATGTTTTCATCCCTTGAGTTAATGCCCTTTTTTATGCAAGACAGAACTTTATTTGCTTTAGTAGTCACAGAATGACACTGCCCAGAATTAGACAACTTGTTATCTACAAAGACCCCTAGATCCTTTTCATTTAAGGAAACTCCCAACACATTGCCATTTAGTGTATAACTTGCATTTATATTATTTTTGCCAAAGTGCATAACCTTGCATTTATCAACATTGAACCTCATTTTCCAGTTTGCTGCCCAGTTTTCCAGTTTAGACAGATCACTTTGCAAAGTGGCAGCATCCTGCATGGAACCTATAGTTCTGCACAATTTAGTATCATCTGCAAAAATAGAAACAGTACTTTCAATGCCCACCTCCAGGTCATTAATAAACAAGTTGAAAAGCAAGGGACTTAGTACAGAGCCCTGCGGTACTCCACTAACAACACTGGTCCAATTAGAAAATGTTCCATTTACCACCACTCTTTGTAGTCTATCTTTTAGCCAGTTCTCTATCCAGGTACAAATACTATGTTCCAGGCCGACATTCCTTAATTTAACCAGTAACCTTTTGTGTGGCACTGTATCAAATGCTTTAGCAAAGTCTAAGTAAATCACATCCACTGCCATCCCAGAATCGAGGTCTCTACTTACATTCTCGTAAAAGGAAATTAAGTTAGTCTGGCAAGATCTATTACGCATAAAACCATGCTGGCACAAACTCATAGTATTATGATTTGCTATGAAGTCCAGTATCTTATCCTTTATTAACCCTTCGAAAAGCTTTCCTAATACTGACGTCAGACTAACTGGCCTATATTTTGAGGCTGAGAGCGGGATCCTTTTTTGAATAGAGGCACCACATTAGCAATTCGCCAGTCTCTCGGCACTATGCCAGATCTCAATGAATCCTGAAAAATTAAGTAAAGAGGTTTGGCAATCACAGAGCTAAGCTCGCTAATTACCCTGGGATGAATACCATCTGGCCCTGGACCTTTGTTAATCTTAACATGTTCAAGTCTCTTTTGAATTTCTTCATGTGTGAACCATGCATCATTAGTTGTATTACTAGAATTGGGAGTGTTAAGAAGGAAACCTTCACTTACTGGTTCTTCATTTGTGTAGACAGATGAAAAATACGAGTTCAGAATCTGCGCTTTTATTTTGTTTTCATCAACCAGCTGACCCCCCTCTGATAGTAAGGGTCCCACCCCTTCCTGCTTCATTTTTTTACTATTGACATATTTAAAAAATAATTTTGGATTTTTTTTACTGCTTGCTGCAATATCCTTTTCTATAGCAATTTTAGCTTGCCTTATAGCTTCTTTGCATGATTTATTGGCCTCCTTGTACCTTATAAATGTTTCGGCTGTACCAGCTAACTTGAAAGCCTTAAAAGCACGTCTTTTCTTACACACCTCAACACCAACGCTTCTATTGAACCAAAAAGGTTTTGCTTTGCAACGACGTTCCTTGCTTACAAGTGGAATATACTGACAAGTATATTTATTAAGCAGCATTTTAAAGACTTCCCATTTTTGTTCTGTGTTTAACCCTGTGAAAAGCATTTCCCACTTAATATGTTGCAGAGATGCCCTTATACTGTCAAAGTTTGCACGTCTGAAATTTAGTGTTTTAGTTACTCCCTTATAGAATTGCTTCTGCAACAGAATCTCAAAGGAGACCATGTTATGATCACTATTCCCTAAATGCTCCCCCACACAAATGTTAGAGATGAGTTCAGTATTGTTAGTTATTACAAGGTCCAAAAGAGAGTTATTCCTAGTAGGTTCTTGAACGAGCTGGAATAAAAAGTTGTCATTCAGCATATTTACAAACCTACTAGCTTTTTCTGTTTTAGCAACCCCATTACCCCAGTCAATGTCTGGATAATTGAAGTCACCCATAGCAACAAATTGACCCAGCTGTGAAGCCGCTTGTATCTGCAAGAGTAGCTGGGCTTCATACTCGACACTTAAAAGAGGTGGTTTATAGCATACACCAATGATAATTCTTTTTGTTACCTTTTGCCCAGTCGAAATCTCTACCCAGAGTGATTCTACACCCTCACCAGTGCCAGCTATTTTTATTTCTTTAGCGCATGGCTTTAATTCAGGCTTTACATACAAACACACTCCTCCACCCTTTTTAATCCCTCTGTCCCTCCTAAAAAGGGTGTAACCATTTAAATTCACAATCCAGTCACATGTTTCATCCCACCAGGTCTCAGTGATACCAATTATATCATAATTTTTAGAGCATGCAATTAATTCTAGGTCTCCCATTTTACCTGACAAACTCCGTGCATTTGCCAGCATACAGCGGAGGTTACTACTTTTACTTTTCATATCATGTCAAGGTAAACCCCATACGGTGGTCCCTAACTTGTTTACCTCTGGTCATAGTATAAAAAGTCTTTTACTTGTAATCAGTGTCTAGTTGAACCTTGGTTTTAGGACTAGATCCTCCCCCCGCCAGTATGCAGCTTTTAAGAGGGAGAGGTATGGTGGCTTATCAACTTTATGATCATATCTTTGTAAGTAAAAACCCCTGTTTTGTAGACACATGCACTTGCATTTATACTGAATTATTTATGAGACAGGGAACCGGGTAATGTGCATTAAAAAGTAGCACTTCCATTATACTTAAATATACTTTCACCTAGCCTTTTGAGTGCTCCCACAACCCCCCTTTATGTATATTTTTAATTATTTCACTTAGAGTATTGGCAGGCCAACAGATAACGCTGCACAAGGCAAATTCTGGTGGCTACGGAAGATGAATCGCCACATATGCTGTTCCACCAACCATTAACTTATAGGTGGTGGAGAGACATGTTACTTATGGTAGCTCAGATTTAAAAGTTGGTGACAAATCTCCCCATCTGCCAGTAACCTTATTGTGTACTAGAAGAGGTGCTGTGGAATCCTTATGTATACAAATTATTTACCTACTATGGGAAAATGCCCACTTTATTATAAACTGTAATTCCAATTATAATAATAATCAGACTAATAATATGGGTTCCCTATTGGGATTCCCATTATAAGATACTAGTTTTCTTAATTTGAGCTCAATATTGTGTGGCTTTGACTAAGAATTGATGAAATGCATTTTTTTTAATGTAGTTGACTTCATTAGGTATTGTAAATTTAAATTGCACATAGCTCATATTTCAGAAAAAATAAAATTTTTCAGTAAGAAGTTAAGACGTGGAATCTATTTTTTCACTGGGGAATGGATCGCTAAATACTTATCAATTAGTTATCCGTGTATACAATTATAGCAAAATTATTTGCACAAATGAAAAAATTCTCCAAATGAGTCATATATTCATACATCCAAGCATTTAAACATAATATAAAGTAAGCTTCATTTTAAGATGAACTTTCTTGGACTTCAGGTAATATCAACATTGCAGATGGAAAGAACAGACAGGGGGAAGGGGGGCAGCTCCACTGTAATCATCATCATCATTTATTTATATAGAGCTGTCAAGATACGCAGTGCTTTACTGTAATAAGCAATAATGTTGATGGCAGATACTAGCTGTATTCAATTATCCTTATTTCAGTGTATTTAGTTTCTGCCTTGGGTCCCTGGTTTTTGCAATGTTTGTTGTTCATCAACAACTTTTTTTGCCATTACTATTATAAATGTTACTTTAAAATATTTTATAAAATAATCATTTTCATAATGCATACTCTACTGAAATAATATAAATCACAATTCAATTACTTCTTTTACAGTATCCTCTATTTTCCTCTGTCCTCTATAACTTACAATGACACTTCAATTGCAATAACTGGAATTCATCTCTGAAAGTAATCCTGTGGTCAGTGATGTGGTTTAGCATAACTTATATGAGAGCATGCTTATTCAGCACAGCTCAGTGAAACATTATCTATATATAAAGCATCAAAAGATGAAATGTTTCAACCACATTACGGAAGCTTTCAATATGTTTTTTTTTTCTTGGTGATTTTTCATTTATGAATACAGTGAAACTTCGATTTTAAGTACCCTGATTTTAAGTTTACCCGCATTTTACATTTTATATTTGTGGTCCCATCAATTTGTAATGCATTTCAATTGGTGCATTTCCCTGATTTTAAGTAATGTTTTCCCGGATTTTACATCAAATTTTTGTCTGGATGTACCCAAAAACTGTTTTTTTTTTCCTCTATGAAAGTTGTTATTTGTCAAATAAAGAGGTTTAAAATACTAATCAGATGTATATTTTGCCATGGTTCTGCCTATAAATGGTCAATTCCAAATAGTCTGCCCCTTATACAGTCCTGCACCAATCACTTATTGCTTTAAGTTGTATATCTGACTGACAGAGAGGCCTTGCACATGCCCCCCATAGTGTAACATTAACTCTGCAATACTTAAAGGATACTGTCATGGGAAAAAAAAATTTCCAAAATGAATCAGTTAATAGTGCTGCTCCAGCAGAATTCTGCACTGAAATCTATTTCTCAAAAGAGCAAACAGATTTTTTTATATTCAATTTTGAAATCTGACATGGGGCTAGACATTTTGTCAATTTCCCAGCTGCCCCTGGTCATGTGACTTGTGCCTGCACTTTAGGAGAGACATGCTTTCTGGCAGGCTGCTGTTTTTCCTTCTCAATGTAACTGAATGTGTTTCAGTGGGAAATGGGTTTTTACTATTGAGTGCTGTTCTTAGATCTACCAGGCAGCTGTTATCTTGTGTTAGGGAGCTGCTATTTGGTTACCTTCCCATTGTTCTTTTGTTTGGCTGCTGGGGGGGAAATGGGAGAGGGGTGATATCATTCCAACTTGCAGTACAGCAGTAAAGAGTGATTGAAGTTTATCAGAGCACTAGTCACATGACTTGGGGCAGCTGGGAAATTGACAATATGTCTAGCCCCATGTCAGATTTCAAAATTGAATATAAAAAAATCTGTTTGCTCTTTTGAGAAATGGATTTCAGTGCAGAATTCTGTTGGAGCAGCACAATTAACTGATTCATTTTGAAAAAAATGTTTTTTCTCATGACCTTTAACCCTTGTTACTAACACAGTAAATATTGTATCTCAAAGTAAAATGGACTCCTGTGCTTATATCCTTTCAGTACTTGATGATAACGTTACTTTAACACATTTCCCTTATTTTACATTTTCCCTGTATTTCACATATTTTTTTCCTGGTCTCCTGAAAAACGTAAAATAGAGGTTCTACTGTACTGCTGAGAATTATATTATCTTTAGCATTTGTACTTAGAATGCTGTGTAGACATAGGGGCCTATTTATTGAGCCTCAAATTTTTCTGGTCAAGTTTTTAAGGGGAAAAATCCAAATTTGTAGAGGGGAAAAAAACTTTTTCTAGATTTATTATGCTCGAAAGCTGCTAAAAATAAGAATTCAAATATACTAATTAGCAGTTTGGTGGTGGCCTATTTGTTTTTTCTTGATGATTGTGTATAATTATCCAGCAGTAATTGGCAGTAGCATTGTCACATAGGACAGGCATCTGTATACTTGTAACATCAGTATAGTGGCCCCTGTGGAGTCTGTTTGAGAGGCATAAAATAATATTTGCTCATGGTTAAGTAGACAGCAGTTAAAACTCAAGCCCCTATGATATACGTACAACAAGTCAGGGCATGCGGCAGACAAAGGCAATATTCAAATTATAGGTTACAGGTCAGGTAACATGCAAAAGCCTAGATTAATGTCAAAGCCAAGACATAGGGACATACCAAACAGATGCATATGGAAAGTTAGTTATAAGAACAAAAAATACAGGAACAGGCAAGATCCAGCATGATTAAAAATCAAGCATCTTGCAGCAACTAGGGTTTGGCTTTTGAAGGCTCTTTATTATATAATTATAGGCAGCTTCTGCAAATGAGGTCGCCTATGGATGCAAAAAATTACGCCTATAGACTTGTATGGCGTTGTGCATCAAAATAAAAAGACGCGTGTCAAAAAAAATTCACCGTGCGACAAAATTTTTTTGACACGCATAGACTTTAATGGGTGTCAGCGACATTTTGCCTGCGAATTTATAGCGAAACGAAACGGGTCAAATTCGCCCATCCCTACGTGTGTCTTGTAAGGCTATGCAAAAATGAAAGCATCTGGAAGAGATGGAATTTTGCCAGTTAATGAATTCCTGATAAAACCTTGCCTTGACTATTGAGCATCATTTTGTCAGTTTATAATGTTTTTTATTGAATTAGATAAACTGCAAACAAATGCAAATTAAACTGTAACTGGAATATAAAAATTACGCTATGAGAAAGACATAAAATTGAGTTAAAATATAGACTATCTTTCTATCTATCTGTGGTCACATAATTTTTCTTTCTGTTTTGTAGAAATATATTTGAATTCATAGGGATCCTTTTTTCCACATGTACAAAATGTATCCAAAATAGGAGGACAAAGGTTGTCAGGATGTTCTTTCCTGCTCTACATGAACAAGTGTAATGGCCACACTGAAGAGTTGCATTTTATGGACAGTTTTCTCTATGCTCATTAACTATGTAACTTGTGTAAGCGGCAATGTGAAAGTTATTTAAGTGCAGATTCCAGTAACCTGTAATTCATCATTTTTCATAAAATTAGGCTCACCACTGTATTATAAAACATTCCAGTCCAGTTATGTAAAGTATTTTAGACAGGGGTGTAATTTATAATTTGCAAATGCTTCTTTATTACAAACAATTGTACTGACTAGAAAATAGCAATACACTGTATATTCTTTGGGAATAAGCAACACTGTATATATTATATCCATGGACCAAGTAGCAATGTTTTGACACACTTCATTTGAAAATCCATTAGTTTTGTCCAGAATTTTTCATCAGCTGCTTAATATTGTGTTCTTCATTTTATGAAGGGGCAGATTTATCAAGGGTCGAATTGAAAATTTTAAGTTTCTAGTTTATTAAGTGTAATGCAACTAGGGAATAGTCCAAATTTGATTTGAATAAAAAAAAATAAAAAATTTGAAATAAAAAATTTGAATTTTGAAATTTATCATGTACTGTCCATTTAAGAATTCAAGATGACTATTCGCCATCTAAAAACCTTCCAAATTGGTGTTTTAGCCTATGGGGGACCTCTTACAATTAATTTGGAGTCGTTTGGTGGAAAAAAAAATGTTGGTGCAAAAACTGGAATCGAATTCGATTCAAATTCATTTTGAAGTTTGAAGGTCAATCCTATTCACCCTTATTTTTTTTTATTTTTTTTTAATACATTTCAATTGCTTGTTTTTTCCATATTTTGAGTTTATGGGAGTTTTAATAAAATTATTGGCAATAATGTTTTAAATTGCCACATGGATCATTGCTAGAAGTAACCCCAATTAAATCTTTTCAGTCAAGATTCCTATAATGTATATACCTTTCATTTGTTCTATTACTATTTTTTTGGTTGTGTTTAGGGATACTTTTAGGGGCAGATTTATCAGATTTATCAGATTTAAGGTCGAGGTGAATTTTCGAATGAAAAAAATTTGAATATCGAGTTATTTTTGTGTAGGGAATAATCCAAATTCAATTCAAATTTGTCAAAAATGTAAACATTCGAATTTCGAAATTTATCATGTACTGTCTCTTTAAAAATTAAAATGTGACATTCGCCATCTAAAAATTGCTGTTTTAGCCTATGGGGGACCTCCTAGAACCTATTTGGAGTCAATTGGTGGACTTTGAAAAATCAAAGTTTTTTTGGGGAAAAACAGCGAATCTAATTCGATCGAATGCGCTATTAAATCGATTCGAATTGGCCGAATACGGACCTATTCAATCAAAAACTGACCTATTCGAACAAAAAAAAACTTTGACTTAATTTTGGTTTTTTTAGTATTCGAATTTCGAAGTTTTTTTCAATTAGAAATTAGACCCTTGATAAATATGCCCCTTACTGTACACTGTTCTTAAAGGGGAACAATTGCAAACATAAAAAATGTTATGAGCTTTCTTATGGAAAAAAATTCTAAATATAATTCTGTACCATTTCTAAAATAATCTAGCCAGATTTTGATTGACAGGTAAATATTATGGTGTGTGCCCCATTTGTCAAGACAAAATAAGTGAATGGCACAAAGCTGCATATAGCAACTGGTTAAGTAAATAATTATGTGCTTAGCAAATTCAGAGGGTGTTTGGTAATATTCTACAACTGTAGCAATCAAATTTTTTGCTCCTGTATAATGGATGAGGATTCAAATGCTACATATTAATAAAATAATTATTCTCTGTCCAAGTGAATATAATGCGTCTGTAATATATAACATTCTTGTGTGATGTATGACACTTTGATCTTTTAAAAACATTAAAGCAAGTAAGTTGCATACAATTTGCTATAATTAATAAATATCATATTAAGAACACTTTTCTCAAAGCAGTCACGTCTTATGGTGTATAAAGCATGAACAAACAGGGAATAAAGGCAGATAAAAATGATTCTGTATGCTAGCTTGTGTCAAAGTGAAGAATAGATAGTCAGTAAATTGGCAGAAGACATTGATATGCTTTACAAAGGCATTAGTGGGATGATAATAAATAGTTCAAGGCATAGCTGCATATATTTGCTAGGGAACTAGTTCATCATTTGTATGCATTCTTTTATACAGCAACAGAGAGAAAGCAATTATAAAAGCAAAGTTTGCAACTGGGTTTTTCATACAAAGGTCACTATTTGAATTTGAAGCAGTATTATTTTCTTTGTTGCCACATCTAAAAGACTTCATTGGAATATTTAGTTTTATTATACACAATTATCTTACCCCATTTGAACTGAACTCATTAAAATGCCTATAGCAACATACACTCAACATTTTATTCTTCTAATTGCTTGGTACTTACACAGGGGTCACTGATAAAGTAAGCACTGCTCACAACCATATAGAATTCAGACTTGACCTAAAATTGATGCTCTTATAATATATCTGTGTGTGGCTGTTTTATTTCTCAAATTATGAGTCCTTCTTCAGCATCTGTAAGTATTTTGAAAGATTTATATTTGTTAATTTGTATCTCAATGATAGCTGAATATAGAATACAAAAACATTTGTCTATTGAAAGTACACTAATTTTGAGGTCTATAACCCAAATGAGAAGAATTTAATTAAAACATACCTCACTTGAAAATTGCCGTTGTCAACCATTTGAGAAATACATATTTTGAATGAGAATATTACAGTTTTTATTTACCTTCTATTTTTACTATATATAATGTAGCCCAACATTCATATGATAAGATTGCAATATTTTTTAATTAATATTGGAAACATATTCCACATTTATCAACTGAAATTACGACTGACTGTTTGTAAAATATTTTAAAAGGCATAAAACAGCCAGTTGGCCAATCTTTAAAGATCATTTTTATTTGACTTCTTGGTTTAGAGGTTGATGTTAAATGACACATTGACCTATTTATTCTTAAGGCTAAGGCCACACTAGGCGATAGCGCCGCGATTTGACTCGCGGCGACTTTTCGACGTGACTTTTAAGCCGCAATCGCTGGGGAAACTTTTGCGCTGGCGTCTATGGGGAATCGCGAAAAATCGCCAGCGTAAAAACACACGCGGCGATCTTTTCTCTACTGTCGCTCGAAATTGCCTCGCGGCGAGTCAAATCGCGGCGCTATTGCCTAGTGTGGCCTTAGCCTAAAGGAAAGTATTGCAGATCATAGTTGAATAATCTATTACTTAGAGAGTAAGGTGTTCTTGTTCTGTGTTTTTTGTAGTATCATTATTGACCCACCTTTTTCTTATTGGGTGATACTGTCTGCACTCCTCGAACCAGAGGCAAAACTAGTCAGAAACCCTAATATGAGATAGGCTGAACACTTTAGTCTAGACTGTGTGGCTTGTAATGATCCTTACTGATGTACCCACTCCCAATTCTAATTTCACAATGCAGTGTTATATACTGTGGGTATAATAAGCACCCTGTGGCACACTATGGATATCATGTGGACTCTGTAACTGTACTAGCTACTAATGATGGGCGAATTTGCAAAACTGTTTCTCGAAAATTCACCAGCGAAAATTCACCTGTGTTTTTTTGGACGCCAGCACATTTTCGGCAGTCAATTTGCGCCGGTGAAAAAAAACAAAAACCGACTCCAGCGTCAAAAACGGACACTGGCGTCAAAAGCGAGACACCGGTGCAGTTTCGTGAATTTATTGCCGTTTCACGAATTTTGCTGGAAATTCGCGAATATTTTGGCGAAACACCCCAAATTCCGCCATCACTACTAGCTACAAAACTGTAGCTGCACTTGGGATAGTATAATACCCTGAGGATACAGTTAAAGCTGTAAAACTGCATAGATGAATGGAGGACTATGCAAAACTATGTGAACATTCCAGATCTATGGATGCCATGGATACTTAATTTAAAGGTTTTTTATATTCTGTGGGGAATTTAAGGATTATGTGATAATGTATGGCTATACTGGGGTTTGTATAACCAATTTCGTGCAGAATAGACATACTAAGTGGGTCTCAGGGGACTTTACCATATTCTGTGGATTCCCCTGCACTTGTGGCCAAACTGTTTGGGTGCTTTAGGGCCTTAGTGAAATTCTCTGGATATTTTGAGGAATGTGTTATACTCTGTTGATGCACCATAAATTACATTCAAAAGGAATTGTTCAAAAGTGTTGTGTGGGATAGCATAGTATAGGTGCTCTGGAAACTGAGGCGCTCTGTGTGCAGACTTAAGAATGTAAGGCCTTGGAAACGTCTGAAACTCTGTCTGAGTGCCACAGTGCCCTACAAAAGTCCTGTACAATATACAGTAAAATATAATACAGACTTACAAATAAAAAAATACAGAGGCACAAAGTTACCTACAAATACAGGTGCACACACACATACATGTATTTACTAAAACCCTGAGCACCCTGCAAAGAAACTGAACATGAGCCCCCACATTAACAAAGGTGGTGCACAAAGTATTATATATACCTTAAAGCTGAAAACAGGCTAATTGAAAATAAACACTTAGGGGCAGATTTATCAAAGGTCGAGGTGAATTTTTCAAATGAAAAAAATTTGAATTTCAAGCTATTTTTTGTGTACTTCGACTACGGAATAGTCCAAATTCAATAAGAATTTGAAAAGAATTCTAAAATTCGAATATCAAAATGTATCATGTACTGTCTCTTTAAAAATTCAACTTTGATCATTCGCCATCTAAAACCTGCCAAATTGCTGTTTTATCCTATTGGGGACCTCCTATTGGGAAAAACATTGAATCAAATTCAATGGAATGCGCTATTCCTTCTATTCGTACCATTCGAAATCGCCCAAATATGGACCTATTCCATCAAAAACTGACCTATTCGACAAAAAAACAAAACAAAAAAAACTTCAACTTTATTTTGGTTCGAATTTCGAAGTTTTTTCCATTCGAAATTCGAATATGCCCCTTAACCTTTCTAACTGTAATTGCATTTCCTCCAACTTTTCTGGTGCTAGAATCCTTGGTGCTAAAACAAAAACCACATCAGTTAAAAAAGTGCAACAAAAAAGTTGCATTTAGGGAAAACCATCTCAAATTTATCAAAAGAAAAGCCTTACTCCAAAGAGCACTTAATCATATGCTCATTGAAAGTGAAAGATAGAATCCTCTAATCCTAATAAGCAATAGCCTCCAGTCGGCAAAACAAGTAACTTTATTATTAGGATTCTAATGTATTTTCATTAAAAGAAAAAATCAATGAAGTATGCAATGTGAAGGGTAAACTTTAAACGATTAACACAATTTGTCTAGATGGTGGTGGTAGATAGTAGACAAGGTAATTTCCTTCAGCATATCCTATATATTTTATATACAGTATATAGAATGTTCAAAGCTAGAAGTCTAGACAGGAAAGTGAAGCAGAAAGGTGTTTATATCTTAGTGATATCAAAACTGCAGCTTTCAACACATTCTTATCATGTCATGACTATGGGGCAGATTCAGTTAGACAGTAGTAATACTACACTGTTACATAGACCGTTGTATTTATGAGTGTATGTTTTACACTGACACTATTCTTTCCAGGGCAATAAATTAAGAAGAAGAAAGGAAAGTTTTGAAAAGTATCAAAGTTTATTAAAATGCTGGGAATGCACTTGGGTTCCATAGATTGGGCTATCATAAATGTGCTCCTTAAAACTGCTTTAGAATTTAGTTTCACTAAGGAGGTTAAATTCAGATGTACTGTAATTTCTTCTCTTGCTTTTGCAAGAACTGTATTCTAATATGTTGGTGGGTTTAAAGGAAATAATTCAAGCAAGATACTATACAGAGTGGCAACTAATTTGCTTTTAAGAAAAACAGACAACATATGGTTGTCCAAATTATGCAAAAAAAAACCTTTTTCAGAAAACTCTTGGTATCAAGCATTCAAGATAATAAGCCCTTGCCTTTATAGTTATTACACATTCTTCAAAATTCCATTCCAGAAACATAAGCATTTTACAGAAACACTGACTGCAAGTCAAGAACACATATTTTAACATTAAATTGGCACATGCATGTATTTCTCCACTACACCACAAACCAAAAAATATTTATTCAAAATTAAGATTACACATGTTCTCTGATTGGGACAATCAGGAAGAGACAATATGGAGATATGTTAATTATATATTAACTGTATATTAAACTATGAGGGTCATACAATAACTTTTTGGGGCTTTGTTCAACATTAGGTGTCACAGATTAAAAATAAAATAATACACAATATTTTCAGGCAGTAGGTTTGTACTTTATTAACAGGACCGAAACGTCAGATTAATAAACCTTTTTGTCAATACACTTTGATGTATTTGTGTAAATCCTGTGCGTGCCATCATTTCTTGACATTTACTATTTATTCTTGCATGTGGACCCAGTGTGGTGTTTATACAAATGGCCTGTAGATGTCATTGTGCCCAGACTTATACTGTGCATACTTCCTGTCAGTTTAAAAGTGAAAGTAAAAGTTACTGTTGTGTAATGCCTGCCTGAGCCTGCTAATAAAGCACTGTTATACTCTACTCATCCTTGTCTACCCAAAACATAACACCCAGGTCTTCTAATTCATCGAGGTGTGCAACCCAAATATAGTATTTTGTATTTATATATAAAATATGTATATGTATATCTATATATATATATATATATAGTCCAGAAAGGAAGCACTCACAGGTCTTAAGGTTCCTTTCTGGACTATATATATATATATATAGGCTATAAAAGGAAAAGGAACAGCTACAACATTGAATATACAGCTATAATAAAATAGGTAGGAAATACTTGCAAAACTGTTGATATAGACCTCCTCCTCCAGTCCCTCCATTCGCTTGGCCTGCGTGACACAGCCCTGTCCTGGTTCTCTTCTTATATCACCAATCGTTCCTTCAGTGTCTCCTAAAACGGAGTAGGATCTTCTCCCCTACCTCTTTCTGTTAGGGTTCCTCAAGGCTCTGTCCTGGGACCCATATTATTCTCCCTCTATACTTCCTCCCTCGGCAAATTAATCAACTCGTATGGTTTCCACTAACATCTCTATGCTGACCATACTCAGATCTATCTCTCATCTCCTGATCTCAACCCAGAACTCCTAACTCGCGTCTCCTCCTGCCTGTCCGCTATCTCTACCTGGATGTCGCAACACTACCTTAAATTAAACCTCTCTAAAACTGAAATGGTTCTCTTTCCTCCAACTAACACCAGTAACATCCCAGAAGTATCCATCATAGCTAACAATTCCACTATCACCCCCTCTCCCAAGGCCCGGTGCCTCGGGGTTATCCTAGATTCTGCCCTGTCATTCACTCCTCATATCCAGTCACTTATTAAATCATGTCACTTCCACCTAAGGAACATATCCAAAATACATTCATTTATCAGCCAAGATGCTGCCAAAAGTCTTATCCACTCTCTCGTCATATCACGTCTAGACTACTGTAACTCTCTTTTAATTGGCCTTCCCCTCCAGAGACACCTCTCTAGTCCATAATGAACACTGCTGCGAGGCTCATACACCTCAGCAACCGCTCCTCCTCTGCCACGCAATTCTGTCAATCCCTGCACTGGCTTCCACTACCTCTCAGAATTAAATTCAAATTAATGACCCTGACATTCAAAGCACTTCATAACTCTGCCCCTCCCTACATCTCTGAACTCATCTCTATATACTCACCCAACCTCTTCCTACTGACCTGCAACTCAACTCTTCTCTGATTACCTCCTCACATGCTTGCATTCAAGAATTTGCAAGGCCTGCACCCCTCCTCTGGAACTCTCTCCCACGGTCTGTCTGACTTTGGCGGTATATAGACACAAAAACTACTGCCTTAGGTTATGGTGTACTTTTGGAGTAGGCCCCTAGAGGGCAGTACTGCATTAAGATCCTTTAATGTATTTTATGATGTCTGGCCATGCTTGTTGGTTGTGGTTTATGTTTAAATTGTATTGGGTTATGCACATTGTGAACCTTGGCACCTGAAGAAGGATCAGTTAGATCCAAAACATGTAGTGCAATCAATAAAAGAACACTTGTTTGATGACCATGGTTCTCTAGAGTAATCTATTCTAATTTGTGAAGACAAGGAATGTGTGGCGGCTCCTAACTCTGTTTGATGAACCATATACAGTGAGAACAAAAAGAAACTTTTACCTACACTTCACTTACAGGTATATATACATGCATGTGTTAGCGTGTGTATGTGCTCTAGGCATTATTTGGAGGATTTTTAGATTTGTATTTTTTCAAATCAAACAAACTAACTAAATAATGTTTATAACATTTTATTTGTAATGGGATAATTCCCAAAAGAGCAAAATGTTTTTATTTTTTTTTTGATCGTCAATAAAAATAATTGAAAAAGAAAGAAAAGAAATAACGATTGTTTTTTTTTATTGTCAAGTTATCTAGTTTTTCTAGCAAGTTGTTTTTAAGGTGTTATGTGTTCATGATTAAAGAAATATATCACAGCAATTTACCAATACAATCCTAAAAATCAACATGTTTTTTTGTCCTTGGTGGAGTATGTTTTAAGCCCCTGGGGGATGCTAAATTCTGTTTAGCTGTAACTTACTAAACATGAAGCACTAATAATTATGTTTATTCATATATGACCTTTTACTGCTAGTAACAGGAAAACTGTGCAGTAAGCACTACAATTTGGTGTGATTCCATTAAAGACAGCTGAGTCTGTTGTTGAATGTTCAGTTTTTACTCCCTCTGATAACACCTGGATCAAATCGGCTCTGTTAAATGTTTTGTACATTTTATGTAAAAATAATTAAATAATGAGGGTGTTCAAGAAAATTAATTTCAATTTAAAAAGATAAATAATTGAAAACCCCATTTTCTTGTACAAATTGCCCATTCTACTGTGTCTGCAAATAGACAATATAGTTTCATTGTGTGTTGGGGGGTTTGGGTGCAAGTCAAATTGCTAAAGCAGGAGGTGTTTTGCTCATGAATTGCAAATCCTCTCTCACCATCCCTTAATTTCCATATTAAAGCATGGATCCATGACACTGCATACTTATCAACTGATGAGAAATCCTTCATCAGAGATTTTTGGGCAAGCTATTAGAGTCATAAGAATGTTATCTATATATCATCTATCTATCTATCGTCTAACACTATGCTTACCTATAATTGAGTTTCAATCCATGATACATATTAGCAGACCTCGTTGAAGCCAGGAAGAGTATAAAATAGATTTCAGTGCTGCCTGGGATCATTACAGAAAATGAAATCATTTTGCAGTATGCATAGAAGCTGAAATAATGTGGAGAAATTTGCATATAACTGCTACAATATATGCACAGAGCAAGCTAATGAAATTCATTCATATTCAGGGAAGTGATTCAGCATCGCAAGAAAAGTAATTTAAAATAAGGTTAATAATCCTGAAGAATGGATTGGACGCAAAGATAGGGAACCATTGAATTGTCTGTCTTTTAAATGCTCTCCAGCTAATTTTTCTGAAAGTACAAGAGTATGCAATCACATTATATATATTTTTAATAGATTAGTTTACATTTTTCCTTATTTGGCTTAAAGGAGAAGGAAAGGTTAAAACTAAGTAAGCCTTATCAGAAAGGTCCACCTAAATATACCAGTAAAACCTCAAAGTAGTGCTGCTCTGAGTCCTCTGTCAAAAGAAACACTGCATTTCTTTCATTCTATTGTGTACACATGGGCTTCTGTTTCAGACTTCCTGCCTTCATCTTAAACATCCTTGCCCCAGGCATGAGCATGCTCAGTTTGCTCCTCTCCTCTCCCCCCCTCCCTTCTCTGCTGTAATCTGAGCCCAGAGCAATAAGTGAGTAGGGAGATACTCAGGCAGGAAGTGATATCACACCAAGCTAATACTTCTATCCTAAACACACAGAGAGCTTCTAGAGCTTTTTACTCAGGTATGGTAAACCATTCTACAGAATAAATATAACATTCTAGCTTGCACTATTGCAGCTAATCTATTGGCAATAAAATGCCTCTGTAGCTTTCCTTCGCCTTTAACATTGAATTAAATCAAGTCTTAAGTGATAAATATACAGTCATCTCCCAATATAGAAAATTCATATCTCTTTGTCATACCTCTTTGAGCCCAAAGCAAACCTCATAAAGTTTATGAGCAGCCAACTGATTTTTCGGAATTAATTAAACCCTGAGGATGGAAAAGTCTGAATATGAAAATCCGGCATCTAAGACCTGTCGAGGTTACATATGAGTCAATGGGAGAAGCCCCAATGATTTTTTGATGTGCGCTGGGTTTTGTGCAATACCGTGAAGTTTTCTTAGTTTTTGGGTGAAAATTCAGAAAAAATCGTGAAATTTTGATTTTTTCCCGCAAAGCAAATTTTAGAGAAAATGTAATAATAAATAAGCATAACAAACCTGTGCGGATTTGATCAGAGTTTGTAGCAGAAAATATTGAGATAAATTCGTACTTTGATAAATAACCTCCTAAGTGTTTTAAAAGTGTGCCAGACTCTGCCAGTAAGGCATTCTTCGGTCGGGAGTCCACATCTGAATTCTGTAAATCCCCAATGAAGCCACAGGGACTTGCCCCAGTTCACAGGCAATCACATGCAAAACATTTTTATATCAAAAGATATCTGTCCCAAGGCCTTTTTCTTTAGTAAAATAAATTATTTATTTATATTCACATTAAAATTAGATACATACTGACCCCACATGGCCCACCTTATGCGTTTCACACCCTCCGGTGCTTAGTCATAGGTGTCTTTGTTAGCAGCATGTCCCATACAGAATTTAAACCCTGTTAATCCATCCCATTTCTCTTTAAAACCAATCAAAAGTCAAAGGGGATTAACCCTATTTTCTTTATATAATCCCAAGATTGCCTCTGTGGGTTATTCGTATCTTATTCCATACATCACATATTGTAAATTCAAGTAATGTTTCAAGTTTAACAATATTAATTAAGTCAATATACAGCATATCATATTAAAATTGCATAATTATGCAAAATAATTTACATCAACCATTTTGCACATATTATTAACTATAAAAGCCGTCACTAGTTCTCTCTATTGAAAATTCACCAGTAAAGATATTTTAAGTACTTAAAGCAGATATTCTGCTCTATCTTATTCAGGTATAACAGGTAATGTCGAACTCGTGATTAAGTCCTAGGGGCAGACGCGTTCCCAAATGGAAAATCCAAAACACCTCTCTCCTTTGCAAAAGGCTCAGATGGTCCCCTCCTCTCACTCTTAATCTGACTCTTTTAATCCCGTGAATGGAAAATAATTCTATATCTCCCCCATTACATACAGCAAAGGTTTTCCATCTAGTGATAATGAGGGGAATATAGAATTCTTTTCTGTTCTTCCTGCTTGTTCCATGCCTGATTTCTGTTTCATTATTTTCTTTGATTCCCGATTCCTGATCTGAGTTCTTGCCCTTTTCCTGTGCCCTTGTTCCTGATCCCTGCCTGTTTCCAACTGATCTCCTGTTACTGACTTTGGCCTGTTTTCTGGTATATCCTTTGCCTGCAACCTGCCCCTGACCTCGGCCTGCCTACCAGATTTCCCTTGCTAATCGCCTGGCCTGATTAAAGGACTTTTTGTTTATCTTTAACCTTGCATTTAACCTGCTACATTGTTCTTTAAATCCTCTTCCTATATAAAATGTCATTTGCCTATTATCATGCTCCATTCCTGCATTTACCTCATTATTCAGCACATGGGCTCCTACCTGCCAACCACACACCTGTGGTCAATCCTTACAAAGTGTAGCCTTTATTTACCCAGCAATAATTGCAGCCTTTATTCAAATTTGAGAGAAAGCAACCTGCATAGTTTAAGCAACATTATTTATAGTGTACCAATGCCTACTATTTTAAGTCTATAGTTTCCTGATGTAAGATAAATAAGAAATAAGAGAGCTTATAGTAAAGTAAAAAAAAAAGCATTAAACAAAAAAGTATAGGTTTAGAGGGCCCTGCTCCCAAGACCATACAATCTACAGTGATGGAAAACCATTGACACATCAGATTGTTGAAAAGAACTGGTGGAGATTCTTTATGGTATGCTGACTTCTCGTGGTGCATCAAATGGGCTTTCTGTTTTGTGGCAGTTAGAAGGTTTGTAAGAAAGGGGGAAGGCTCAAATGAAGACTTGCAGATGGAAATGAGTTGAGGTGAGGTTGTGAATCCCATTGGTTGATGTGGAAGGAAAGGAGCAGATAATATGATTTTTTTAAGGCGCAACAGATTTATTTTTTTCCAGCAAAACCACATGGCAAAATTCTATCGCGGATTTGCAAAATAATTTAGTGTTGACAAAACCACAAATTTTGCTGCAAAACCAAAAAATCCACTTATTAAATAGAAAAAGATGGGAAGAGAGGCAAAGAACATATTCAGGACTTCTGGAGCATAAAAAGTGTATTTTGATATCAGTGCTGAGATATAGTAAGGGATTCACTGATTCATCTGAATGTAGTCAGACTTGCTTGTGTTAATATTCCATCAGATTTTTTTCATTTATCAAAATTCACATGATTCCTTATTTTTTGTTGAATGATTTTGTCAGAAAGACCTGACTTTCTTTATAATTTCATGTATGAGTGTATTATTAAGTTTGGCTTAGTTGTCATTTGTTCTAAATCTTCATTCAATCTAGAGAGAATCAAATTAAAGTAGAACAGTGTCTAACTTTGGCTGTGTTGAATGTTCCTAAGCATTTAGTATTTGCTGTTTATATATATTTTAATCTATTACAGAGGCAAAATGGTCAATAAACAATAAGTGGACAAATCCACTGAATTTCAGGTAAGCTGGGTGTAGAAAAAAGGTCCACTTGATTGATAAGGTCTGATTTGCCCACTCAAAGGGGAACCTGCAGACCAAAAGGAAGAGTATCATATTAACATGCCAATCTGGTTTTCATCCAAGGTATTTTTTTAAACCCTTCTGATAGATACCTTGTGAAGGGACCAATTTGGCAGCTACATTTGGACCCTGCATGGTCAGCTTTAGTTTTTTAAAATATCCATTTGTGTTTCATTTATTTAATCCTAAAGTAGATAACGCAGGATACATGCCTTCCAGATGAATAGAAATTTGCTTATACATATTTTTGACTTTTTCTAAATGTTTAATTTCATATTATTCTTGAAAATGTTCTACCTTGTGAGTTTATAAAAATAAATCACCTGCATATGTCATTTGGTAGGTCCACCTGCAAATACAATGCATATCATGTCGATTTTATTGCTCTAAAAAGCTTTGTGTGATTGGCAAACAATAATTTAGTGATTTTAATGGCCACTAAAGTATAAATAATGCAGAACAATGCTGAATCAAGTGTTACCCTAATGTGTTAAATACACTAGTTTCACAATTTGTGTACACTAAACAAAATAATCCAATTCTGTTTATTTCTTTGATGAACACCAAATTCAAGTAGCACTGCATTCTTATTTCCTAACATTGTGTGTATTTAAATAGTTTATTTCATTGGACCCTGTTATTTGTTTAATCTACATTTCAAATCTGAGTTTTATTATTCTAACACATCGGTATGCTTTTGTAAGTCTTGTAAAATAAAAAGGATCAGATGAAATTTTCATGAAGTGTTTATTTTATTCTTCTTCTGATATGGAATAGATGGAATTTTATGAGGCGTAATTGAAAAGAATTCTACAAGAAGTTGTGTATGGATTACCGAACTATTAAATCAAATCCATTGTGTTTTGAAAACTTAGAAATACATTAGAGCTAAAATAAATTGCAGTAGAGTACTATCAACTCATAAATTTTAATAGTTTTATAAACATTCTGCAAAGTTGGGCAAGCAGCCAGAGCCTGAGGCTTTGCAAATATAGTGTATCATAATCTTAATATATGGGATATAGTTTACCTGGCAAGGATCAGCTGTACTCAGAGATAACTTGTGTTGATTGGTCATTAATTTTAACGAAATGATAATGGGAATTCATAACTCAAGTCAAAAGACTATTTTCAATTTCCATCCCACTCCTTCCCATCTGTTCAAAATAATTATTTTATTCTTGTAAATCCACTAAATCTGGGTATTCTTGCTTATTTCAGCAATGCCTTTGCATAATACTTTAAAGAGCAATGCACCAGTTCTAGTAAGGCTTTTAGTAAGACTAGTTTGATTTATCATTTATGTTTTATAAGGTATGTGATGATTAAAAAGAGTCCACAAAATGATATCAAAACTAACCGATAAATTATGTAGTTTATGAACACGAACTGAAGAATAAAAAAAATTTATAATAAAGTAAACTATTGTATCTATGCAAGAACATTTCAGACATGTGTAATGTTGCACAGTTTGAACTGTATGTCTGGAATGGTTGCATGAACTATTTGCAAAGTGTTAGCATTTTAGACATTTCAGTATTTCTTACATGTGCAAAAACTGATAACATCTATCTAAACATCTTTCTGTATTTCTGAAAAAGATGCCCAGCTAAGAAAAAGCAAATACTTTTATGAAAACTGCTCTGTTTATTATATCTTCAAACCATCTGCAAACTCAAGGACAGTATGAGTTATTCACTTCTAGGGATACCGTCCCATACCCCTATTGCTAATGGAATACTGTATGTCCAAATTTACCCTATCTTTATTTAAATATTTTCTTTCTTATGCAGACATTGCAGAATAGCAGGAAGGCTGTTGAACTGACTTTTTGACTTGTACCCTGTGTACTACATTTGATGTATAAAGTTTTGGTTATAGCTAGAAATGGGGTGAACTCACCATCTTAAAAGGGGGGTCCATGTGCATATGCTCCAGACCATCAGCTTGTGGGTGGTTACAGTACACTTTACTTTGAATGTGGTAGAATGGAACAAACTGGTCCATCATGACTTGAAAAAGTGCAGTTAAGATTGTGTTATTGAAGAAGAGTCATCCTACAAACAATAAAGATACTTCAATAAAGCTTAACTGCACCTTTCAAGTTGTGATGGTCCGGTTTCTACCAGCCTGCCAACTTTCAGGCAAAAATGCACCCTCTGAACTCTAAAATTACTTACTACATATTAGCATCCAGCATAGTAAAGAAAAAGGAAGGTCAACACAGTACCATAGGAAGTTAGGTTAAAAAAAGACACTCACCCATCAAGTTCAACCTTTTCTATCTATCTATCTATCTATCTATCTATCTATCTATCTATCTATCTATCTATCTATCTATCTATCATCTATCTATCTATCTATCTATCCTGCCAAAATGCTAGTTGATCCATAGCAAGTAGTGATTGGCGAATTTATTCTGCAGGCGCAAATTCGTGGCGAATTTGCGCGATTCGCCGCTGGCGAATAAATTCGCGAAACGGCCGCGAAAATTCGATGGTAATAATTCGCCGGCGTCAAAAAAAGTCGCCGCGTCCAAAAAAAACAGACGCCGGCATAAAAAAACCCCAATTTTTCGGCAAAGCTAAACGGCGCAAATTCGCCCATCACTAATAGGAAGTAAAAAAAAAACCTTTTGAAACCGCTCTAATTTGCCACAGATGGAGAAAAAAATCCTTCCTGTCTCCAAGATAGCAATCGGACCAGTCCCTGGATCAACTTGCATCATAACCCTGTATTTTCTCAATGGCTAAAATATATATATATGTATATATTTATACATAGTGATCCTATCACCCCTTAACCTGGTCAGTATTTCTTCATAACTAAGACTTTCCATAACGATTACCAGCTTAGTTGCGCTTCTCTGGACATCTCCAATTCAATAATATCCCTTTTGAGACCAAAACTGTATGGCATATTCCAGACAGGGCCTTAACAGCACTCTTTTATTACAGCGCAAGTCCTATTGCTTTAAAAAAGCTGTAGATCAGCCCCCCCATCTTTCTATAATATAGGCAATGGTACCGAGCACACGGTGGTCGAAGCAATTAAAACTGCAATTAAAAACTGTCCATTTAATATCCATTAAAACCGTCAATACATTACATTGATGTAACATCTCACCACTTCCTCAGAAGCATGCTCTCGCATGTTGTGCTATTACAATTTCCCCCATCTTTCTATTCCCTACTTTTCCTCCTAACTGTCACAAACATGTCTTTCTCATTAGCCTCCACTGCCCCTTCTCCACCACCCACTACAGTTGTCCCTGCCAGTGGTTGCTTTGTGAGCTTCCCTTCATCCCCCACATTTGCAGCTGCTGTCAATGTTTCGATCCCCCCTCCCAGAGTCTGCAATTCAGATCCCAAGAGGAAAACTTACTGAAGTTCAATCCAGTCACCTCTCCTTCCAGACTAGATATAGCTTACTGGCTTAGGGGAAAAGGTGTCAAGAAAATAATTCACCAGTTTCAAATTTTACTTTTTAGTACGGGGATTAAGAAGTGTTAAATGAATTTGCTTGAATTCTATAGATGTAACTTTTTGATTTTTGTCTAAAGTCCATTTTAAATTAACTATTACAGATAATTCCTATTTCAGAAGAAGATAAAATCTACCGTAGGTACGGTATTAACTGCTTTTGTTTTTGTATTGTCTATAGTTAGGGATGAGCAAAATTTTTCACCAAGAAAATGATACCCATAGACTCCAAGAAAATTGTTGCGTGTCAAAAAATAGGGAATAGTCCAAATTCGATTCGAATTTGAAATAAATATTGAAATTTATCATATACTGTCTCTTTAAAAATTTGACTTTGACCATTCGCCATCTAAAACCTGCCGAATTGCTGTTTTCGCCTATGGGGGACCTCATAGAACCTATTTGGAGTCAATTGTGGACTTTGAAAAATCAAAGTTTTTTTGGGAAAAACTTTGAATCGAATTCAATCAAATGTGCTATTCCTTCGATTCGTATGATTTGAATTCAGCCGAATACGGACCTATTCAATCGAAAACTGACCTATTTGAACAAAAAAAACCTTCAACTTAATTTCGGTTGGTCTTTTTGAATTAGAATTTTGAAATTTTTTCAATTTAAAATTCGACCCTTGATAAATATGCCCCTAACAATCCCACAGGAATGAACAGAAAGTTGGTTATTTTTTCCTGTGGTGAGCTCTGCCCCAACCCTGGTGAACTGTGGTGATCTCTCACAGTAGTAAAATTTCACCGCTCTCTATTCATTGCTAAGGGATATTTATGCCCCCCCCCATATTAAAAAATGAATAGTGATGGGCGAATTTATTCGCCAGGCGCGAATTCGCACGTTTTGCCGCCAGCGAATAAATTCGCAAAATGCCCGCGAAAATTTGCGGCAAAAATTTGGCGGCGTCAAAAAAAAATTTTCCGAAAAAAACTGACGCCGGCGTCAAAAACGAGACGCCGGCGCCGTTTTGCAAATTTTTAGCCATTTCGCGAATTTCGCTCAAAATTCGCGAATTTTTAGGCGAAGCGAAACGGCGCAAATTCGCCCATCACTAAAAATGAACACTGATGCCATGATTTGATATTCATATGTGATTCACCTTGACTGGATTTTGTGGTTGTCCGTTGTTACTTGTGTCTTTAGCCGGTGACAGGTGTCAGGTCAAAATGTGTTGAGAAACTAAATTAAATTAAATAGTTTTTTTTCCCCTGGAGTGATTGTAGCCATTGTAGATATATTCTTTGCTTAGGACTTGGGACTGAAACAAATTGAGGTATGTATAAATATCTGTTTTCATGCAAGTACACATAAACATATATTTTCCTGTTAAAATAATCTCTAGCTAAAATATCTTTCACCGCATCTACCTTGTAGGTTGCAAGCAAACAAAGAAATTAATATGCAGTTGCTAAGAGACATTATTCCATTGCTTCTGCCTTTCTTAGCTGCTGCTTATGTTTGGATGCTGTTAGTAAAATCTTTATATATTCCAAAAGTGGGGCTGTTTTGAGCAAAGGAGGCAAAGCATACGTTTTTGTGCATTGCATTGCTCCTGATAGGACAACCAATCTTTGTGGTCTATAATTTAGTTCAGGACTTATTTAACTCATAACAAGTTTACAGATTCAGGGAAGCATTGCTGTATAGCCATACCACCATAACTCCTAATGGAACAAATAACAGTTTATCAACAGTATCAAGTTGGGCTTCCTGAAGTACCTAGGAAAGCATTTAGATCATACCTGTTTTACAGGGCAGACCTTTCTCATTTTTCCTGCCATCACCTCCTCCTTGAGGGTCAGCCACTACAATGCCCTTGAAATTAGTTAATTTCCAACAAATTAAATCATAATGTACTTTTGGAATGCATATTTTCCATGATAAAGAAATCATTATTTATATATATTTTTATTTTTAACTTTTGCTTTTACATTTAAGCCTCTGAATATATTTTACCATTTCATTTAAAAAATTATAGACTTTCATGAGTTTAAGAATAACACAATATTAATGCAGTAGCACAGTATTTCACAAGTAATGTGTTCTAAATTATACATTTATATTGGAAACTTTCAGATACCTTTCCCATTTTAACTTATTCTACTGCCCCCACTTTCTTCTCATGTTGTGATGTTTTTAGCATGTATTTCTATTTTATATAAATTACCAAACTTCAACCAAACCATCATGCAGATTTAGATGCTTTGCTTTGCAAGAGTTGCAAATATATTATTCATTTTTTAATACTATATACATTTCCCAAGGATCACTCATCCTGATTATTACTGTAAAGTAGAACTAGCTCTTCTTTAATAAAAGAATCAAGGACAAAAAAAGATTTCTACACTTGGTTATCAGGCAGACAATTGATTTTTTCCCCCCTTCACTTTATATACTCTCACAGCATCCTTTCCGTGACTGCAAAGTTAATTTCTTCAAGAAAAAAAATCTATGTTCTCTGCAGTAAGAGATCTATAAATTTATGGATTTTCAGAAAACACGTTTTACATTTTGTTATCCTCAATAAAGCCATAATTTATTAGAGAAGAACTCAACCTTTTAAAAGACCCTTAGTTCAAGCATATCAGTTTGAATTAGCTAAGCCAGGTAATAGTAGCAGGAGCCTTAATTAAATTTACAGATTTACACAGTGACTTGGACAGTATTAAATAACAAATAGAAGAAGATTTTTTCTTTACTAAGCTTTATGTACCTTCTCATTTTCCTGAATCGCAAAGAAAGGATGCTTGCAATAATTTATACTTAATCTCTAACTAACCAGTGCTTTAACAAGTGTGATTTTATAATGTTTAAATAAATGTTGTGAGCACATTTTCAGTGGTATAATCAATAAGTTCAATTCACTCACACGGTCTTTTGAAATGAAATAATGGCATAGCAGAAAGCAGCTCTTTGCTTGGAATTTTAATTTCGCTTGAACAAAAGGAGCTTAATACGCTGTGTTCATAAATGAAGGAAATTGTGTGCAATCCATTGGGATGAAAAAAGAACAACCTTCTGGCTTTGTTCTGAAATTCAAATATCTCAACAAAGGCCTTCTGATGAAACTGGTATGTTTTATGTGTTCACAAATACTTTGTCAAATTGTACCTTCCGTTATAAATGTTTTTAAGCAATGGTGTAACAATTTTATAATTTTTTAATTATATTTTTTTACACAAAACTCAACTAAATAAGGCAAAAACAATTTAGTTAAAAATACGTATTTGTAATGTATTTGCACTAATTGCAGAATAGCTCTTCTAAATACTTGTCATAGAAGAATATATTGCAGATTTATCAATAAATAATATGTTATTCTAATTTGCTGTATAGGAGGCCCTCAAGCATAGATATGTCTACACTATGAGGCAGATTTATCAATTTTCAAATTTAAGGGGAAACATTTGATTGTGTTAAAAAAAGAACAAAACACACACCATTTTGAATGAATGTTTTAATTTTTTTTGGAATTTACATAGGTCTATAGCAAAATTAAAGAACACACAATACATTTTGCATAAAAGTACATGTACTGTACATATCTATTAAACTTAGCAATGAGAGTAGCAAATATTTATAGGCATAGCCTTGCATAGAGGATCTCAAAATAGGTAAGTATACATGATTACCCAGATACTGACTGGAGCAACAGTACTGGCAGGTCAGTTAATGGGACCAAGTTTATAAACGTGTGCCAATTAGTGATGGGCAAATTTATTAGCCGGCTTCAGTTTTTTTGGATGCTGGCGCATTTTCGTCAGCAAAACGGACGCCGGCATCAAAAACGGAAAATTCCTGAATTTGTCGGCACCCCAAACACCCCAAATTTGACCCATCACTAGTGCCAATTTTATGACACAAGTTGTTGAGGAGCCAACTAGAAAAAATGTTATACTGGATCTAGTGATCTCTAATGACCCAGAACATATAGTAAATGTGCAAGTAATGGAACCCCTGGGTTATAGTGACCACAGTGCTACGCAATATGTTGGCGCTATATAAATACATGTTAATAACAATAATAATAATAATGTGATCTCATTTAATGTCTGGTGCAAAACACAAATATACAATGGGCAACAAAAAACATGAATTTCAGAAAAGCTAATTTTAGTGCCTTGAGGGCTGCCCTTCAGATCATAGATTGAAGCATTATATTTTCAGCTAAAACACAGAACAGAAATGGTTGTTATTGAAAATGATATTAAATCGTTAAATACTGTTCTCAATTTATTCCCTTAAGGAGTAAATGTAGAAGCACTAAGAATCACCCTATGTGTCTTAATAAAAAAGTAAATAAGTTAATAGAAAAGAAGAGAAAGGCAACTACAAGTCTGTTGGGAAAGAAGCTGCATTTAATAAATATAAACACTTAAATAAATGGAAGGCAAAGTTAATAAATGAGAAGTGCATTGTGGCTGAGGCTAACCCCAAAAACATCTGCGGTGGGCAAATTATTTGAAGGCTTGTTAAGGGATCACATTCAAAGTTTTGTCCTAGTGAATGACATTATGAGCAGCAATCAGCATGGCTTTATGAAGGATTGGTCATATCAGACAAATTTGATTCCTTTTAATGATGAGGGAAGTAAGAGTATGGACAGTTGGGGAGAAATTTATGTGAACTATTTGGATTTTGCCAAAGCATTTTATACTGTGCCCCACAAATAACTGCTTTCTAAACTAAGGTCTGTTGGGCTTAATGAAGTCATTTGCACATGGATAGGAAACTGGCTACAGGATCGGGTACAGAGGGTGGTTGTTAATGGTACATTCTACTTGGAGTAAGGTTCTTAGCTCGGTATTGGGTCCACTTTTATTTAACTTGTGCATTAATAAGGGTATTGTAAGTAATGGATTAATTGAAGTAATGTAATGTATCTTGCAATGTATTAAAAGCGGCATTGATTCAAGGGAGGAGAGGGTCATGCTTCCACTGTATAAGGCCCCATCTAGAATATGTTGTACAGTTTTGGTCTCCAGTGCTCAAACAGGACATGAATTTGAGAGGGTACAGAGAAGGTCAACTAAGCTGGTAAAAACTGTGAAAAATCTTAGCTTTGAGGAAAGACCCCAAATTGGGTTTGTTCACACTGTAGAAGAGGTACTTGAGCTGATATGGTAACTATGTATAAATATAAATGGGGGTCATAATAATAATCTCTCTAAAGCTTTATTTACCAGTAGGTCTTTGCAGCTGATGCAACGTCACCCATTCCGATTAGAAGAAAAGAGGTTCTGCCTAAATATTCGGAAGGGGTTTTTTAGAGCTGGGAAGATGTGGAATTCTCTCCCTGAATTAGTTGCACAGGCTGATATATTAGATAGATGGCTTTTTAGCAAGTGAGGGAATACAAGTTACAGGGAATACAGGTTTATGGATGATAGCTCATAGTACAAGTTGATCCAGGGACTAGTCAGAAAGGAATTCTTCCCCCTCTGAGGCAAATTGGAGAGGCTTCAAATTTTTTTTTTGCCTTCCTCTGGATCAACTTGCAGTTAGGCAGGTTAAAATAGAGTTAAAAGGTTGAACTTGATTGATGTGTGTCTTTTTTCAACCTAACTTACTATGTAACTATATATAATGAAACAACTTAAACAAGAAGAAGAAAGAACCCCACGGGGGTCATTTCAGTAGTCAGCTGCATCCAGGTCTGATTCTAGGCATTACATTCCTACATGTAGTTATAAAAAGGTCTCATCTAAACTAAACCATATATAGATGGCATTCCTTCTGTCTCTCTAGATTTTACCTTCTGTAATGTTAGTGGGAGAGGATCTTTCCATCAGTGGGTGGTCACTAATTTGAAAGCAGTCAGTATATAACTGAGAAGTATTTGCTGAGCACTGCTATTAGAATCAAATGGTTTCCCAAGGTAATTAAAGGATCCAGCATAACTATCTTGAAAAATACTTTGCCCAACAGAGATTCATGGGGTATAGTAGGGCAATGCCTCAATATATGTGGCAATATCCCTATTGTCCTGCAGTTTTTCCAGCAAAGCTGGGAGACATCATGTGGACATTTTATTATACTTCCTCCCAAGTTTCTATTGACAGTTCTTGGGAGAAGATTTCCTCCTGTTTGAGTATATATAATGGGCCATAAGAGGTCTATAAGAAACCGATATATGGTGGAGATCAGCTCTCGGTGGGAGGCCAGTTTTACATATATATTCAAAACAGGTAAGAAAAGCCAGTTGCACTCAATTAGGTAAAGCTCATACATAAAATGCATGATAGTAAAAAGATCCATTGGACCTCAGCATGTTCGAAAAGTGTTCTGCATTCCTGGAGGAAATAAGGGATTGGCAAGCACCACCATTAGCAGCTGTAAGCATATTAGTTTATGTTGGTAGTCAATCTATATGTCAACCAACCTGCAAATGACATACAGTAAATGGGCAACTTCATAGTATCTTTTTTGCATGTTGGGCATAGCTGGCCCCTTGTTTGCTGCTGGACATAATGCCAATTCTGGGGATCTGTTGTTTGAATTTTACCCATATAAATGTAAAAAATATTTATAGATCTTTAAAACTGTACCCCCAAAATGAATACTTAAGCAACAGATAGTTTATATGATATTAAGTGGCATATTAAAGAATCTTATCAAACTGGAATATATATTTAAGTAAATATTGCCCCTTTACATCTCTTGCCTTGAACCACTATTTCATGGTGGTCTGTGTGCTGCCTCAGAGATCACCTGACCAGAAATACTACAACTCTAACTGTAACAGGAAAAAGTGTTGAAGCAAAAGACTGAACTCTGTTAATTGGCTCATGTGACCTAACAAGTATGGTTTGTTGGTATGTTTGTGTGCACAGTGACTCGTACGATCCCAGGGGGTGGCCCTTATTTTTTAAAATGGCAATTTTCTATTTATGATTACCCAATGGCACAGACTACTAGAAAAGTATGTTATTATGAAAATGGTTTATTTACACGAAGCAGGGTTTTACACATGAGCTGTTGTATGCAATATCTTGTTATAGAGACCTACATTGTTTGGGGCTATAGTTTTCCTTTAAGTATGGCCTTCAATATGGATTTGGGTGGATAGCCATCTATCTTCTTCTTATCCACAAAATAGTATGCAAGTCCCATTTATAGAACATGGCCTTAATTTTCTGTATGAAGGGTGGGTAGTTGTAGCAGTATAACATTCCATATGTGTTGGTTAGATTAATCTCCATGTGTCTCAGAGAGTAGTCTCTCCATTTCTAGTGAAAGGTTGCTGACAGGGCATTTTTGGTTTCAGAATTCAGGGGTGGAGATTCTGTTGTATCTACATTCAATTTATAGTCCAAGTATAGGCTGCATCCAGTAAATATTTCATGAAGGTTTGAGAGAGAGAGAGAAAGAGAGAGAAAGAGATAGGATGAAATTTGTTGACTTCTGGAAGACATCTGCAAAGATTGATAAACACAGTCTTTAATTCTGGGGCCAGTGATAAGTGTATGATTTTTTAATAGCCAAGGCATATGCTTAAGGCATATAAGAGGGGGAGACAAAGGGGCAGCCTTGTTGCATAACATTCTCAATAGGAATGGTGTAATTTTAAGCCCCTGGAAGCTTGAGAGTTGCTACATGGGATGCGTAAAGCATTTGAACTGCAGGAAAATAATTTTAAAGACTATGGAGGAGAGAAGAGCCAACATAAAATCCTCTAGCAAATCAACAGCATGTCTTGTGTTCTCTCTAGCTTGTCTGCCATAGATAAAGTCAATCTTGTCTGAGTTTGATTCTGGGCATAAATGGCACTAATCATATTATCGCAATGAACTGGGATGATAACTGTGGATGCTGGGTATGCAAGTAGAATTCTCGAGACAAGGAGACATTCAAGTCTGGTGTAGCAATAGGCTAGTACACAACTCCACAACACAAAGTGTAGCATTTGTATTGCTTTTTACGTTTACTAAAGAGAGAAAATATAGAAATATATTTACTGCAATACTTGTCCTCCTGTTTGTACTACTGTTGCATTTCTGTATCTAGCCATCTTTTTTACTTTTTTGGATGACATGTTAGTGCTTTGTAATAATTTGCCATACCACTGCTATTTGTAGATGAATATAAAGTATTTCTATTTACTATTGCCAAATATAGTTTGGCCTTGTATAAAAAGTTACAAGAATTGGTAATGGAATAGTCCTGAACAATATTTTATCTTTGAATGTTAAAGTATTTTTATTGCATTAATATGGTTTATTGAAGAAAATAAGCATTCATTCATCTACTTGTTTCTATATTTAACTGTTCAAGGGTGGAAAATTTTCTGTAAAAATCTTTTTATTGCTTGACATCCAAGTATTTATAATAGAGCTCTTCCACAACTGATGAGATTTAAAACTTGAGCTTTGATTGTTGTATGTCTAATAGCAATGCTTGGGTTTTTACTAGTATTGATTGGGTAAAGAGAACATTTAATTAATTTAGCACTTCTAAAAGATTGATTATAGCCAGTGATTTGCTTTGCCAAAAAACTCGCAATTTTTCAGCAAAATTTCGCAAAACTGTGAAAAATTCATAAAACATGCATTTTGATGCCTGCACTAAAGTCTAAGGAGGTCCGAATAATGTTGATGCACAACAGTTTTGAAGCAACTGACTACTCCGACGCGCATCCAAATTTTTTTGATGCTGGCGAATTTTCACTGATTTATTCGCCTACGGCGAAATGCAGAAATTCTGCATGAATTTGTGACTGGCAAATTTATTCGCCCAACATTAAGGGGCAGATTTATTAAAGGTCGAAGTGAATTTTCGAATTAAAAAACTTTGAATTTCATAGTATTTTTTGAGTACTTTGACCATCGAATAGGCCATCGAATGGGGACCTCCTAGAACCTAGAGCCAAAATTTGGGTACGTTTTAAAAAGTCGAAGTTTTTTTTTTGAAAATCGTTCCATCGATCGATTAAATTGTTTGATTCTAACAATTTCTACGATCGATCAAATGATTTTACTTCGGCTAAAAACGACCAAAAAATTCAAAAAGTTAGATGGTCGAATTTCGAAGTTTTTTAACTTCGAAATTCGACCCTTAAAAAATCTGCCCCTAAGTAAATGTGCCCCTTATATTATTTACAAATAAATATATTGCCTTTCTTTTTGGTATCATTTTAAGCAACATGAACTGCTGTAAATTTCACAAATTTTAGTTTATGTTACTGTTTCATAAGATTATAGGAATCTTATTATTTTCATATTATGTTTATAAACATTTGCTTTATTAAGGCATTGGCTTTATTATTAATTTTATATATGTTTAGAATTTAAAATCTACTTTCTCCCATAGCTATTGCATGAAGTTGTGTATATTTATTTAATGACTTTAATAGTGTGTTTGTAAATTTTCCTATTTAAGCTAATGTTGGAGAATAATGGCTGTTCTGCCTATTTGTTATGAATTCTAAGACAAGATAATAAAATGACCCATTATTTTGGTCTTATGGGTGCACCATAAAGTATTTGAATTGCCATTTTCTATTAGGCCATCTTTGTGGTGTTCAATTCAAGGGGGTTTTGGAATAAACTTTGGGAATAACGTTAATTGATTGAAATTTAAAGTGCTGCATTGTCCAAGCTAAATGTACAACAAGACACCAGAAATTGTAGTAAATGGAGTAGTTAGGAAAAATAAATTCTATAACTGGAGCTTTGAAACAAGAATAACAAAACGTAAGCATAATCATTTTTATGAGGTGATCTTAAGCATTCTAGTTTATAATTATATAGAAGAACCTGAAATATTGACCTTTTTTGAAGTGTATTTTACTGGAATTCTGATATTTATCCTAATGTGGAATTTATCCAACAATGGGTTTACATGTGTATTAAAATAATTTGCCATTCTTAAAATGTAAATTGACATGTACTCTGTGTGGGTTAGTACCTGTTTCATAAAGGAGATTTGGTTAATATTTAAGATCTGTTTGTTTAATAAAATTGCCATTGATACAATAGTACATGATGGAGTTATATAATAAAAGGCACTAAGTTTGCCCAGGAGCAGTAACTCATAGCAACTAATCAGCGGGAAGCATTTACAGGTCACTTATTTAAAAGCAAGCATCTTATTGGTATCTATGGGTTTGTCACGATCGGCACTCAGAATCCAGAACCAATGCTAGGCTCCCTGGTCTCGGCTCTTGCTTCCGCCTTTAACAGCCGCCTTTCACCTCAGGTGAATAATAAGATAATAAGAGAGGAGCCAAGCTAAGGGTTCTGGACGAGCAGAGGGGCATGATCGTTAAACAAAAAGTCTTTGGGCAGAAGGTTTACCAGGCAGAGGTTGTGATCACAGAAATCAGGAAAGTCAGGCAGGCAGGGTCTAAAACAGGAATCAGAACACAGGATTACTAAGGATAGTAACTCTCAAAAGATGAACCTAACAACGAGCAATTAGTTTGAATAAAAGGCCCCTTTAAATACCTTTGAATTTGGCGTCATTGCGCACTGACGTCATCACGTCAGCGCCAATGCACCTATAAAAAGGGGAAGTGTACACCATAGAAACCGGCACATAGACAAAAGAAGAGCAGTGTGGTGGGCGTCCCCACCGAAGGCGCGGCGGGCGTCCCCACCGGCCCACTAGACCACTAGGGTGAGTGTTCCTCACAGGGTTGTTCTCCTGGGCAAACGTAGCACCTTTCATTACATATGGGTGTAAGCGTTTATCTCAGTGTTTCCTCTAATTTCTATTTGAACATATGCACAATTTAAAAAAAAAAAAATGTTTGTACAGAGGGGTGTTTGGATTATAATAAATACTAAGTCATTTCACAAAGCATTCTATTTGGCCACAACAGTTTGTTTAAAATGTGTACAGTATGTGCATGGAAACATTTATTTTATCAATTAAATGCATCAATTTGGTATTCTCTTTTCTTAGAGTATGCAATTAAGAGAAGAATGTATTTCGGATAAGAGAAGCTTTAGATTGTCGAAATGTATTTCTTGAAGCCAAACTATATTTACATGAATACATGAAGCCTTTTAGTTTTAGATCTTTTTTTTGGAGGTGCATTCAATGCTTCTACATTTCATGATAAAAATGTAAGATTCATTTAGAAACATTACATTTATGTTTTAAGTTCAAAAAAATATTTGATACCTTGAAGATTTTAAGAATTCAAAGTGATTGTAACAGGTAAAGAGAACTTTATCATTTAACCAATATACAGTATGTGAAGATAGTATAATTTAGGACTAAGTGATGTGTAATTTATTTTAACCCCATGCCTGACGGGGCTCTTTAGTGTTGCTGTACTGTGTATTGCTGGACAACATGTGGCTCTGCGTAGATCAAAGAATAAACCATAAATATAAACTATATACAGCCAGGTTCCTAAAATCTGATACCATAACATTTAGGATCTTAACTTGAAAGACTCCGAAACAATTCGCGAAATGACGAAAAATTTGCAAAACACATTGAAGTCAATGGGCATAAAAATTATTTTGATGTGTTACAATTTTTACACAAGCATCAATTTTTACATGTGCAACTTTTTATCCAAATGCATTAAAGTCAATGGACGTCAAAATAATTTTGACGCACGATCATTTTTACAAATACAACATTTTTGTCCAAATGCATTAAAGTCAATGTGCATCAAAATTATTTTGATGTGCGTCAATTTTTCACGAGCAACTTTTTTTCAACTATTTTCGACTGTGAATTTTCGCAGCAGTTTCACAAAACAATTCGCAGTTGGCGACTTGTGGAAATTCACAGCAAATCCATGTCTGGTGAATAAATTTGCCTTCAGTATGTCGGACAGGGGTGCCCAGGACATGACCACAGTCTACCAGTAGATTGCGGTAATGTTACTGGTAGACCGCGATCTGGGGCCCAGCTTTGGCAGGGAACTAGTGAGGGCGGGCGGTCTGGCTTGGGCTGAAGAGAAGGAGCGGCACGAAGAGGAGGAAGGAAGGGCGGGGAAACTACTCCCTCCTTCCTGCTTCTGTCTTACTGAAAATCTCGGCACTCGTTCCCGGATTCTCCCGACATTGCGGCCATGCTCAACGCGCTCTGTTCTTGCAAGTAACTCTGTTGTGTGTGGGGAATCATACGGCGGGCCTGTAGCACTGCCTCTCATCACTGCAGCTGTGTGAAGGGACGGCCATGGCCTCAGATGCGAAATATGTGCTGGAGAGTGAAGTGCTTAGGTGGGGATTGAAACAGGGGGCACATAGGTGGGGAATACTGTAACAGGGGGCCACATGAGTAGGGAATACTGTAACAGGGGGCATATAGGTGGGAATATTGTAACAGGGGGCACATAGGTGGGGAATACTGTAACAGGGAGCACATAGGTGGGGAATACAGTAACAGGGGGCACATAGGTGGGGAATACAGTAACAAGGGGCACATAGGTGGGGAATACTGTAACAGGGGGGCACATGAGTAGGGAATACTGTAACAGGGGGTAAATAGGTGGGGAATACTGTAACAGGGGGCACATAGGTAGGGAATACAGTAACAGGGGGAAGGGAGTGTGTTCAAACTTTCATAACCTGCCAAATTTTGTAAAATGAACACGGTAATTAGGGGGTGTGGACACAAAAGTGGACGTGGTCAAAACATTTCACTGCCCGTTATCATTTCACTGCCCGATCTCCTGATGGGGGCCAGGCATCGAGAGTAGATCCCAGTGTAACAAAGTCTATATTACAATTCAGTTAATGTACTTTAGGGTTTTAGGCTGGACATACAGTACTATGAGATTTGAATGCAAGCTACTCCTTCCACTGTCAGGCACAGAAAATGTTTTCCCAACTACACTACCTTTTATGCTTTTCTAAATATAATAATAAAGATAGAGTTTTTTATGATGTGTGTTTCAGTAAAAAAACTCAAGACAGTTCAAACCATGCTAAGATAATAGCTGCTCTAATTAAAAATCTTCATATTGAATTTGAAAATATTACTGTGTGTAATTCTAACATATTTTTATAAAATAATTTCTGTGTTTAATTCAGAGCAATATACACTCGTATATGTGTCCCTTGCTACATGGCATGCAATAAGAGGTTTTCCACTGTGGATCAAATAAAAGCACAATTTTAATTAAACTTTTATTAAAAAGAACTCTTTCATAGTTATATTGGGTATCTTTTTTTCTTCTTGCCGAATATGCTTTAAAACATAATGATTTAATCTCAAGTTTATATTATGTATAATGAAAGAAGAGAAATACACTACATTAATTCGGGGGGGGGGGGTAGGAATTACCAGGTGTTATTTAAAAGGAGTTTTTAGAATATCACAATATGTTACAAAACATAAACAGTTTATGTTGATTAGATTGTAATGAATATGCTTATTATACAGATAGATAAAAAGATAGGCTAACAGATACTAAAATAATATTGTAAACTTGTTCTAAATGATTCCAGCAGACATTCAGAAGAAAAGAGCTTCATATTCAGGAAGGGTCTTTTTCAGTTAGAGATGTAAAGTTGTTGAACTCTTTCTGTGAGGTTGTAGTACTAGTAGATACATTAGATAATGTCAGGAAAGGGTTGGATGGCTTTTAAGAAAGTGAGAATACTAGTTGATCCAGGGACTTGTCCAGTCATCATTTTGGAAGGAATTGTTCCCCCTGAGGCAAATTGATAAACCTTTTTTTTTTCCTTCCTCTGCTTCAACTAGCAGTTAAGAAACTTGATGGAAGTGTGTAAAAAGGTACAATTTTAGCTTGAAATGTAAATTAATCATTTGAGCCAGTAGGTAGTGCCAACCCATAAGGTAGGCCTGTATGGGAATATTCTTATAGGAGCCGAATAGTGATGGGCGAATCTGACCCATTTCACTTCACCAAAAATTTATGGAACGGTCAAAATTGGCCAAAATGCATTAAAGTCAATGGGCATTAATTTTTTTTGTTGCCTGGTGCAGTGCATCAATTTTTTTTGACACGCAACAATTTTTTTCACCCATTGGAGTCTGTGAACGTCATTTCTGTGGCGAAACTCAACACGTTTCTCTCATCACTAGATCAAGGGCAGGAGCTAGTGCACTTCCCCTTTGGCCTAAGATTTTCAGCAGACAAAACAGACAATTCCAAGCCAGAACAGGCAGCTGGCTGTACCCTTTCTGGCCTAAATAGTTAGATAAATAGATCGAAAAGCCTAAATTTAATGTATAAAAGAAGAATCCAGTAAAAAATGTGTAGGAAAACTCACCAGTCAGAACAGGGACCCAGGAGTTCATTCCCCAGACCATCAGCTTAAGAACGCTTAAGAGACACTTTTCTTCAAAAAACAGCAGGCTGACTCAAACTAGACTGTCACAAGTTTTATTTTTTAAAAAAGGGTCAGGGGGAGTGCCTATAATTAGTATAAAAGATGTAGTAAAACGAAAGAATTATAAGCCTGGTTATATATCACTCCACTTGTAGCAAAACTTTTAACTTGGCCATCCACATGCTGGGCCCTAGGACTAATGATCAGATGATTTATTGGGCCTATTGGCCAATGTTCTTCTTGTCCAATGGGATATTCATACCTGCCTGATTGCTAACTAGACACTTTTTGGCCATTTATATTAGGCCAGGCCTATGGACCCCAGAGAAGAGAAGTTATGCTGCCATCTTGGATATGTAGTATATATTTCCAAGATTTCTAAGCAAGCATAATCTTACAGTATTAAAAATCACTGAACAGAACACTAAAATAGGTGAGAGTAATGCTACTGGGTCATCAATCAGATAACCTACAGTATGTATAAAATTATTTCTCATATTGGATTTCAAACTTCAGTTAAAAAAAATGAATTCATTGATTGCAAGTATATTCTAGAGAACTAAGCACCCAAACAATATTTAGCAACACAAATAGAATGTACATTAAACAAAGAATAATATAATGTATTGCTAATGGATATAAGGGAACAAATCAGTTTAAAAAGGAAAAGCTGACTGAAAATCTCACAGACATTACATAATTTGACAGCTCACAAACAGAACTGTCACTTTAACAAACCAAATAAGTAAGCAAGTCTGCCCTGTAAGAGCAGAGGGTCACTAACACAGGTTGCAGATGTCAGCCTTAAAGGCAAAGACCTTCTAAGAGCTGAAAAATAAACATGGTGATAAACACAAATACCCAGATGCTCCGGTGTGTCACTTTCAATTTATGTTGTATTCTGCTCTCAGCAAAATGAACATGCTGAGTGTTCATAAACACAGTACTGTTATTATTCTAACAATGCTACAGTACCAAGATGTCTAAAAACATTGTTTGGTTTTTATAATTAGATGAGTAAACAGACATTGTTCTCATTTCAGAATTCTTGAACATTGCTTTTTTTTATTTTGCTCATTTTATAACCTGCTGTGCAAAAAAAACATTTTTTAAGTCAGTAAGAAAATTAAGCATATAACAATGCTTATTAATCTTTATTCCTATAGAGCCAATATATTAGCAATAACAGTTATTTAGCCAGTCATATCAGTGACTCTAATTTCCCTATCACAGGACATATGCACATTCACCTATGTTAAAATTAATTATCCAACAAGTTTTTATTTTGTTTTTATAATCTACAATTATGTTTTTAAAATGTGGGAGCCAATCAGCTGCTTGCTTGTTAGCTCTATTTTGTTAATTTTTTTCATGTTGCTCTTAAATGCCTCTTTTGGGGTGTCAGAAAAGGAATCCCTTATGCTGGTATAGCCAATTACTGCCACTGTACTTCATATGGCTGCAAACAACAGCCAATCATAGTCCTTTTCAGAAACCCCAGCAACTTATTTCATTCTTGTGTTGCAATCACTTTCCTTAGTTAAAGGTGGCTCATGGTTTCCAATCTGTAGAGCAGTGATATCCAACCAATGGCTTGTGAGCTAGTATTGACTTACCAATTTTATGATTAGGGATGTCGCGGACTGTTCGCCGGCGAACTTGTTCGCGCGAACATCGGCTGTTCGCGCTCGCCGAATGTTCGCGAACGTCGCGCGACGTTCGCCATTTCGGGTTCGCCTTACCTGGCGCTTTTTTTTGACCTCTCACCCCAGACCAGCAGATACATGGCAGCCAATCAGGAAGCTCTCCCTCCTGGACCACCCCCACACCCCCTGGACCACTCCCCTTCCATATATAAACTGAAGCCCTGCAGCGTTTTTTCATTCTGCCTGTGTGTGTTTGCAAGAGCTAGTGTAGGGCGAGAGCTGTTAGTGATTTGAGGGACAGTTGATAGTAAGTTTGCTGGCTAGTAATCTACTTGATACTGCTCTGTATTGTAGGGACAGAACTCTGCAGGGATTTGAGGGACATTTCAGGTTAGGTAGCTTTGCTGGCTAGTAATCTACCTTCTACTGCAGTGCTCTGTATGTAGCTGCTGTGGGCAGCTGTCTGTCCTGCTGCTGATCTCTCATCTGCATCTGTTCTTCAAACCACTGCCACCTAGCTGTGTGAGTTTTTTCACATTCTGTCTAAATATCAATAATAATACCGTCTCCAGAAACACCACCTGAGTGACGTAGTGTGATTTCTGCCCTTTACAGCACAAAATGCAGCGCTGTGTCAACAATGGATTTTTTAGAAACATATTTGCCCTTGATCCCCCTCTGGCATGCCACTGTCCAGGTCGTTGCACCCTTTAAACAACTTTAAAATCATTTTTCTGGCCAGAAATGTCTTTTCTAGCTTTTAAAATTCGCCTTCCCATTGAAGTCTATGGGGTTCGCAACGTTCGCGAACCGTTCGCATTTTTGTCCGGACATTCGCGAACATGTTCGCGAACTTTTTTTCCGACGTTCGCTACATCCCTATTTATGATCATAAATTTGTAACTAAAAACCCCTGTTTTTATAAACACATGCACTTGCATATATACTGAATTACTTGTGAGACAGAGGACCAGGGAATGTGCATTGATTAATTGGACAAATCAGTTGCACTTCATTGTATTTAAACACATTTTTACTTTGCCTTGGAGTGCTCCCACAACATGCTACTCGTAAACCCTGGATATTGCTCCCAGTGGCCTCAAAACAGGCACTTGTTTTTGAATTTCTGGCTTGGAGGCAAGTTTTGTAGGCATAAAAACTATGTGTACAACCAAACAGAGCCTCCTGTAGGAGCCAATCACAGCCCTTATTTGAAACCCACAGGAACTATTTTCATGCTTGTATTGCTCCCCAACCATGTGGCTCATGGGTAAAAAAAGGTTGGTGACCCCCGGTCACCAACCTATAAATTATAAAGATTCTATAAATTATTCACTACAGAACAGGGATAGATTTGATATTTTGACATTACATGGAGAAATACACTTTTAATTAAATGTATTATATATTAATTTTGTATACATTCATACCCTTGAAAGTGTGCTTTTGAAATTTAAATGTTAGCAGGGCATCCAAACATACTTCTGTTTTTCTGGCCTCTCTCTTTTATCATTCAGACAGTTTTGAAAGGCAAACATCATCCCAGTCTCTTAGATCTTTTCCCAGTGGGACATTCACTTTATTGTTTCAGAACTGAAATAACTGGATTTCTCTTTTACTGAAAATTCAAAAAACTTCTATAAGGTTTATGAGCTTTTCATGTTCTCCAAAGTATTTGGCATTGCAGAAACCTATATCTTATCTATCACCCTGCTCAGCATGATTCCAAAGAAGGATACAGTCAAAAATAAATATATTGGTCAAAAAGATATGGGTGAAGCATGAGCTTTAGATGTGTACATTGAAAAGGGCATTCTACAATGTCAACCTAATGATGTTGGTATTACTGTCAGTTAAACTTGTCTTGACTGTGTAATTCAATTTGCAGTCATGTAGTGCCTGTGATAGTTTAGTTGTCCATCTCCAATCTACCTCCAGTATGAAATATGATCATTTACTGGAAAGTAGGCACCTATGATTCAAAATACCATTTCATAATATGAAGATGTTTACACAAGTGCACTCATAGCCTTCACATGAATTTCAGCACAGTTTTGGTAAGTGAAACCAGCTATACCTAGTTTTCTGTAAGCAGAAATAAGAATGCACTTGCCAATTATCATGTAGTGTTCATGAGCTTGCCATGTACTGAATTGCCAATAATGTTATAGTTACTACCTTAATTGACTCATGTAACCTTCTTATCTGAAAATGTGTTTCTCTAACTATAAATAACAATAGTTTTCACCTATTTAAGTCCCACCTAGGATAAAATATTTGCTCATTGTCTCATGTGCCTCCTGTGGCTTTTTGCCATATTACTTTGCTCTGTAAACCAATTCCTTCACAGCTCTCAAGCTCATTGTCGGACTGGGTTCAGACTTCCCCCCCAGCCGCAGAGCCCCCTCTCCCATCCCAGCCACAACTCACACCTCCCCCTACATTGCAAACTTGGGGTCAGGGGCAAAGGTAAGTAGCAGGTGTTTAGGTTCTGGGTCTGGGCCGGTCCAATGTAATAAAAATATATAGAAGCTGGGGGTTGCGGGGTCATTGGCATGGGGTCACATATATATTGGCATACTAAAATGGAGAAGACCAAGGTTTTAAGTTTTTTAAAACTCTTTAATTCTGTTTACATCAATGAGGCACCACTTATTAATGATGGAGTCCTTTTTAATGGAAGAGAGTCACTTAGTTAACAGAGACAAGATAATTATAAAGTAAACAATGACTCTGGTCTTGAAAGTGTTTATCACATGCTACCAAAGAAAAGTAGTTATGTTGTTGCTAGAACACTTTCCTTTGTCCACCATTTTTTTATATTTGCCATTGGATCAAGAGATTGACTATAGGCCTATTGAGTGAACAGTTTTGAATATTGATATTGAAACATATTTCACATCACACAACTATGCATCGGCAAGCATGTAAATCTTGAAAGTCACTGTCCATAATTATAATCTATTGTTGTTTTGTCTACCTATTGGCAGAGCCAGCAAGAATCGTGTGTCTATAGAAAGAAAAAGAAGCTGGAAATTATAAAAATCCCTTGTTGGGCCATCAGATGAACAGTCTAGCACTAGCGGGTTAAACCTAATGGATAGTATTTTTATCTCAAATTAATTACTTATAACTAGATATTGCCTAAATGCATAAATGATTTCCTTTTTTACATTTCAAACTAGACTAGATTTCAGTAATAAAACCTTTTGCTTTATAATGTAGTAGATGCACTTTTAAAAATAGGACTGTGCAAAGCATATCATGTTTTTATAACAAATTTACTTTTTTTGTAATTATTTTCTTTGCTTGCCCACTTTCAAGCTATGATAGGTACACCAAAAGACTGTTATTTAATCATTATCACTTGAGTGCAATGAAAATATATGTTGAATTTGATATTGATGTGTACTAATGGAAACCAACAATAGCTCCATTCTCTTCCTATTCGTATTTCATTTTATATTCCCAGTGCAATATTTTGTAGAGAAAGCTCAAATTAATAGCTTATGAATACATTCAAGCTGTGCCGTTGACGCATTGCCATTTATTTTTTTAGTGGCCTTTCCCCCAGCCAGCTGTTTGTTTTACATTCCAGACATTTCTCAGTGAGCACTGAATTTTGGCCTCCCACCAATACTTTTGCTTTATGCAGCTGTGCAAAAAAATGTTATTGTTCTTGTTTCAAGCACATGTACACAACCAAACCAAGATGAAGAATTAAATCCACTTAAAGTAAGGATTTCTTCTAAAGCCAGAAAACAGAAACTTAAGTGTTTTCTGGCTTGATGTTTTGGAAACAAAGAAGAAAAGCCAAGAAAGCAATACAAAATGGAGAATTTTTATGTTTGTGTGTGTCTGTGCCAAGAATAATTTAAAAGAACCACATTGTTAAAAAGCTTTCAAACAGGGATAAATCCACATTTCCTTTTCATTGCACAGAACATCATATTCTCCTGGAGGTCTTGTTATTATTAGTTACTACTAATGAAAATGTTGTTCATTATTACAGTTATTATTATTACCACATATTTATAAAGCTCCATCATATTTGCACTTCTTACTTAGTGCTGTACATTAAAACAATATATTAATAGGGGATCTAAACAATAATAAAATATACAGTAATTAACTACAAAATATAACTGCAATTAAGATGAATTGCCATGTGAAAATCGACAAGAGGACCGAGGTCCCTGCCCTGTAGAACTTAATGTATATATATATATATATATATATATATATATATATAGTGAATAAAGCACCCCCTCTTGTAAATTATAAGGATATTATAAGTTACCAAGGAGTTTCACGATAATATAAAAACACGAGACCGAAGGCCAAGTGTTTTTATACAGGTCATGGAACTCCAAGGTATTCAACGTTTTTTTCCTGCTAATCCTTCATTCAAGCTAAGTAAATGTGCCCCTAAGTGTGTAATGCACCTGAGGAAGGGGTTGTGCTCCAAAGCTTGTGCCACATCTCTGCTGCAATAAAATTCTTTGAAGGCAGAAGCCTAAGTATGGTGTGCTTCCTTTTCCCCTTTTTCAAGTGATTAACTGTTTCAAGTCCTTATCAGTTTAGTCAAGACGGTGCCATTAACCCTTGTCAGCTGTTTTACCTGCAAAGCAACTTATTCCTGCTAAATACTGTGCTGTTAACCCTTGCTTGTCTGTGTTGCCTGGTGAGGCTTATTACTGCATTATTCTATATTGACTGCATGGTTATCTACCTAAGTGGGGGGTTTACATTATCAAACCCTGGGATTCATGAGGAATCTTTTGTTACCAGTACCTGAAGAGCAGAGACTCTATTAATCCTCAGGTATATATATATATAAGCAGCTAGTAAGTTGCAGGGAGTGCTGGTCTGGAAACTATTGGTGTATGCAAAATTACCGTGCACCCCTCTCTTTTCTATATTGCCTTGGAGTGTGGATACTCATTGGAGAATTTTATATATATATATATATATATATATATATATATATATATATATATATATTATTGCTGCTTCAGTACAGGATTCACCACATTACTACATTAAATTCCTAACACTTACATACACAAATAGAAGAATATTATATATTAAATATAAGTGTCAGCAGTAGTAATGGGGGTGCATCAAGCAATGTGCTGGGTGGAGTGAAGGGAATAAAGGTTTGGAGGTTTATGAGGAGGAGTTTGTAAGTTATTCATTGTTTTATGGTAAGCCATAATAAGGGTATTATCAGCATGCAGATGATAATTAAACCCAAATGAGTGGATGAGATCTCCCAAATACAGAGTGTGCTGGGAGAATAACAGAGAAGTACAGAGCCTTGTGGCACCCCTACATTAATTGGAATTAGGGAATTGTAGCAAGCAATACCAGTCATCAGCAGGAAGAGCCAGCAAAGAGTATTTAAAAGGGGAACATTTTCACAATGGTACATTTAATTCTAATTGAGGCTGGTGTTAATTCTTCAATGTACATGAGTGAACGTGTGAAGAAAGTGTGAATTGTTGTGAAACAACTATGATAAAGTAAGGAGCAAAACAAAATATGTGTTGAAACTTACATTTTTAACAAACATCACATTCCTGGAACACCCTGAGACAGAAGCTGGTACAGCTAAACAACCCAACTCCAAAGCACATAAAAAGAAATGTGATCTATGCTGTCCATTGTAGTTGCTCAGATCTATATATTGGGGAAACAAAACAACTGTTCAGTCAGAGGGAAAACTACTCAGTACAAGACTCAGTAGTCTGTCTTCCTCTAAAGAAAAGGGACACTACTTTGAGGACAGAAGCATGCATATTTCAGAGAGTGAAGACATGGTTTGAAAGAGGTGAGAAGAGGCCAGTTATACCAAACTGGAACAATTACCACTAAACAGACTTGTGACACCACTTTTCAGCAACATATAATGCCACTTTCACACTTCCAGTCATGTATCTTCAAGAATTCATACCTGTCTCAATAAGAATCATGGTATCATTGTGACTGGTTCACATTTGCAAACCTCTGTGAGTTTCATATAACTGCTTACTGAATAGTTCAATTGAACCATTGTAATTGGATGTTGGTGACTGTATTTCCATTTAGGGTTTAATTACAAGGGTTGTCCCTACCACTCAGAAGAAGCTGAAAGAAGCTACTCAGATGAGTGGTGAAACATTTTCAAGAATAGTCCAGTTGCTTTAAACTTATTTCTACTTGATAATGAACACTTTTGATCCTTCATTTAGTCTTTGCATTTCATTGTAAGGCTTGACAGGGGTGAGTGGAAAGGCAGGAAGTGTTTGTTGTTTGAAACAGAAATGTTTTTCAAAATAAACCAAGGGGGATTTCTCTTGAACTGATTTTACAGAGATATTTTAATTGTCCCCTTTCCCTCACTCTGCAAATATCATGATGGATGGTAATAATGGCTTTAAAATGTAATATTTATAAGAAACCCATACCTATTTACACTACCTCAGGGTGGGCGCAGTACTGTGTTTTTTTTTGCAGTGGAATGTGTGTAGGATAACCAAGGGGTACACTATAACCTTTATCCTGCAACCAGTATCAGGGGTTTGGGAATCTGGGTCTCCAGAGACTTTTAAACCTACCCATTTAATTAATATCAGGGGGGATTTGTTTGATGAGTCGTGCATTAACCTTTCTAAGCACTGGAGTGAGGATATAAAATAAATATTGTGCAAATCAAAGCTATGTACTTTCTCCCTGATTGAATATTTGAGGTTAATATTAAATTTTGTCCCAGTCCTCCTTACTGGACTGGACTCCAGCTCACTCCATACTTGCCGCTGACATGAGGAATAAAAGTTTGTGACCACTGTTAAGAGTCACTCACATGTAATCCACCAAAACAATAAAATCACTCTGTTTTAAAAGCCAAGAGATCAACAAGATGAAAAAAAGTAACTTTCCACTTAAAGTATGTATAACAACACAATTAAAAGATGAAGAGGGAGGACGAGGGCATGCTACTTCTGAATTTTTTTTAAAAAATATATATTGATACACCCAACATATGGCATTGCTAATATAAATCAGCAATGTCAAAACCTCTTTTTTCCAGGCTACAAAACACTTCTTTAGTCATGTTGGTGACAGAAAAATAACAGCTTTATGTGTATAAAAGCACAAAGCTCCAAAATAGCAATTCTTTCCAAACCCTACTTAGAATGAACTTGTTGGAAAATGCCCAGCATTAGATTACAGCTCATGTAAGCATTTCATTTTTCTATCAGAGTAATATTTTCAGAACATTGCCACATTTATATTTAAGTGGGATCAGCTGTGCTCTAAAATGTTTTAAAGTGGTAACTTCAAGGCTTTCCATTCAGTGCAGGTACATTGTAATTTATTTATTCACTGCCAAAGACATTCTCTATTACAGATGTCTTTTATCCAGAGTATTTGTTTCAAGGTGTATAGAAGTCTCAAACAATTATTATTTTTGTTCGCAGTGGCACTTTATTTTTCTGCGCACAATTTATTTCAGCCTTATATTGAATGCAATTTATGCAAGTTTAAATGTGTTCAAATAACAAAATATACAGAATAACCTCAGATGCACCAGGGAATAGTTAAGCAAAAGGCATGCAGAAGCACAACCTTAATGGGAGCAATACAAACCAAGAAATCTATACTGTATATTCTCTTGATTGGAGGTAACAGAAATGTGGGTCGGTTGGAAGAAGCAGTATTATTGTAGTCAAAGCCAGTGAAGGTCAAAATAATTAGATAATGGCCCAGACTTATTTTGATAAGAATGTTTATCTCCTAATTACATTCCAGATTTTTCCATAGAGCCATGTACAGTTCAATGAGAACACGTATAGTATCATTCTTTATCACATGAGAACTCTATTGAAGTCTACTCAAAAAACTGAAAATGAGTTAGGAGAAAAGTTTTATCAAATTGAATGGTGATAAACCATAAAATAATTTCTCGCTGATTTCAATCTGACCAAATTTTAAAACTGATAGCTTCATACATACCCATAAGGGGCATCTATGGATTAGACAGAAATAAGGGTGTTTTAAGAAACAGGTATAATTCAGGGAACATCTCACTCTTTAAAACACATTGGACCTGATTCAATTAATTGAGAAAAAGTTATCGCACAGTTTAGCACATAAAAAAATTATGGACGAGAGTCAATTCAATGAGAAAATTTTTTTCTCCAGATTCAGTTCCATTTTCTTCTATGGTCTTCAATAGAGTTTTCACAAAAACTGTGAGATAAGGTTTTCTGAATTGAATTGCATCTCAAATTGAATATCATCCATGACTTTTCATGTGATAAAACATTTTCTCACTGAATTGAATCTGCCCAATTTTTGTGATGGCAGCATGATAGGAAGAAGATGACAATGAAATGAAGAGTCAATCAATTACACTCAAGGATTGTGCTTACCCAGCTGCAACTCAGGACAGATAAAGTAAATAAATTAAATAGAGCATGAGATGCATAAACATAATTGTCATCATTTAGAGGTCCATTTACTAACAATTGCGTGTAGTGTTTCCTCACAAATCTCTAAACATTTGCGGTTTTCCTATTTTTTTTAAAGCTCTAAAATTTTAAGATTTATTAAATGTAAAAACCACATGGTTTTTATGATGTAGTTTTTATTTCTAAATTACTCAGATAAGCTATTGTTTCTCCAACATAATATGCCTGAAGGAGTCCCAGTGGGACTTGGATTTTTACTATTGAGAGCTATTCTTATTTCTACCAGGGAGACAGTTTCAAAATGAATATCTGTGTACCTCAAAAATATATTTGAGGGGAAAAAAACCAGAAAAATAATATAGTGTAGTATTCTTAATTAGTTTGCCACCAAACAAATGTTTAGGGTCACTTAACTCAGTGCACCCCAAAGATTGCCTTTAACTGTGGTGAATGGTGAGAAATAACACATAAAATGTTGTGCTTATTATGGGTGATGAGAGAGAATGGGTTATAATTAGTACCCGCACTATAATCAGCGGTGGTTCTGGTGGTCTATTATACTCACAGACAACAGGTGATTAATGGCATGTATCAAGTATGGATATTTCATCACTAAATCACAGAAGAAGAGAAAGAGTACTGACCCATACTGTATATCTGCACCTTCCCATCCACAGCATCCAAAGCTCATGTGTGTAAATAAATAAAAGGTAACTTTTAATAAACCATTAAAATTGATGTCCAGTATTTACAATTAAAAATTGGTTAACAAGCAGGAGGACTGATTGACCTGGGCAGGGTAAGTGGGTTCTTTAGGTCGTGAGCTATTGTGACTATATGGTAGATAAGTGCTACCAGACACTCTTAGCGTATAGCAAATTCAAAATGCCCCAGAGATAGACGCCGGTCACACCAACTGAAGGATTTCACTCTCCGTGAAATCAAGCTTGCCATTAAAGAAATAAGCTCATGGGAGGATGTGATTATAAAACCGTCAGATAAGGGTGGTAACATAGGCAGCAGAAGATGGTTTTGGCAGGAGGGGCCATGGTGAACAATAGAGGCGGCGCGTACAGTGCCAAAATTTTGGCCATGCCCCCTTTTGGACACTCCCTTTGGACTCCACCCACTTTCCCGTGTGCTTTAACTGAATTTTCAAGACAATCAAACCATAGCAGTGGGGGCAAAATTTTTTAAAATCTGTCACTGCAGGAAGGGGGTATTAACACCACATGTACAATTTTAATTCAGTGCTGTGAATGCTGCACTACAAGCACATTATGGGGAAAAGGGGAAAAAATATTCTGTCACCTAAAGTACATTACATGCAGAGACTGTGAGGTACTCAAAAGACATACAAAGGAGCAGTACTGATCTACCAAGAACATAATAAAGAGAAGGCACCACAAGCACTATAAAAACATTATATAGTATGAAGCAGAGGGCACTGCCACACCAGTAATTTAGTTTGAAAAAATACACTTCTAGCCTTTTAGCCTAAGTAAAACCTGTCTAACTTCTAGCTTATACAAAGGAAGGAGAATAACCCCTTCTAAAGCTTCTCCAATTTGCTTCAAAAAATTTCTTCCTGACTCCAAGATGCAATTGAACCATATTCTGGATTAACTTGGTACTAAGATCTTTAACCCTGTATTTTCTGTATAACCCCAACCAGAAAGCAGGATGGCCCAATAGAAATTCCATGTATAAATACCCATAGAACTCATAGCTGAATGGCAACTTAATTTATAAATCACCAGAATTCACAGCATAATTGCCACTTAATTCATAAATACCCCCAGAATTCATAGCAGAATGGTAATTCCATGTATAAACCCCCAGAACTCATAGCAAGATGTCATGGTGGCAATTCTATGTATAAATACCCCCAGATTTCATAGTAGGATGGCACAGTGCAATTCCATGTATAAATGTCCCCAGAATTCTTAGTAGGGTGGCACACGGGCAATTCCATGTATAAATACCCCCAGAATTCCTAGTAGGATGGCACAGGCTCAATTCCATGTATAAATACCCCCAGAATTCATAGTAGGATGGCACAGGGGCAATTCCATGTATAAATGCCCCAAAACCCATCACAGGACGGCAAAGGGGCAATTCCATGTATACATATGCCCAGAACTCAAAGCAGGATAGCAAAGGGGCAATACCCCCCAGAACATATAGCGGGTGGCAAAGGGGCAATTCTATGTATTAATACCCCACAACCCATAGCATGATGGCAAAGGGGCAATTCCATGTTTAAATACCCCCCAGAACAGATAGCAGGGTGGCAAAGGGGCAATCTATGTATTAATACCTCACAGCAAAGTAGATGGGTGCATTGGCAATGATGATCAGCCACTTACCCTCACCTAGGAGGATTCACAAAGTGAGGTGGAATCCTAATCGGCCACAGATCTGAAGTCTCAAATGTAGCAGACACAGGTCAGTGTTGCGCGTGACATGCCAATGTGCAACTCCAAAGCCTTGCCTGGGCATGACCCTCCTACCCCTAGATGTGCTCTGTCATGATGTGCTGTGGTGCGTTATCTGTCGGGCGGGCCACCGAGGAAGCAGGGCAGCGAGCACTGGTGCATTTGGCCCCCTGCTCCCCCGTAGCTATACCTTAACTGACCAAAGCTCAGCTTCTCTTCTGGGCTCCCATCTATGCGGCAGGCGGAACTTCCTTTAAAGATACAGGCATGCACCAACACACAAAAAGACCGGCAATTTTTTTTTCTAAAAAAAAAAGTATAAATCGGAGGAGTAAAATGCTGGGGGGGCTATAGCCCCTGTAGCCCTCCTGGTTCCGATGCCTATGGGTGGTAACATTGTGATTTGGCCATGGGTTATGTATCTTACGGAAGCTTTAAAACAACAATATACCTCATGCTATCGCAAATTACCTGGGGACCCAACCATTCGTTTCAGATCAATATATAGCAATTTGATCACAGATGGTTTATAGACAGGTCTAATCACCAAAAGTGAGTCCGGGCATTACGTAATGACATCTCGGTCACCCCCACCTTCTACATGCTTCCCAAAGTACACAAAAACTTGACGTAGCCCTCTGATCACCCTATTGTGTTGGGTAATGGCAATATATGCAAAAAAGCAAGCCAATATATTGACATAAAATTGCGGAAATTTGTGACCTCTCTCCCCTCATATATAAAAGACACTGGTGACCTATTACAAAAATTAATGGAAGTTAAAGTGGAAAAGGGTACTTTTTTAGTGAGTTGTGATGTGGAATCTCTCTATTCCTCTATCTCTCATAAACAAGGATTACATGCCATAAGATATTTCATGGAGACAGAAAGTGATTGGGACAGCGAGTATATAGACTTTATATCAGACCTCACAGATTTCTGTCTCAATCACTTCTTTGTATTCCATGAAAAATTCTACCCACAAATAAGAGGTGTCGTGATGGGTGCAGCATTCGCTCCCACATATGCTAACCTATTTGTGGGATGCGAATTGGGCCTTTGGTGACCAAATGGCCCAATATATCAAATACATATCATACTGGTTTTGTTATATTGACAACCTGGTGTTTCTCTGGACAGGTACCAAAAAGAGTTTAACTGAATTTCTCAAATGCTTAAATAATAACTCTCCTAACATCAAACTCACACATACCATCAGTAATGTGAGTATTGATTTTCTAGACATCACCATAGTCATTCAGGAAGATGGCACTATTGGCACTGATTTGTTCGGTAAAACGTCTGCGACTGACTCTATACTACATTTCCAATGCCATCACCCGATGGCAACTAAGAGAGGAATCCCTGTTGGAGAATTCCTACGTCATGTCGTAATTGTTCAGACCCACAAGCTTTTACGAGGAGGGCAAGTGAACTCACCACATGTTTAGTACAAAGGGGTTACTCAAATAATTTAATTTGAAAAGCCCATTTGACAGCACTCAAGACCCCTAGGAACAATCTGATAGTAACACGTAAACAATCTCCAATAGGTGCTAAGTTGGGCCCAAGACCTTTGACCTGTTGCAGATGAGTGCCCAATCTAAGAGATCGGTTAGTTACAAGCCATTTTTCCAGACAGGACCATACAACTAGAACGTGTACCTCAGCATGTGGCAAGTGTAAAGCCTGCAAACATAGATTTGGCAGGAAGCACCTAATCAAACACAGTTTCACATGTAATACTGATACTATAATTTACATGTTAACCTGGCCCTGCAATAATATATATATTGGTAAAACTAACCGAGCTTTCAGAAAGAGACTTTTCAAGCATATCCATAGTATAGATAATGTGTTGGATTTGCTGAAAGCTAACAAGAAATTATCACCGGTTAGCCGTCATTTTTATGAAAATCATGATCATTCAAGCAGAGACCTGAAAGCAATGGGTCTCTCTAAAGTATCCCTGGGGGGGGTGACCTGGAAACAGCCCTCTTATCCAAGGAGAGTGAATGGATATTTATAATGAATGCAAATGGGCTGAATGAAAGTATTACCATGAATGTTTTCATTTAAGAACCTGATACTTACCAGTATTAAATTGATTGCAACAATAGTATATCCATATACTTGGTTACTAGTATCAATTTGAAATGTCCAAAGTACACATAATAACTCTCCACTGACTAGCAATAGAGTATCACTTTTGGTAATCCTAACATTTCAATTCAATATGTGTCCAATGGGCAGTTTGGGATACTGTACCACAACGGGTTTAGTATATATGGTTACATTCTATTGCAATGCAAGGCATACAATATACGATAAATAGCTTTTTAGTTAGTGTCCTTTGTTCCTTCAGATCAGTTATTTTAGGAGCGCTCAGTTCGCAATGGGCGGCATTAGATATATATACAGTCAGTAAGCCCAGTTGTGTGTGCTTAAGGCACACAGCGCTGTGATACAAGGTGGGATTCAATCACTGGCATCAACTGATCGAGTGCGCCTAGATCACCACTATATGGGAGGGATCTCGAAGTGGGTGAAGGGGTTGGCACGGAGTGTGACATCCTTCAGTTGGTGTGATTGGGTCATTTTGAATTGCTATACGCTAAGCTTGGCTGGTAGCACTTATCTACCATATAGCCGCAATAGCTCACCACCTAAAGAACACACTTACCCTGCCCAGGTCAATCAGTCCTCCTGCTGTTAACCAACTTTTAATTGTAAATACTGGACATCAATTTTAATGGTTTATTAAAAGTTACGTTTTATTTATTTACACACATGAGGTTTGGGTGCTGTGGATGGGAAGGTGCAGATATATGGGTCAGTTCTCTTTCTCTTCTTCTGTGATTTATTATTAATTATGTGACTCTGCACACCATTCTCCTATGACTGATGGTCGGTGCTCCCCAATACCTAACTTTCATCACATATTTTATCACTAGTTCCAACACTTCCTTTCTCCTTCTTAGGTAATAAAAAGTGACATGTGTAGAAGCGTTTTTTATCTTTTAATAAACAAGTAAATATGACACTCACAAAAGTATTGTATAGATCCGCATTAAAATCCACAGTAAAATTAATAAGGGCAGCTTTGCAGCAGTAGGATGTCTCTCTTGCGCCTCTCCAGCATCTCTCAGAGTCCACTGGGGATGTCTCTGCTCCCCAGCAGCACGCCTCCGCACCACCTCGTCACCACTGACACGTTTCGCCGTTCAGTATTTAAACTAGCAGATAAGGGAGGGGAAACTTCTGTATTGGTAACTGTGTGTGCTCTCTCCTTGTGTCTCCTCGTGAACAGCTCTGACTAGGAAAGACATGAGAAGATAGTTGTGGATCCCGACACAAAGGATCCTATGTGGCTGTGCACACACAGTCACCAATACAGAAGTTCCGGCAGAAGAGAGGAGCCTGACAAATTGCTGGACTGGGAACACACTGTGTTTGGGATTCACTTTTGTGAAAATATTTTAAGCTGTTATCTTGTGTCAGGGAGCTGTTATCTTGTTACATTTCAATTATTCTGTTGGGGGGAAAGGAAGGCAGGTGAAATCACTCCAACTTGTAGTGCAGCAATAAAGAGTGATTGAAGTTTCTCAGAGCACAAGTCACATGATTTGGGCACCTGGGAAACTAACAACATGGCTAGCCTCATGTCAGATTTCAACATTAAATATAAAAACTGGGTTTCAGTGCAGAAGTCTGCTGGAGAAGCGCTTTTAACTGATGTGTTTTGAAAATAACATGTTTTCCCATGACAGTCCTTTTAAATATAGAAACAAGGAAAGGACTGGATACAGAGGAAAAGAGGATCCTTCCAGAGGATCCTTCTCGCAAGAGCCTATGGTCTAAAGATCATAAGTAATTCAGCATTTTAAGGTTTTTTTCAAATTTTTATTTGCATTATTTACTTGTTCAATTGCAAATTTTCAAAAACAAGATAAATATATATATCTATTGACAGTTTAAAAATGGTCTTTGGTTTATCTTCACTTGTATATTGCATTGTGATTTGTTGTGCTTTAGTTACATTAATATTTGGCATGAATTAATTTTTTGGAGAAGAATTTTATATCTCTATAATGGGAATGTTTTGAGTGCATTTAAATGTGTCCACCTAAGCTGTTTTAGATTTTAGCCCAGATATTTGTCTGAGAAGCATCCAGACATGGGCGGAGGAGATGCTGATTTGGTCTGAAGGGAATCTACCTGTGTAGAACAGGAAAATATATATAAAATTAATTTAGAGGCCAATTTGCAAGTTTCAAGTTCTTTACAGAATCTCAATCTTGCTACTTCCCATAGACTCTAATGGGTGAAAAAAATTGTTGAGCGTCAAAAAAATATTGTCGCATTCACGAATTATCCGGAAAGGGAAATGGTCAGATTCGTCCATCGCTAGTTAACATCACTAAACAGTCAAAACAATTCTTTAGTAAGCTACAAAAAAACTTACATTGACAAAAAGTAAAAAGTAGTGGCCCATAAAAACACGTGTGAAAACAAGTCATCCCTACCCTGATTTTTTAAAAATTTTCATACTAACATTTTTGTAAATAAGCTCCTTAGACTCCATGTTTGAAACTTCTGCATCATTTCTAGAAACATTATATTACAACTGTCTGTACCACTGCAAGGATTTACGGTATTCCCATTATTTTATATTCCACTTAATGATGTACACAGGTCTAGGCATCGTTTATGCAACATAGAAACATTGCAATGAATTCAGTATTTCTGTTTGAGAAAAAAAAATGATACAAATGTATCTTAAACCTTTTAAAATGCATCTTTCCTGGCATGTTTTGGATCATCCAGTTAACAAATAAAGAAGACAGTTGTAGCTTTCATTATTTTTTAACTGCCTTGGAGACAAGTGGTGTTTTTAGCAGGTGTCTATAATCCTGAAACTATGAATTAGGCATGTTGGAAAGTAGAAGCACTTTGCTCATAGTTTTTAATGTGCCTACAGCAAGTCTCTGTATGCAAACAGCAGTCAGCATTCTTTCCTAATGCTTTACAAGTCTTTAAAATGAGTGCTAAGGAATTGCTTCAGAAACTGCAGAAAGCTGTCAGATCCCCAGTGAGATTTAATGAACACACTTGCCAGAGCAGAAAGTAAAAGAGAAATCTGCTTGTTCAGGAGCACACACGCTTTGGCTTGAAGCTGTCAGGCTCAGAACAAGAAGCAAGGAGAAAGATAAAGGCATAAAAATCTTGTCTCCATACATTTTACATCTCTTTTCATTGCATGTATTTTACATGTACGAATGCTGTGCAGAACATTTTCTTGCTTAGTGATGATCCGTACAAACACATATACCAAAACTCACCCTCTAAAAAAACTGGATCTGATATTTTAAGTGTTTTAGCAAAGATCCATTATACATTCACTTTGGTTACCTTTAATTGGCATCAAGAAGCACAAGACTAAAACTGCTCATTTTATAAAATCTCATTAAATATACCCCTTTACAAAAACAATAACAGCATGAAAAATTCCCTATATTTGCCTCTGCTACAGCAACAAACAATTGTCAAAGATACATGTTGTCTATTCAAGGTTTTAGATTAATCCCAAATGTTTACTTATAGTGTCTAGAGGCAGAAAGGAAGGTGAATGAGTATAGAGATTACAGAAATACCTAGCCAGATTTTTCCAAGCTAGGCTGAGCAAATCACTGCATAAGCAGACAGTTAATTGCAGAACTTGATTACGATTGCTAATCAGAAGCACTGAGAAACAAACTGCTAGAGATTAATTAGGCAAAGACCTTCAGAACAGCAGCAGGAAGCAACACAGTGACCTTTATTTATAGTCACTTAAAAAGAAGTGTGACTAAAAAAGGCAAGAAGCAAATCTGATTATTAATATTGATTGCTTAAGGAAAATGAATAATTTAGATGAGGCAGAAAAAATATCCATTAGGGGAGAACAAAAGAAATCTTATTTCTTAACCTCTGTTTAGCATTTGCGTGGTATATATTTTCCAATTAAGGGTTTGTAGAATGTCAAGCATGAACTGAAATTACAATCCACAAAAGACTCAATAAAAAAAACAAACATATGTATTGCAGCTGCTATGGTGGGCTGGCTGTGAGTACTATCTTAATTTTTTTTGGGGGGTGGGAGTGAAATAACAGTTTATATTTAAAGATTAGATTTCCTTGACACTATCTCATCTTTAGGTCAGATAATGACTCACACATGAATTAAGATAATATGTACAAGTATCAGATAACAAGCTTAAGAAAGAGAGGGTAGTTTAATGTGCATACCCGAAGAGGCTGAAGCATAATGAACACAAAGGAAGAAATGTAGAAGTGGGAAGCTTAGAAGGTTATTGGAATTTGCAAGTCTAGAATGCCAAGATCATACATTATCCAACATACATTTTTTTTAATTTTACAATTGACTTACATGAGGTCGCTCACTGGTTTTTACTTACAAAAATGATTGATTGTGCAGACAGGTGAAATATCCATATAGTCAATGTATTGACTCATTTCATGTGCCTATAATTTGCCTGCATTTTGGCAAACGAGTAAAATGAATTAATGGAAAAAATATGCACATTGTGAACAATTTTTCCTTTGTGTAGAAGATTTTTCCTTTTCCACCAACTAAGATATTTAGTGACTCATAAGCCAGTGGAAAAAAGGATCTAGCATTTTATAGATTGTTCCAGTTCATAGTGTATTTAATAACACTGGATTAGCTGTTATTTTGCTAAGTAAAAAACACCTACTTGCAGGGCCTTAAAATTGACAATGAAAATTGCAAAAAAAATTGTACAATTAAAATTGACAATGAAAAACTGCCATATGAATGATAGGTCATTCTGCAATGTGCTTTTGCATTCTTAGTTTTGCTAATGTTGTTCTTAATTGTTAATACATCCCCCATTTTGTGGCAGACCTGAGTTTACATTTGCTGTGTAGAATAAGACCAAATACAATTCTAATGTATAGTCAGATGCAGAGTTATTGCAAATTGTATTTGTTTGGCTCACTGGAAGCCAGAATATAATTGCTCTGCATGATGCTTTGGTTTGATTGATTATTTTACCTGTTTTTCCAGTATCAGATTAAATATAGTGCCTTTTTTTCCTAGAAGACATTTTAGCACAGTGAGTATTTGTTATTTATTTTTAAAAAGCAGACAATTTCTCTGAGAGACTGTAATAATTCTTTTTCTGAATCCCTATCTATTGTGGTTTGTGTATTTTTTAAAACAGACATAAAATTGGTATCTATGTACATAAGTGCATCTGTCTATCTAATGCAATATATATATATCATTTATATAATAAAGGTTGCCAGGGTATAATTATACTCACTTCCCCCATAAATACCAAACTACCAACATCCCTGGATGCTTAATACTTAAAGGTGCACACAATTCACAGTATTGTTGTCATTATCCTTTTAATTATATTTAACCCTTTCGACACCCCTTTGTCGGTGTTACACTCCACATGTGGTGCTTACCTGATGGCAGGGGACAAGGCTGAGAAACCACGCAGTGGTATTGGGAGAGACTGGGTACCTGCTACTTACTAGTGCAGTGTCTCTACCGGGTGGGATATGGGAATGCACCTACGGGTGACCCCACTAGGAATACAGTAATACAACACACACAGTATTTGTTAAACTGTATAACTGTTTATCTAAAATTAAATGGCCAACTAGTCCAAATAGCACTCCTAACCAGGCAAGAGTAAAGGCCTCACTATCTAACTTGCTTGCGCTAACTATCTAGCTAACTAAAGAAGGCAAAGTCCTTTAATGTCCTTCCACAAAACAGTCTCTGTATCTTCAAGCGCTTCTTTTGTGTACTGTCGCTTTAAACAGGATACTCACTCCAAATCCTCTTCGGATGCTTTACAGAGTTCTCTTCAAGCGAGTCCAGCACATTCAGACATACAGTGCAACTACCAGCCCCTTTGGATGCTCAGATAGGAATCTCCTGCTGGTTTCTCCTCCAGTCTGAAATACATTTACACACTCTGTCTCTCCAGGCACAATATGTGGCTTCCCTCTGCCAGCCTGATCCAAATGTCTGCTTTTGGTGAAGCCTCCCAGCTCTCTGGGCCTGCCTGTAATGTGTGGAACAGTACCACGCAATATTCTCCTTGTTAAAAAGCCTTTATTAGAGCTTTAGGGAATCACAGCAACGTTTCAGGCCATGCGCCTTTTGTTCCTTCTGCCACAATCTGTGTCTTCCTCTTCCTGCCAGCCACTCACAAACTGCTCTGTCACTTCCTGCTGCACTGAGATTATAGAACAGCTGGTTGCTAGGTAACAGTTTACAGCAGACAGACACAGGATCTATGCCTGTGCCCTTACATGGATAAGAGAAAGGGTTTTGCACTTCTTCCCTACACATATATATGCCTGACACTTTAACCTAGCATTTTACAGATGGTGTTTATCATTCATCAATCCCTGGCCGGTGAATCTTCCATACTAATACTGTATTAGTATTTCTACAACATTCATTAATCTATTTCCTGGTATTTTTACAGTGCCAACACATTTCTGCAGTGAACAGGGTTTATACAGCATTTATTCCCTCAATGGGGCATATGATCTAAGGTGGGGGAAAATACAAGGGAAATGTATGTGTTAAAATGGCAGAGTCATCTGTTATCTATCATTGCGCATTTTTTTGTATACATGTATTCATGCTATTTGTATTCACTATGTCATTTGAATGTATGCTACTTTTACGACATGATGGTCTTACCTTGTGTGGACTCTCTACAAAGCTTTATGCCTTTGGTCTGTGCATGAACATGTATTTCTTCAAAAATACATCAAGAAAAAAGTTTGTCTGCTACAATACAATCTGAGTGTGCCAATAAAGTGAGCTGAAAAAATTGATCCATTCCTCCCTATAGGTCTGTAAAAGCAAGTGAACTCAGTACAAAACGGTTTCTGTAGGAAAATTCCAGATTCCTGGGCTACAATAAAATATTATGCTATCTGCTGTCATGAAGTAATCATTGCCTAGAGTGCAATAACTAAATTTTTTTCTGCCTGGTTAGACATACAAATTGACTGTAGATTTATGATCCTTGGCAACAAAAGATTCTGTTTTGCAAGTTGAAGGTAATAAAAAGGAATATATCTCATTTATTTATGTTTAGTTCCCTATATAGCAATATATTATTAGTATTATTATTTTTGTAACATACAGTATCTGGTTTTCTTGGTGACCTAATATGTTTTTTTGAATTTGACATAAGATAAAACATTTCTATATAAATTAGAAAAAAAAAATATATATATATTTATAGAGAGAGAGCAGAGAGAGAGAGAGAGAGAGAGAGAGAGAGAGAGAGAGAGTCATATATTAAAACACAGTATTATAAATTGGAAGCAATACTTTATATCCTAATGTGCCTTTTTCAAGTACAGTGTTAGTTCATGTGGTTTAGCATGAAACATGATACTGTCATCAATAAATCTAAAACATAAAAATGCATAAAATGCATATACTGTATGATCTAAAATGCACTAAATAGGAATTACTATCATTAGGACACCTATTTAGTAACTAAACGGAAGCGGGGGTAGGGTGTTGAGATATTAATACCCTTGAACGCAAATTCACTGTGTTTATATTGTATCTGCCTTACCGAAACAATACATTTATTCATTAATTACCATGTGCTCTTAAACTTTTATTTCTGATGCCTTGAGAAGCTGATGACTTGTGAATAGTCGGGAAACATTCTGTTTTAAAAAAGTGACTATTCATGAGCTCAGAGGTTCACTGATCAGGAAAATGTGGCTGCTTTTAATGCCAGTGTGACAGGTTACTTTATTACTATGCCTCTCACAGCAATTTAACAGTTACCTTGGTAACGGATTGAGTGAGGTAATGGGATCATAGGCATTAGAGGAGAGGGATGGCTAGGTCTGAGAGGAGACCATCTGCTGGCTTATGTTCACAGGGTTGTTTACTGGCTGAAAGCTTTTGACAATCGTTGTACTTGTATGTAAATGAGGCAGGTTAAACAATAGTCTGGCCCTATTTCTCTGTACTGTCTTTGGTTTGCCTTAATAATTGCATTAAGAAAAATAATCAGGATGTTTTTTTTCTTAATCAATTGACTACACTTTTATAATAAAGATTCAGTCGCTAAATTGCTGATTATTTAATGATAATGAGACCTCTACGAAGATATTGTGATCACCCTGCCGATGTAAATACTAATGGAAAATAAAAAAGAACCTAAAGGTTATAATGGAAATATCTGACCCTTTCCTACACATATTACCTTCGTATGGCTGGATGGGATCTGCCTAACCTGTTGTGTTGCAGATAATCTGGAAGCCGAGAAGAGCATCTCCGTTCTTCTTTATTGTAGCTGTATGATGAAACTCTAGCATGTCAACTAAATCCATCTTCCTGCAGGTTGAGATTACAGGGATAAATGCTAGGATTTACTTCAATCTGTTCCAGAACAGAAGTGTTGCCTACTGAATTATAATGTTCATACAAATATCTCACATGAAAAAATCCATTGTGTATTTTTTTTAACAGAAAATGTATAAGGTCTAGAAACACTATTATGACAAATGACAAGCTAGGATTCACTAAACTGGAAATCATGCAAGAGGAATGTGTAAAGTGAAATTGTATATGAGAAGATTATTTTTTCACTGCAAGAACACTTTAGAATCAGCAGAACGATGTGTCACAGTACAGTAATTCATTTTGCATTTATGACACTTTGCAGATTAAGAAGCACCACCAATTCATTCTGGCTTGTTTTGTAGTGTTATAGTATTTACTTCAAAAAGAACCCAGCAAATGTTACCAGGAAAAATTAACACTCTTTTTACCCACTCGGTTTATTCAGCTATTTGTAACTGCTTGAGAGTGTGAGCTTATATGTAGGGATATGTACAGTATGTGGATGTTTACATACAGACAAATAAATACATAGATATGTATTAAGGTAGAAAGAGTCATATAAGAGAAAGGGGCTCAAGTGCTGTATTGAGGGTAAAAACATGGTGATTTCTGTCCAGAATTGCCATAGAGTCTTTTAGCAAATACTGACATTTTTTGTTCCTGTTAGGGTCCTAATGTTACTAATGGCAGGGTTTACCATAGAACATCTGAATCTCAGAGCACTAGGATCTGTATGTGGTTCTGCAATTTCAGCAACACCCAAAACCCATGGTTAGTGCAGTAAATATTTACCCACACATTACCAAACCCATGGATATGCATACAAAATGCCTAGGGGACTTGTTGCTATTTGATGCATTTTTCCAATGATGTCCGGTATGAACAAGTGAAGAGCTGAAAAACATCATTTAAAAAGGCTGGCAATTTGTGGAATAGGAAATCAGAACACCAATCAATGAATGTAGGGTAAGGGTCTCATGTTCTAGATATTTCCAATATGAAACCATGCAGCATTTCCCCTGCATTTAGTGTCATTGCTCCTTTTACAAAATCGTGTCTCATTCCTGTTCTCTTACACACCCACACAATCATTTGGGCCCAAGTATAGCATGAAGTGTATACATAAAAGGAACACTTTACTTTTTGCCTGGGCAATGGTGTAAAGTAAAAAGCTCCTTGCACCCTTAGCATTGCTCTCATTATTGTTTTACATTTGCAAATTGGGAAAAGCTACATGTACCTTAAACACAAACTTAGCAATGAACCTTATGAAAAATGTTGTTATCGATGCCGAATAAGAGCCAATTGTGCTCCTAGTGATGTGCTGGTATACTATCCTATTCATATAGAAGGTCAGCGATGATAGATAATTTGTTTCCAAGATGACAAGTTGACAACAGTTAAACAATGCAAAACCTGCCAACACATCCTGATCTCAAACAGAACACAGATTTCACACACATTAGAGGAATACAGCATCCATGGCCAGTACAACTGTTTTTCTTCCAGTGTGGTGTACTTAATACAATGAATGCTGTATATACACCAGAGAACATTACAACCTCCTTGTATTCAGCTGGAAAAAGAAGCTAAAATGCTCTGAAAGCTTGCTATTATTATTTTAATTAGTCAATAAAGGGATCACCTTTAAACCACCTGTTACATACAGTGTGTCGCGGAATAGGCCAGAATAGTAGGACGGCTATTTGACTAGTGACAGGACAAGTCAGGTGATCTGGATAAAAGCAGATCCATTAAGGATATACATCCCTGAAGAATCCTGGAGATGTCAAGCTTTATGGCACCAGCATCTGATTGGGAGATGCTCACCCTTCCTTCTCTCACATTCCCCATATGGTTCAGAGATGGCTGTAGCGCCAGGGTACCCCTGCATCAATAGGCACACTTTCACTTTATTCAGACCAGAAGGCAGGAGGGTGTCAGCAAAATTAAGCTCAATAATATGGAAGTACAAGATGTGCATGTTGATACAAGAACCTTTAAGGAATAGCAATTTTCGTGCAAATGACTGCAGGAAAATTTGCAGTTCAGTAGGTAAATGAACCATGGGATATGTTCTGGTTAAGAAAATGTTACAGAATGGTTTTAAAACATTGACTTTATATCAAGCTCAATCTTCACCTCCAGCAAGTCAAGGCACATTTGTTTTATGTTAGTTGGGAAGGCTGATTTACAAATTTTTGTGGTTTATGAAAAAAAACAAGCAACATTTTTTTTTTCATTTATTTTCAATATATCCGGAGATCTTTGGAGATGTTAACTATGACAACCAATATACAAGTTTGAAAACAAAGAAAGATCTGATTGGTTGTTATGGGCAAGATCGGGGGAGATCTCCAGAGATATTTATCTCCAAAGTTAGTAGACATGTAGGCAAATAAAGTACGGTAGTTAAAGACCATTCCCATTGAATTCAGCAGCTTTTACAGTGTTTTTTATGACAGTAATCCACACAATACCTTATTCTACCTGTTTTTTTACTAATGAACTAAACCTCACAGATAGTTAACATTTTTCAAACTACAAAATAATTTTTTTCCGATTAAGTTTTTATTTTCTCTAAACTATTTTTAGCAAATATATTCAGTATGAACAGCAATTCTTAAATCAAAATGCAAGGTTGATACAAAATATTTTTATAATGTGTATAATAAAATATCCCCCTTTCTAAACATAAAAAACACTATCTACAACACCAGTATAGACTGATTGATCCAAAGCTAGGCTGCAGAACTGTCTAGTACATTGTCAGAATTCCCTTTGAAACATCATTATTTTTACATAGCATGTAGAACTCTTTGTTCTCACAAATACACATCAAAAGGTAAAAAAAAGAGTGTGGGGGAGTTTGACAGATTTGTGTAAAGTATAAACCATTTATAAATAGAATAATGTTTAAAAAGTTAACCAATAATACTGTAAGTCTATTTACAATGCCGAGGAAATATTCATCTTGATGTTTATTTATGCAGAGAAAGCCGGTGCTGCACAACTGGTGCACATTTGCAATGTCAACCAAATAATGAATGTTTATAAAAGATTTATAGCTTGTTTTCAGTGAGCAAACCATCTACTTGCCAAGAAAAACTGAGCAGTAATGCAGTTAGTAAATCTTTGTTTTAAAGTGGTATAGCATGTTATCATTTGTAACATGACATGTGTTAGTCAACAAATCTAACTAAAGATGATCAAGCATCAGTAAATTATACAATGAAAAAAATTTAAAAAAATCCAGTTTCTAATCATTTGCAAAAAAAGCTTTTTAGCAATCTCGTTATCCAGAAACCTCCGAATTATTGAAAGGCTGTCTCCCATAGACTATATGTTATCCAAATAATCCAGATTTTTAAAAATGGCTTCCTTTTACTCTGTAATAATTAAAGAGTACATTTTACTTGATCCATTATATTGGAAACCCCGGGTCCTCAGCATTTTGGATAACAGGTCCCATACCTGTACATTGTAACAGAATAGTTAGTGATGAAAGAAGTTTTCTTCATGTCCAAAATAGAAAGGAAACATGGACTAGAAATTGGCCTTGAGATTGGAAATGGGAGAAAGGAAATCATAAAAAGAAGGGACAATGAAGAACATAGAAAGTCATACCATTAGCAGTGCCATAACTACAGAAGAAGCAGACCCTGTGGCTGCAGGGGCCCAGGATCTGCTTCCTCTGTAGGGGGGGCAGTTGGTGACCCATGGTAAATGCAAAATTGCAAGTCACAAGTGACACATTGATTGTGTGCACAGAGAGGGTCACCAGCAATTTCGCCCTGTGAAAACATTTTGCATCCCCCATAGTTACACCACTGACCATTAGCAAGGCTAATTCAGGGCAGGGATAAAATGAAAATTTTGACTTAAATGAGTTTGTAAGCATAGCATCTGTAGTATGTTACTGAAAACCGTACATGCATAAGGGCAACAGTTTTTTGCATTTATATTAAGGGGCTATAGTTGAAGCAGAGGGTTCAGTAAAGACCAGATCGTATTTTATTAGCTTACAAGAACTTTAAAGTTCGAACTTGGAAGCCAAGTATTGAAACAAACTGGGTTGGGTTAATGGTAACAAACAAGGGAAAGTTGTGCAATGAGGGTGTGACCACAAAAATACATATAGTCAACTACAAGAGGTCCTCTGCACTCAACCCATTATCAATATATTTAAGACAGAGACATTTTGTGCATACTGCTACTGAAAAATGCCTTACCCTTTAAACAAAACAGGGATTGTTTGTCCATATATTGCAATATATTTAAGCTGGCCAACTACGTCAAAGTCATCCCATATCTGGCCAGTCCTACGCTTAATTTTCATCTGATTCATTAAGAATTCTATTGCTTAATTGTACATTTTACAAAGGGACTAAGTTTTACCTGCAACTTACTTGCTCCTTTCAAAGTAAAACTCCCAAACTTGGCTGCCCTTTTATTAGACACCAGTGGGATCACCTGACTGTCAAGATCTTCCTCAAAAGATAGAGAGACCATCTGGTAAAGTACAGATTAAATGTGTGATCCATTTTTCTCAAGCAGATGGGATGAAGGGTTCATGTCTGTCATGCATGTAGGTAATTTTGTTCACATGTAGCTTTAAATCCATGTAGGAGTAATCAATCCACCTGACACAATTGTTGTAAAACATCTTTTTCTGGCTTGTCATTGCAAGTTATAGGTGTTATACTGTAAGTAGTTATAAATGTGAGATTACTGGAGACCAATGAGTTTAACAATTTATCGGAAAAGTAATGTAGCAGTTGTATATATATTTTGTATTTCTTGTGCCTTGGACAGGCTTTTGTTTAGTAGTTGCTCCTAGTAACTTTAATAGGCATATTTATTATGTTGTGTAAAAGAAAATCTGCAGAAAACGGTGTAAAAAGATATCATGGTGTGTGTAATTTTACACCATGCAAACACCAGTTATTTTAAATTACACTCTAAGAAAAACAGGTAAAAATTTTAAGGCTTTTTATACACCATCAGATCTTTGTTTTCTAACTTGTAAGTGGCTGTTCAAATCGAATTGCTAATTAGTTGCCTTGGGAAACATCGCCAGTTATATTTATCTTCAATGTTAGTAATCCCGGCCAATAGTAATATCTGAATAGTCTCACAGTTTCTCAATTCACTACGAGGTAAGCATATTGTACATGTCAGTAACCAACCAATATATTATAATGCAGGATGAGTCAAAAATGAGTCCAATGTACCCTATCACTCCTAAACTTTTCATCAAACAGAACGCTGAAAATAATAAAATAGACAAAAAATTATAATCATATTCAAATTGCTATTTTGCTCCATATTCCGATCACAGAGAGCCATTAGACAATGGTTAAATATCCAGATGAATTGTCTAATATTGCCAGTATAACAGGTCAGTATTCAAGCTAAATTACATGATTTACCAAAGTCAAACCTTTAGCAGTGAATATATAACAGCACCATAATATAACATAGTCACTTTGGTGCATACAATATATTCAGGTGCATACAATATATTACCCTCCAAAAAACCAATGAGCTCAAACTTTTTATAGAAGACTGTTAACAGCACCAACATTTTCTCTATCAATCACAAGCACCAGGAAACCTCATTGGTCACTAGAAAGTGTTTAATTAAAGTTGGGTTTTTTTGGCGGTAACCTTAAGGGATCCGGAGTAATCATAATCAGATTTCAGGCAGTAGGTTAAATTGGCAGGCAGCAAAGGATTGTGGAAACAGGTTCAGACAAGAATCAAACTTCAGCACTACAATTAGGAACGCCCAGGAATACAGGTAGCAATTCCTTCCATCGGGCATTAAACCCATGACCTGGAAGGTCTTTCATTTTCAAATTTCGCACTGTTCCTCAGCACACTAATGTCACACGTCCGGCATTTGCTTCATGCCACAGTGGGTTACATTGCAGAATGTCATTATAAAGGGTGGCCAGGACTGGTCTTATGTCTGGTAATAATTGTTTGTAAAATTCTGCTGATAGGCCATCTGATCCTGGTGACTTCCCATTTTTTAGGTATGTGATTGTGTGTTATATTTCTATGTCTTTTATAGGTGCATCAAGAACATATCGATCTTGGACAGTTAATTTTTGAAGAATGGCTTCTCTCAAAAACTGCAAGCCATCTTGTGGATTATCTTCGAATTTTCTAAAATGTTCTATCAATATGTTTTTAATTTGTTTTGGGTCATGTGTCCGTTCATCTTTTTATCTTTTGTATAAAAGTGTTGCGTGTTTGCCTTTTATCTAGTTGTGCCAGCAATTTCCCTGATTTATTGCCATATCTATAGAACTTGTTTGTTGTATGACTCATTGTCATGTGTGCTTTTTCTGCTAATAAAATGTCAAACAGTAATTTTGTCTCTTTATATTTATTTTGGTTTTCTTGTGTGTTTGTTTTTTTAAAAGTGCTGTAATGTTTTGTTGTTTTTGTAAAAGATTGTATTTTTCATTGTAGCTCTTTTTTTGTTTAATTAAGTATGAAGTTATCTGTCCTCTTAATACTGACTTTGCTGCTGCCCATAGTAATTGTGGGTTGTCCCAGTGATTAATATTGTCATCTATATAGTTTGCCCAACTTGTTTTTAGGTATTTTTGGAAGTCTACATTGGTGCAGAAATAGGCTGGAAATCTCCAATTATGGGATTTCGATGGGTTATCACCAGTTTTAGATTAGCTGAGTTTCTTGCGTTATCTGAAACGTCTATATTGCCTATCTTTGCTAAGGTCAGCATTGGTGATAGTGTCTTTAAAAATGATTTAATCTAATCTCGAGTGTACTCCTGAATAGAATGTATGATCTTTAGTTACGGGATGCATGTGTCTCTATGTGGCATGTAATTCTAAGATTTCACATAATGTGTGTAAAGGTTTTTGGCTCTATTTCATGAGTGTGCGGTTGATTTACCTGATTTGTCCATGAAATCATCCCAAACCACGTTGACGTCTCCTCCGAGTATTATATTCATAGTCCCGCAGGAGATGATCTGCTGTAAAACATCTGTGAAGAAATATTTGTTATCATCATTTGGTGCATAAACATTTACAATTTGATATACAGTTCCTTGAATATCTAGGTCTATTATAATATATCGACCATTTTTGTCTTTATGCGTTTTTAAGTCTTTGCTAATCAGTATAGTTACCCCTCCTGTATTTGTTTTATAACATGCATCTATTACTATTTGTATCCATTTATCTTTTAAGGTCTGGTTATCCTTTCTGTTCCAGTGGGTTTCCTGTAAGATAATTATTTGGGCTTTTTCTCTTGTAATCGATCTAGTACTTTTCTCCTTTTAATTGGAGACTTAGGCCTCCCACGTTCCAAGAGAGTATCTGGAAGTGGTTAGTGGGTTTCTCAGTCAAATTTTTACCTTCTGTTGTACTTGCAATTATGTGGATTAACCCACTCTTTTTTTGAGGTGATTAATAGCTGTATTTGGGTATGGTAGAGGGTTGGCCTGTCCCAGCCAGTTCCTCTGATTAATATCTACATAAGGTCTCAAATTAGTCAATACTGTTTCTGTTTTTCTCTTAATTTTAATCATTTGAGCTGATATAAAACTATTAGAAAAACATACACCTTAACAGAGGAAATGTTTGGTATGTATAAGGAAAAGGAATTAAAAAATAGCAAACATTTCTATTATTGCCCTGCATGCATTTTTTTACTTTTTAAGTCTCTTACTCCGGATACTGAGCTATGGGTTGAGAGACAAATTGGGTTTGTTTAAAATGATTCTTAAGCATCCTATATTTTGTTATTTGGACATAAGGTATTTACACTACAAGCATCTTAAACATAGTGTGTTCTTCTGTATTTAGTCTGTAGACTGTTAAAGTTTTTAGTCTTTGTTTTTTGATTTTTCTTCTTTGTCTGTCTTTGGATTTTTGAAGAACAGAGTTTTCTCATTGCCATTGTCAATGATCTTTAGCTTTGCTGGGAATAACAGGGAGAATCAGTATCCTGAGGTGTAGAGAGTTGTACAAATCAATTCTTTTCTTTTCACGGTGACACTGGCTGAAAAGCTTTGAAAATCCGATTATTTTGATATTGTAGGTTTTTTTGTTTTCGTGTGGGCAGTTAAGATGTTCATTTTGTCTGTGTAGTTGAGAAGTTTGAATATGACTTGTCTTGGTCTATTTCAGTCTGTAGTTATTGGGGGAGGCAATTCTGTGAAATCTTTCAATTAGGAAGTTAGATTGTGTATCTTCCATTTTTAGTAGAAGTGGTAATTTGTTCTTTAAAATATAGTTCTAGTTCTGCTCCCTCTACCAATTCTGGGATGCCTACTATTCGAAGATTCTTTCATCTACTTGTGTTCTCTATATCATCCACTTTATTGGCTAGGATAGTGATTTCTCTTTGTTGTGTATCCAGTATTTTTTGTGTTTTGTCCAGTTCATCCTCCAATGTACTGATTCTTTGTTCAGTGTCTGTTATTCTCTGAGTTTGATTTGTCACTTTTGAAGTATTTCTGTCATGGATTCTTTTATGCTGGCTAATTTTTGGTCCAATAAGGGGCTGAGCACTTGGATTAGATCCTGTGCATGAAATTGTTGCGATGGCGATTGGGTGTGGGATTCAGTTTCAGAGTCCATTGGGTCAGAATCCTGTGACAGCTTTTTGTGCTTGAGTTTTTGTTTTGTTTGTCTCTGTGGTTTTGTATTGAATTGGCCCAGATAGTTGTCCATGTCTGGTACTTGTTGGTTATGAGTAGTTGTTTTTGGTGTTGGGCAATTTGGTTGCTTATATTTTTTTTTATCCAGTTGAGTCGTTTACATTTATTTTGGTTTTGAGTATGAGTATTTTCCCTTTTTTAGGGCTTTTTGGAAATGTTCACTTTGTTGTAATTACATTATGAACCATAGTTTAAATTATTCCATTAGGATAGATGTAGTACTGTTATTTTTTCCTCCTGCATTACAGCACTTTTTGTTTGCAGTTTTGTTGGGGTGCAGGGTGCTTCTAGTTTCTAGTTGAAGTATTAATAGATCTTGACTGGGTGTCAAGTGTTGTGTGTGTTGTTCTCTTGGGAAGGAAGGGTATGGTGTAAAGTTTTTAATTCGGAAAGCTATAGACCAGTGGTGCATTGAGGTGCCTTGATTTGGAAAGGTTTTTTTTAATTTATTTTGTATTGTTGCTGGTTGCTTTTTGCTTCTTTTTTATTCTGGGGGTCTATGTTTGTTTTAATGTATCCCCGTTTGTATCTTGTTTTCCTCACCCTCCTTTGGTTAAATTATATATCTGGCATTTTTTGTTTATTTTATGGAGTGGAGCCCCATTTGCTAACCCACTTCTTTTGTCCCAATAGCATGAGTTTTTTTTATTCCAGAGGGATTATATAGTAGGCATTTTTTAATCTGCTCCAAAAACAGGCCAGTTTTATGCTGCGGCATGGCTGCTTTGTGCCTGGAGCACCGCCAGTGTCAGACTGGCCCACCAGGATACCAGGAAAACTCCCGGTGGGCCCAGGTGTCAGTGGGCCCTCTTGCTTCTAAGCATTTCATACAATTTCATGTTAATTCCCTAATTATTTATGCAAACAAAGACGCCGATGGAAAATAGAGTATAAATATAATGTAAAGCTAAAGTACTATGAAAATAAAAAGGTTAAGTGAGAAGTGGAAGAAAATTAGATTGGAGAATGGGCCCATGGTGTAAGGGTTTCTGGTGGGCAGTAGGCATCCCAGTCCGACACTGAGCACCTCTTGGTTGTTATCTGGCCTTCCCCTCTTGTCATGCTAGTGGCATCAGAGTACCTGCCTCACGCACCCTCCCATGACCAGATTGAGTCCTTTATCTCCCTGGGGTCTGTGATAGAGTAGGTTTCCCCTCCCCGACCTGTGCCTGTGTTTTTCTGGTGTCTACTACAATCTGGTCTGGGTCCACAAGGTGTATGTGCTGTTTTTGGGGGTTTGCAGGTGAGGAACGAGCCAGATGATGGGCAGTATCTTTTCTCCTCTGTATCCTTGTGTCAAGGAGCTTATTTTTGGCTAGGTTCATGTGTCATTAGGTTGTGGTGGCACACAATTCTCTGATCCTGACACGGAGCTCTCTAAAATGTGGCCATCTTTGGGTCCATTGCCTGGAAGTCCAGATGATTGCATTTTAAAAACAGCACTTTAAGTAATCTGAGCTGCTATATAAACCCCTATTATTTGCAAGGGAGACAGAATAGGCCCTTTGTATACCCTACTTGACATCATTCATTGTCCGTTTTACAGAGCTTAGACCACTGGGCCTATAAAAGAAAGAAAATATATTTTCCCATAGGCAATGCAAAAAGAATTGCAATGCTCCCCAGTCTCAGGTGGATGTTATTATATCACATAATGGTTCATCTCAGATCATGAGAAGAAGCTAAGTCTTCTGGTTTTTCAAAATTTTCAGATTTCATAAACTAAATTTTCAAATATGAATCAATTTTCAGAAATTATTTTGAACAATTAAAGGGCAAAATCCTACACCTGAAAACATCATGTAGAAATAGTGGGTGCTTTTAAAGAATTTATATTGTATATGTTAACTAAAACATATCCACACAAATCCTAAATAGACCTTTCAACAATTTTCATCACTAATCATTCTAAATCATTTCCCTTTCAATGGAGCCTACTAAACCATTTCTCCAATTCTCCAATTGTTTGCACATGTTAATCCTTCATTTTTGCAAGTTGAATGTGCTGAGCTGAGCTTGTTTTTAAGACAATATTACACTAAAAGTGTTAATGCTAAATTTGACCACAGCAAACAGAACTATAAAAACCCTTCACTTTTTGGCTTCTTGCCTGCCCTGGTGTGTGCCATACTCTGCCTGCCCTTTGTCTCTGTGTATGCCATACTCTGCCTACCCTATGCTACCTGTGTGCCATACTCTAACCATGGGATGTGAGCCTGGTAGAGTTTGTTAGCATTTGAAAATTGTTGTTAAGGGTGTTTGGCCCCCTCCAGACTGAGTCTTGATGACCAATGTATGTGGCCCTCCCGATAGCCTGTCTGACCGATTTCTGGTAGAACATCCAAATATCTATAAGACAGGTTTCAAAAATTGGGTGAGGACTACAGGAGGACATTGATGCAGTCCTTTCCTGGTGAGACCCCCCCCCCCGTTATAATAATAAAAACTTGGTTCAGCTGATTAGTTGGTAGCCAATTCAGGCAAATGTCCACTGTTTTTTAAAAAAGAGAGAGAGAGCAATCATACAGATTCAAACAGTTTAGCCAAATGTTTCCGTACAATGGGCTTGGTTCAATTCATTGTGATATGGTATATTTTGTATAAGTGTGCCTTTTCATATGTCCACTATGTAATTTATTGCTCTAAACACATCACATTTACAAACATTTCTTTGCATGTTTTCGCTACCTACCAGCCCATTAAAAGTCCTGGTAATGCTTACTTTTCGCAATTCAATTCAACCCAAAACCACTTACCAATTAAAATCTTTATATCGTTATCTTCCGGTTTTCCTTACACCAACTTGAACTGACTTCAATTCTCTGTCTCCTATCTCTAAAGCCTTTTCACCCTCTTCCCTTCTTCTGCTCTCACACATGCACCTTTCAAAGGCACTTACAGCTACGTCTATGTGTATTTTATCAACAAAAGTACTTTCACATTTTTTTTTATAATGTGTTTATAAAATAGATTGATTCAAAATACTATATGATCCATTTGCCTTATTTGTATTTCTTCCATTCATTCATGTCTTTTTTGTGGATAGGATGTTAGGACCTTGCCAGTTCCAAAAAAATCATCATATCTTTCAATGATAGCTGTGATTAGTGCAAAAAATCCCTCACAGCTAAACCTGTGGCCTTGTTGTCTATCCTCATCATCCACTGGATTAATATTGGTGTGGTCTCAATGGATGTTGACTTGTGACCTTGGTGGATTGACTTGGCTTGTAGAACTGTTCTTCTAACAGAACTATGTGAGCCACATCTGGAGGTGGTACAGGTGACCTGATTTCACTTTCACTTGGTTCTTTATCCACATTAACATGTGGATTCTTCTTATCAGGGCCACCGTGGACTGTGTTAGGGTCCATTATCCTTACAGTATGTGACCCTAGCAAGCAACCCCATTTTGTAATGGCAGATTAGAATAGAGCAAGAAATGGACACAAACATAAACTATTTAGAAACATAAAAAATAAAACCTGACACCACAAAAATATATGATGATAGAATCAATTACCAATCATGTAAATGTTAAATTATGTTGAAAGAATAATTTGTTACTGAAATGTCCTGACTTTCTCTTTGATCTCCTGGACTGAACAGCCAGAAAAAGATACAACGTTTCTAAATTTGAGCCTTTTTGCAGAGAGCCCAGAACTTAGATACATGTGTAACAATTTAAGATTAGCAAAAGAAACAATTGTAACTATTTAAGATAAGCAGGTCTCTTGGGGGAAGCTGTGACTTGCAACTTAAAGGGCAATTCAACTTTATTAGCAAAACTGTAATAACACATAAAACCTGAACCTAAAACCCTCAGAAATGTGTTCAAACTTTCCACAACCTACCACATTTTGTAAAAAAGGATGTAGTATTTAGGGGGTGTGGTCATAAAATGGCCGTTGTCCAAAATGTTTGTTTTTTCCCACTTTCTATTTTCCAAATGTTGGGAGGTACGCCTTTCTGTTTACATGAAAAATGGCAGTGTGTTTCCTTACTTTTTTACAGGTATAATATATCCATTTTTGTATATCTTGTTTTATGTACTGTACATGTTATGTTAAAAACACAAGTGTATTTCGTTCTGTGGGAGAGGTGGGCTTTTGGCCTTGCTGTGTACATGACAGTGGCAGTAACAGTGGCAGTGACAGTCCCTGTTTTACAGGGCTCCGACCAAGTAGACTTCACCTTAATAAAGAGTGTATAAACCCAGAACAACTCCACTCAAGTCTTTTCATAGCAGCTTTGTCTCTATATGCTGAGTGAGTGTGGGGATCCAGAAGCTGGGCCGACTGGTGCATCAAATCAGGTTACATATAGGTAGAATTTTATCTGTTAAGTTGTGGTGTGGTTTGCTAAAAAAAAACAGGAGCAATTACCATTTCAGCCAAAAATGGTAGTAAAAACCAGAAACTGCAATAACACAGTTCCACAAAATTGACCATTTCTCACATTCACTTAATTCCATATTGCAATTAATTAAATTAGGTACTATTGCACATTATTTTTCAGAGGTAAATACATATTTACTTTATCCAAAATTTAGCACGTTGAATTTAAACAAGCCCAATCTGTCAAACAGAACCCATTCCTTGATGAAAATTAAAATTAAAGGGAGCTATTTAGCACAACCCTTTCAGTACAATTCATTTTATTAATTTTGCTTAGGGCATAATTAACACCATTTGCAGGAAAATTATCTGAAAAAGATGTGCAATAATACTTTCTGTTCCTCTAGAGACATAACATAACATTACTTTGTAAAGTGAATTTAAAACACAGAATGCTGAATTGCAGTTTAGCTAATAACAACAATATAATATAAGTAAATATTTATCAGTAATTCATGCCTGGACATGACATGGAAAAAGGTTATTTTTATGTATACAAAACTAAGACCTTTTTTATCCATTTTTCAGTTCAGACAAAAATGTATTTTCATCACATTTATTAATATATTGATGTTAAAATGTGATCCCAATATTTTATGAACATCACTGCTTCCCTGTAAATTTCTGTATCAGTGAATTATACCTGTCACTGAGTGAAGAATGCATATACATATACCAGTAGTCTGGATTTCAGGAAGTTTTAAAAACAACATGCTGTAGCATCATCAATGGCTGCAATATATTTTTTTAAATGTTTGATTCTTCATTCTGTATATTTTACCAGGGTAATGCATTTTCCTCTTTGATATGGTGGTGTAGTTCATGATTCTGCCAATGAAATCTTTATGTCTTAAACAGAGTGGCGAGTAGTTAGGTAAGACCTGCCGTTGGTTTCATTGATGAGGCTCTACCAAACAATCCAAGCTTCTTTAACGTTAAGGGGCCTGTTTATTAAACCTCAAATTTTTCTGGTTGAGTTTTTAAAGGGGAAAAACCCAAATGGAAAAAAACCTCAAATTTTTAAAGATTTATTATACCCCAAAGCTGCTAAAAATCCGAATCCGAAAATACTCCAGCTAAAACCTGTCAAAGTCATGCAAAAGTCAATGGCAGATGTTGCAATTACAATTTGAAGATATTTCCTGACAGCGTGATATGTGCTGGTTTTCGTACGATTATCTGAAAAAGTTAAGGTTTATCAGGCGACAACTTGACGTATGATTAGAACGTCAAATTTAAAAAAATCATTTGAATTGTTGTACGAATTTGTCGAGACTTTTCTCCCACTGACTCTTTCGATCTTAGGTCGAATTTGTTTTAATAACAAACATTTATCAAAGGTCGAATTTCGAATTCATTTCAGTTTTTAAAAATTCCCTTAAATGTCCATAAATTCGAAATTTCACAATCAAAATTCAAAGTTTTCTCGAATTCGATTCGAATTTTAAAAACTTTATTCAGGAATGCTGCAGACAACTCCAAATTGGAGCAGCAGTTTGGCAGGTTTTAGGTGGCTAATAGTCAAATTTGAGTTCTTAAATGGCCATAGCATGATAAATCTTAAAAATCTAATTCAATTTTTTTTAAAAACTCTAATCAAATCAAAAAAAAATCTAAATCTAATCAAATTTGAACTCCCTAGTAAAATATACACACATCTAAGGTTACAATAAATTAATTTATGTATATGATTTGTGGGTTCTAGTATAGATATGCTCATAGATGCGTGTATATAGAATCTTTTGTATGTCAAAATTAAACTCTAATAAGTTTTATTAACTGAAATTGCTAAACCCTCGATAATCAATTGTGTAAATTACCCCAATCCACCATATGCCAATATACTGAAAAACATTTTTTTGTATTCTAGCCTATAGGCATTTACGTTTAAATCGTGCATCCTGTACCCCATATATAAAAAACAAAAACAAGCATAAAAATGTGATAATCAAGATCGTGATAGTGAAAAATCATTGTCCCAGTCCGTTGCAAAACACAAATCCATCCCGTGGATGCCCACCCACCTGCTTTCCACCACTAAAAGGGTATCAGTAAATCTGCTATGTCAGTGTAACCTGCCATCCGGAGTGTCCCTGCTTTAGTCATCAAGGAGAAAACATAGCTGGTAAGGGAAAGACCCGCAGGTGTTAGCGAATATATACATCAAATGATCATATTCATGCCTTCCTTGCTTCCAAATGAATCACCAATCTACTTAAATCTATGAATTTATATTCAAAGTGTTGATTGAGGTAACAGAGATAATGACATAAAATATTTAAATGAGCCATTAAAATGTTTTTTGCCTCTCATATTCTGGTTATTGCGTGCTAGTAACTCCTGCCCCAGACATTTTTATATGAATGATGAAATTAGAGAAGAGAGTTTAAATTCCTTACTCTTTAAAACAGATGATTTCCTCTTACGGTTTTTCAACAATATCAAACTTGAAACATGCACCTCTTGTATTTTGCTAATGCACGGACCAGTTGGATTTTTCTACACAGAGGAAATGGATATCAAATGACAGGAATCAATTAGACCTTATGAAATTCTGAACCAGTGATGGGGGTGGTGTACAAATAAAATGATGTGCCCCAGAAGCCAGTTTTGTTTTGTAATGAGAACCAGCTAGTCTAATTAGCCTGAGGAAATTAGAGGGGGTGGTGTGGAAAAGGTCTCTTCAGGTTTTCCTGTAAAGTACAGTTAACTTAATTAAGCCAAACCACTAATTGTTAAATATTTTTCAGACATTACTAGAGCTTTCTGGAGCATACAATGTAATTAAATTTAGATTTTAGTGGTATTTGCAGGGATTAAAGTACAAAAAAACAGCTGAGCTGAGTTAATATTCTCTTCACTGCCACAGCTGCCCTCTGTTGCATTTGAAAGGACAGAAAAAAAAGACTGCAGGATAGGATGAAGCAATAAGGAAGTTTTTAGTTCATGTATATGAATTCCACAGTGCAGTATAGTACAATCATATACCGTATGATCTGTGTGATACAGGACTAGAAACAAAAATAAATATTACGTTTTATATTGTGACAAAAATGGCAGCCCTTGTATTTTTCTTGGTATAACGAGCAAATGTAGTCATTTTGCAACACACTACAATAATAGGATTTCATGTAAGTGAATGATTATCTCAGTGGGAATCCGGCATGTAAGCCATTTCATATTGCTAGACTATTATTTGTCTCAAATATTCATGAATGAACCAAAGACATCTGTGCATAATAATTTAAAACCACAAAGGAACCTTCAAGCGTAGTAACTTGGCTTTGAATTTAAGTTACACAAGGATCATACAAGGGTGACCAGATGGACAGCCCTTCAGTGATTAATGAGGCAGGGTGCATAACATGACTTAACGCTGCTACTAGAAAGTACAATTTTTGTTATTTGTATTAGTTTTTTGCTATAATAAATGAAGTGCTTTTGCAGAAATGTAATAATAATAATAATAATAATGTCCCCAAACAGTTAATAACCTCAGAAACTTTCTTGGTCTAGTTTTTCAATATAAGTGAATACTTGGAGGAATGGCAATTGAATGAATACCATCATTTACTGTATTTTAACACAGTTAGCAGCCCATAAACCTCAAATTTATCTGGTTGAGGTTTTCATGGAGAAAAAAAACTTACATTTTTAGAGATTTATTATACCCCTAAACTGTTAAAATCTGGATCCAAAAATACTCCACCTCAATCTGTCAAGGTCATATAGAAGTCACTGGCAGATGTCCCTGAAGTTGTTTTTTGACATACTGATCTGTGCTGAGTAATCCAATAAAGTCGGGATTTTCATCAGAGAATCCGAATAGGTCAAGTTTTTTCACAGAAAAAATTGTTGAGTTTTGGGATCATCAATCGTATTATCCGAATTGAAGCGCAATTTTGAGAAATTTTTTTGATGAGTTCAATTCATGGAAGGGAGTTTGGTTGACTTTGATTTCATAAAAACTGAGATTAATTTGAGTTTTTGTAAATAATACCCTTAAAGTTGAAGAAAACTCCAACATTTACAAATGTATGTACAGTATATAAGGCTCTTATTATTTTCCTAGATTTGTACCTTTTAATTACCTTTAGAGATTGTAAATCTCATGGTTTACAGTGGGTTACAGAGATGGTTGATTGTTTACTATACAAGTAGAACTTATTTACTATGCAAGTGGAACAGTTTTTACATACATCCAATACAGTAGGGTCAGTTTTATCAGGAGCCAATGTACTCATAAGAGTGGAGGAGAAAAACAAAGTACAAGTATGGTACCTGTTATGCAGAATGCTCGAGTTCTTTCACGGAAAGGTCCATGGGTTTGTGCCTCAGTAGAAGTTGCCGTTTCTTCGGGGTACATTAATGAGTAACCGATATTTACGGTTCGGTAAATCGACAAAAGGTGCCTTTGCTAATCAGCTTCTGAAATCCTTTTTTTTTTTTAAAGCTTGGTACAGAAACCATCCTCATTAAGCAATTTGCCAAGGTCAACTGCAGGCTGATGCTAGGCAAACCCCAAAAAGTGTTCTGTATGGGGAAAAAAAAAACAAGTTAATGCAAAGTAAAGGTAAGGGCAAGCAATGGGCAAGGTATGGGCAAGGTGCTAGATGGTGAACCCCTGGCCTGAAGTAAATACTTGGGTAGCTTAGAAGGGCATCCCTGTAAGAAAAAGGGGCAGCCAAATGGAGCCCTTTTTAGCAAAGGGTACTGCCAACAACCAATTTTTTTTTAGAGAGAGCGCTGCTTTCCATCACAGGTGGGTTAGCGCCAGCCCCCTCTTTGCAATCAACCTAGGGGCAGACAGCTTGCCCTTCCATCACTTCAACTGTCCACCCTCTAACTGTCTCAATCCGCCATCATCCAGAGAAATGAGCTTTTGGCGCAGGCAGGCATTGTGATTTGTCTCCACCTCTTGATAGGCAGCTTGCTCTTCCATCCAATCCATCCGGTCCTGGCACATTCCGGCACAGGTCCAAGAGGACCTCAGGGTTTGTCATTTTCTTCAGGCTGCATTCAAGAGTGACTGCTACTTTAGAGTTGTCAAAAAAATGATCTGATCCCATGGCTGTTCTATGGCTCATGCAGCGAATTGCCTGGTTTCTTCTCCCAAATGGTTTGAGCCTTTTTTTTTCAGACTACATTAATGAGTAACTGATATTTACGATTCGGTAAAGCTCCAAAAGCTGCCTTTGCTAATCATTTTCTCAAATGTTTTTTGTCCAGCTATCTTCAGAACCCTGTCTTTGTTAAAAAATGTACCAAGGCCCACTGCAAGCTGATGCAAGGCATGACCCAAAAAGGGCAGCGGGGTGGATTTTTATAGGCAGCCCCTTAAACACTTAAGGGGAGCCCCTTTAAGTGAGGTACCTGGAGGTTTAAATTGACTCTGACTCAGAAGATGGATTGCCGGTACTGCCAGTCAATGAAGAGGCCCAAGAGGACATTCAGTTGTTATGGTCATCTGGAACCACTCGGCGCGGTGGCTAGATCGCTGGTCATTTGCCCGTGGAGTCCTGCGTTCAAATCCCTGGTGGATGCTTGCCCAGACCTTATAGGGTTGTTATTTTCTTCAGGCTGCATTCAAAAGTGACTTCTACTTTAGAGTCTGAAAAAACTGGCCTGCCCACATGGCTGTTCTGAGGCACATACAGCCATTTTCTTCCATCAAATGGCTCTGGGTTCAAGCCTCTACTGAAGTTGCCTTTTTTCGGGCTACATTAATGAGTAACTGATATTTACGATTTGGTAAAGTGCCAAAAACTGCCTTTGCTAATCAGCTTCTCAAATGTTTGTTTCCAGCTATCTACAGCACCCTGTCTTTGTTAAAAAATGTACCAAGGTCCACTGCGAGCTGATGCAAGGCACAACCCAAAAAGGGCAGCGGGGGGTTCTTATAGACAACCCCTTAACAAATTGACCATTCACGAGCCCCCAAACAGGGTTTGTACTGACTCTGTTTGGCGGGAGATGCATTGTCGGTCCTGAGATGATTATTTCCTGAACCTTTCAAGAATGTTTATGCCTGTACAGAGACATTTTCTTTAGGCTGCATTCAAGAGTGACTGCTACTTTAAAGTCGGCAAAAACCGGCATTGTCACACATCAGTTCTGTGGCTCACGCAGCAAATTGCCTGGATCTTTCCCCAAAAGGTCCATGGGTTTGAGCCTTGGCAGAGGTTGTTTTTTCTTCAGGCTACTTTAAAAAATTACCGATATTTACAGTTAGGTAAATCGCCAAAAGCTGCCTTTGCTAATCAGCTTCTCAAATGTTTTTTTCAAGCAATCTACAGAACCCTGGCTTCGTCAAACAATTTACTGGGAGGGGGGTGTTATTACCGGAAATCCCTTCACCACTAGACCATTCAGGAGCCCCCCTTTTGCGAGGTACCTGGGGTTCGTATTGACTCTGTTAGGCAGAAGATGGACTGCCAACACTGGCAGTCAATAAAGAGGCCCAAGAGGACATTCGGTTGTTATGGTCATCTGGAACAGGGTTCAGCAGGATTAGACTCTGTGGCACGGCAGCTAGAGTGCCCTGTTGTCCGCTTGTGGAGACCTGAGTTCAAATCCCAAAAGGATGATTTCCTACACCTTTCAGGGTTGTTTATGCCTGTACAAAGTAATTTTCTTCAGCCTGCATTCAAGAGTGACTTCTACTTTAGAGTTGGCAAAAACTGGCCTTGCCACATGTCTGTTCTGTGGCTTATGCAACAAATTACCTGGTTTCTTCCCCCCAAATGGCTCAGTGTTTGAGCCTCTGTGTAAATTGCCTTTTTTCGAGCTACATTAATGAATAACCGATATTTACGATTCTGTAAAGAACCAAAAGCTGCCTTTGCTAATCAGCTTATCAAATGTTTTTTTTCAAGCTATCTACAGAACCCTGTCTTTGTTAAAAAATTTAGGTCCACTGCGAGCTGATGCAAGGCACGACTCAAAAAGGGCAGTGGGGGGGGTTATGTGAGGTACCTGGCTTTTCGTATTGACTCTGTTAGGCAGAAGATGAACTGCTGGTACTGCCAGTCAATGAAGAGATCCAAGAGGACATTTTGTTGTTATGGTCATCTGGAACCACTCCCAGAAGGAGTCCTGATTTCAAATTCAGTGTTGTCTTGAGGCTGCATTCAAGCAAAAACTGGCCTCCCAACATGTTTGTTCTATGGCGCATGCATTTAATTGCCTGGTTCTTTCCCCAAAAAGTCCATGGATTCGAGCTTCAGCGGAAGTTGCCTTTTCTTCCGGCTACATTGATGAGTAACCGATATTTACAGTTCGGTAAATTGCTAAAAGCTTCTCAAATACTTTTTTAAAGCTTGGTACAGAAACTGTCCTCATTAAGAAATTTGCCAAGGTCAACTGCAGTCTGATGCTAGGCAAACCCCAAAAAGTGTTCTGTATGGGGACAAAAAAACAAGTTCATGCAAAGCCAAGGTAAGGACATACAATGGGCAAGGTATGGGCAAGGTGCTAAATGGGGAACCCCTGGCCTGGGTAGCTTAAAAGGGCATCCCCTGTAAGAAAAATGGGCAGCCAAAAGGAGCCCTTTTTAGCAAAGGGTACTGCCAACAGCCATTTTTTCAGCAAGAGCGCTGCTTTCCATCACAGGCAGGTTAGCCGCAACCTAGGGGCAGAGAGCTTTCCCTTACATCACTCCGACTGTCCACCATCTGACTAAATTAATCTGCCACCATCTAGAGCAATGAGCTTTTGGCGCAGGCAGGCATTGTGATTTGTCTCCACCTCTTGATAAGGCAGCTTGCCCTACCATCCAGTCCATCCAGTCCATCCAGTTGTCATTTTCTTCAGGCTGTATTCAAGAGTGACTGCTACTCTAGAGTTGGCAAAAACCGAGCATGAATATATTCCATCATACATAGACAAAAAAGAAATTAAAGAACACAACACAAATGTGTTTCAAGCTAATTTTAGTGTTTTAGCCTATGGGGGACCACTTATAACCTATTTGGAGTCAATTGGTGGACCTTGAAAAATCAAAGGTTTTTTTTTGGAAATACTTTGAATCGAATTCAATCGAATCAAATGCGTTATTAGTTTAAATCGTACGATTCAAATTCGATAAAAAACTGACCTATTCGATCTAAAACAGAGAAGAACAGTTTCACATTCATTGTTTGCTGTGATTTCACACAGGTTTATGTGTGCTTAAAAAAATAGAATATCAAAAGGGAATTCTAATGTGTTCTTGCTAGAACATGTCTCATCTGCAAACAAGGCACGTTTACATTTTTTTATTTCTGATATGTCCTCAAGGATAAAAGCCTTGTTTCAATTTGTTTATTTCAGAACCTACTGCTATCAATTCTGAAGTAATAAAAATATATTTGGTGCTTGGATGTTTTGTTATATGAGCATTCTCAGCATTCATTTCAGTGTCAATTTAGCATGCAATTCAAAACAAAATTACTATTTACTTTTTATCTTAAAACTATTGACATGGAACAAGAAGGTTTCAATTTTCTATCATATCCATTAAAGGACAGCAGTAATACCAACTCATTAAAACCAATTGCACAACGAGTTTAGCAGTTACATAAAAAGATTGATCCCTGTGCCAAAAGGTTTTGATACTTTCAACTGTAATTGCCTAATTTATAAAATTGGGATGTGTTGCCCAGGAAGAAATATATTAAACTTTATGTCAGTCTTGGTCTGACAAAGCCTGAGCATTCCCAGGTCTGCAATTGGCTTTGGTATCCTAATTTAGCTTTCTTTCCTGAGGTGATACAGTACTTATATAAAACAAGGTCAAACACATTTTTGCAAACTATTTTGTAACCATGAATTGTACCTTAGTAGATGTTTTAAAGCTCTGGTATTCCTAACATTGGAATGTCAATACTATAGGGAAAACATTAGGGAACTGATTTATCAACATTCAAATTGAAATACAATTTTTTTTGCACTAAAACTCACGTCCTGAATTCACATTAGGGTTTCCAAAATTCAAATGTTTGATAATAATTAAGCTTGCAAGTTCATGTAGAAGTAAATTGGAGTTGTCCTAGGCAAAATGTTATCTAATTTTTGCTGAGAGATTGTAGACCCATTGAAAATAATTATTAGAATATTAATATGATGCATTCAAGTTTTTTTATGGTTTTATTATATCAAGTTCTTTTACATGAAAAATGTTCAATCCATAAGCAAACATTTGAGTTTGGTAACATTCAGGGGTTATTTACTAAAACTCATTTTTGCTCATATTCTACCAGAAACAAACTCAACTAACTCCAATCCATGAATTTGGCTAATTTACTTATAATTAAACAAAATATAAATCAGATCTGGAACAAAAACAATTTTTTTTAGTTTTTAGGAATACCCATAATTTTTTCTAGTTTATAGTCTTTAAAAACCTCAAATGTATTGAATTTTTTAGCAAAAACAAGCATCAAAATATTTGAAAATCGTGAAGGCAAAAAAACATCTTCAAATGGTAAAAGGCACCTCTGCTATAAACTTTTACATGAATTTGGCAGTTATTAGCTGGAGTATTTTCGGATTCAGATTTATGTTGCTTTGGGGCATAATAAATCTCTAAAAAAGTTTGTTTTTAGTGAAAATTTTGAGAAAACAAAACTCAATTTTAACAAATAATCGTAAAAAAAAAGAATTTGCATTTTGTTAAATAGGCTTCCCTGAGTGAAGCTATTTTTCTTTTATTAAATAGCAAAGAAATATTACAAAATCCTTCATAAAGAAGATTTGATGTGATGTTAATCATTAAATTCCATATGAGTAAATAAACATATATCTGGTTTAGGATATTAACCAGATAGCATTTAAGGGTACAAGTTTTAACATTTAATCTTTAATCCAAACCTAGAGATATCTCAGGTCAAAATGTATATAATAAATTGATTATAAACAGGCCATGCAATATGTCCTCACATTCATATACAAGCTTGATAAGTGTCTCTCAGCCTTCAGATGCACTTCAGTAAAAAGAACATAGTGTACATCTCCAGTACACTGTTTATTGATGCTGAGAAGTCTCTTGGCTATAAATTCTTCTTCTCTACATTTTCACCATAAAAATTAAAAATATACATTTGTGCCATCTCTTTATGGACTGCAAAATGCATGAGCGCAGTGTCATCAGTTTTTAGATCCCTTATTTTCTGATAGGTTGTTCTGGTTGTTTTTAAAGTGAAAGGAACATATAAGAGAGTAAAGGAGAAAAAGCAGAAATAAATTGCCAGGAAGTAGAGAATGTTTAAGGAGTAGATGTTGCTACTGTATGTAGTTGTTCAATTTCTGCTGTTCCTTTCAGTTCTTCCTGCTACACAGTGCCTAGGATGGTAGAGTTGACAACATTCAGGAAAGCACTTCATTTCAATAGATCATAATCACAACTTTTTTGGGGCTATTTTTCACCATGTTTTTCTTGTACAGAATGCATTGAAGTCAATGGCTGTTCTTGTATATGTTCTTGTGTCAAGAATTCAAGTCAATGGGCAGTTTTTCGTGTGTGAGATGTATTGAGTAAGTGAACACTTTTCTCTTTTCGTTTTTTGACAGCAAATGCATTGGAATGAAGGGCCGTTTTCTCTTGCAATTTTTTTCCTACATGAATAAACACTTTTTCCTAGTAAATCAAAATGCATGCTGAAATTCTAATGCAGATTTGCAAACATGCACATATGTGTGTAGAAGTATGTGGATCACCAAAGTTAATGGTATAGGGGCCGGTTCACAAAAGGTCAAAAAAGTGAGTGCTATTTATAGCAAGCCTTAAAAATTTGATTATTTCTTATATTTTTAGAAATAACGATCGATTCACTAAAAGTTCACTTGTCTTACTTAAAAAGTGTTTTTTTTTCATTCATTTTCAGTGAATTGTGTTCAGTATATTATAGCATGCGTTATTTTGTGCGTTATTTTAAGCCATTTGATGCAATCTATAGCACCTAAGACATTCAGGATGCCACTGACAGAGTAGAAATCTCTTTTTACAGTATTCCAGTCATTCCTTTTCCTGGGAAACTTGATATAATTCCATGACACAGAACATTCTGCATTCTGGACCTGCCCAAGGCACCATGAAGTTGTGCTAGTGGCATTAGATAAGGCTCCAGCTCCTCATAAAGGCCTTTAATTGCTGCCCTATAGCTCCTCACTACATCTTCCTCTATTAATCCATCTGATGTTTTATAGTAACGCCTACTCCTGGGATGTTTGTGAATTATGCTTTAGGATTAATTCTACTCCATAAATATTGCAATGTGATTAGAATACAGCCTTCTAGTAATTTAGAATTAACACTTGCAATATATTTATTATTGCATGCAAAAATACTTTGATGAATCGTTCCTTAAATAACGCACAAATCTGTGTGTTAAGGAATTACGACCTTTTGTGAATTGGCCCCATACAACCTTACGGCTGGTTTTCTGCTCATTGTGTATTATATATTATTGCCTATTAGGTTTGACTTTTTTTGTGAATCAAGGGGCACATTTACTTAGATTCGAAAATATCAAGGGTTAATTAACCCTCGATATTCGACTGCCGAAGTTAAATCCTTAAATTTTAATCCATTGATCGAACGATTTTCCTTCTATCAGAAATTTGTTAGAAAACCTATGGGGACCTACCCATAGGCTAACATTGATGTTCAGTAGGTTTTAGTTGGCGAAGTAGGGGGTCAAAGTTTTTTTTAAAGAGACAGTACATCGACTATTGAATGGTCGAATAGTCAAACGATTTTTAGTTCGAATCCTTCGATTCAAAGTCGTAGTCGAAGGTCGAAGTAGCCAATTCGATGGTCGAAGTAGCCAAAAAAACTTTTGAAATTCAAAGTATTTTTTCTTCTATTCATTCACTCGAGCTAAGTAAATGTGCCCCTAAGTGTTATATCATTTAGGTATTTCAGGATTTATTTACTAATGAGTTCATCTTTTTGCAGCTCTGAAATGCACAATCAATCTGCAATAAACTAACAGCAGTCCATGATCTCTTTATATCCAAATCTCTTCACCTTCTGGCTATCACTGAAACATGGCTCTCTCCCACCGACACTGCTTCAACTGCTGTCCTCTCCTATGGAGGCTTCTCACTTAGTGACACTCCCAGAGTGACTAAGTTTATCAGAGCACAAGTCACATGACAAGGGGTAGCTGGGAAACTGACAATATGTCTAGCCCCATGGCAGATTTCAAAATTAAATTAAAGAAAATCTGTTTCCTCTTTTGAGAAACGGACTTCAGAGCAGCAGCACTTTTAACTGATGCATTTTGGGGAAAAAACTTTTTTTCCCATGACAGTATCCCTTTAATAAAGCTAGTCTAGTGGATTTGTGTTAATAAAAGAGCACCTGTGAGTTTCCCCGTGTCTGCAACTCATTTGTCAGAGGAAGTGTTAAAAAAATACTAAAAAGGTAACAGGTCATTGTAGGCCATCTGCCAGAAAATTACTGCAAAATGATTCATTGGTAACTGAGGTGTTTTACGCAACATTTTTTTTTCTCTTTTAATTTATCACCCGCAGCTTGCTAACATATGAGTGAATGAGATCGCTGTACAGTGTTCTGTTTAAAGTGTGCTCAAGGGTTTAGTGAGGAAAAAGCTCCTGCCATAAATAATAGCTCAGGGATTGCACTAGGGTAGCAGCTGCTCTTTTGTTTTACATGTGTTTACAATTAACTACAAGTAAGTTATATTTATTTGTCTTTGCCATATATATATATATATATATATATATATATATATATATATATATATATATATATATAAATATATATACACACACACCATAGTGGAATGATAAAATAAAATACATTAAAGGAATACATGCATCAGTCACATTGATTTTATGTATATATATATATGTGTATGTATATGTCTTTGATACATATATATATATATATATATATATATATATATATATATATATATATATATTTATATGTACACACACATATTTCTTTGTTTTTATGCAGGTATACTGTGAACTAGAGGGTGATCTGTGAACTGTTAATGAATGCTAAGTTCTTCAAGTCATATTAAGTACTAGAAAAATAATTCACACTCCATTATACTTTCAGTAGAGCATGTGTTGGTCAATGCATCACTGCAAATAGCAGCATATTATGTTCACTTTATGCTTTCCTTAATTATCCCAGCATGACATTCTAGTGACTTTTGTACAAGTGTTGCAGTGGGAATATGATTCCTCATTCAGCTCATGTAACAAAAAAGATTTCCAATTATTTATTGTATCCAATAGAATACAACCATGGAAAAGAAAAATGTGAATGCATGGAATTCATATTGTAATCATCATTTTCAATGGGTCTACAAATGCTCAAAAAAAACAAAACTCTAAAAATTGCTTACATTTTACCTAGGACAACTCCCATTGCCTTCTACATAAACTTGTCAGCTTTTAGATGTTTTTAATTTTAATTTTTTGTGCTTACATGTTTGAAACTTTTATTCTAATTTGAGAATTTTAGCTACAAAACTTGAATTTACATGGTTAATTGCATTGTAAGTTAATTACCTGAGAGAATCATTCTTGTACAATTTGAATTTTGTTCAGACCATTGTAGTTTGGGACAATTAGTCAAATCATTTTGAATCTAATTGCACTGCAGTTGACAGCAATTTGTAGTGATTCCTGTATCCACTATGATTTGCATGGCAGTATCCATAGTTACGTTTTAAGCAAATTAATGTGCAATTTGAAACATTGCTGTTCACTTACTTCCACTTATTAATTATAGATATTGATCAGAAATGTTGTACACAGTCAAGGTTTCAATAAGGCAACTACAAAGGGCAGAACATATTAAAAAAATGTGCATGCTTCCTATTCAGTAATTATGGTGCCAGTTCTAAATTTAGCATATAGAATTGTATTTTAAATTACAGTTATATTTACAGTATATTTAAAAATGATCCTACCTATTCTCAAATGTAGAAATGTTAAATGGGTATGGCATTTTCTCATTTATAGATTGTTTTATTAAGCCTTTTCATATTACTCAGTCATTAATTTAACATTCTGCCAACTGCTACTAGATGGATGGTGCAGGGAAAATGTTCTCTTGACAGGCTTGAAAAACAGCAACACCACTATAACACTATGCAGGTAAAAATGTTATAGCTGCTGCCTAGGCAAACCCAGCAACTGTAAAGAATTTAAAGGTGGAACATACCACTTAACATAATATATATATATATCAAAGCAGTCATAGGTCTTGTGATACAAAAAAACTGTGTTTTTTCAACGTTTTGGCTCTTGGACGTGAGCCTTCATCAGGAAGGGCAGTGACGGCTCACGTCTAAGAGCCGAAACGTTGAATAAACACACTTTTTTTTTGTATCACACGACCTATGAGTGCGGATCCCTTACTGCTTTAATATTATGAAAAATGCATTTCTTAGTTGAATGTGGCACTGGTCAATTTTATATTCAAACACTGCTATTCTCTCCCTCTGTGTGCTTGTATGAGCCAGTGCGCTCACACACAAACCAAGGGCATACACCAGTGATGAGTGAATTTTTTCTCCAGTCATGAAATCACAGCAAAATTCCACAGTCATCTGCACATTTTTTTGTGAAATTGCAGCAAAAATCTGCCACTGGAAAATTTGCCACAGCAGAAAAGCCACCAAGACAAAATTGTGGCAGAGACAAAAATAGGGGCATAAGAATAAACGTCCCTTGACTTGAATGCATTTGGACAAAAAAGTCCTATAAGAAAAAACACCCATTGACCTGTGAACTGTGTTCTTCAGTATAGGGATAAGTGTTCTGTAACGTTGGAATTTACACCTAGGGGAAGGAGACCATGGCTGTGATTTAACTGTGATGGAGTAAGGACCAGGGTTGGGGGGAATGTTCCCAGCTGCCAGCAATAAAAAGGAGAGAAAAGCTAAGTGAGAGTCGAATTACCGTGAACAACAAAACAAGAAATGCCATGTGTGATATTTCTCAACCTGGTACCAATGTCTACATTCTCAATGTGTCTCTGGTGTGTTTTTTTACTTAAAATGTGAGAGTTCAAATATGGAAACGATGGAGAAATTTGCAAAAAGGCAAAAGTTCACAAGATGCATTGAAGTTGATGGGTAATTTTTTGCAGCAGATAACTTTTTTTCCCAGTGACTTTTACCATACATTACCAATACAATTACCAATACATTGGAGCCTAGGGTGTTTTTTTTTGCAGCAAGGGCACACATACATGATGAGTTGCATCTAGGGGCACTGCACCAATGAGGCTAATTGAGAGTTGAGCTCCACTGGTTACCAGAGGTGGCAAAAATGCAGCTCCTGGTAACTTTAAGAGCTGAATTTCCCGTTTTCAAACTGGAAAATCTGCTCTTCTAGAGCAGAGAGAGCAATTGCACTTGTCTGGCTAGCATTTGGACACCCCCTGGATCCAGGATCACTCCTGGTTGCATAAACCAAAGGATGGACAGAGCTCTGACTTTTACTTCCACACTTCTTCCTGTTAACAGTTAGAGCTGCATTATTTCCTGTCAGGTGATGTCTGAGGGAGCACAAAGACCATCACAAAATGGTGGCTAAGATAAAAGTTGTAAAAGGGCAATTTTTATTGACCTACTGAATAACTGCTGGTCATTCATCCACAAATGCATATTCTCAGTGAGTGGATTCCACATTGGCAAATACAGGCCACTTATTAAAGGAACAGTAACACCAAAAAATGAAAGTGTATTAAAGTAATTAAAATATAATGTACTGTTGCCATACAATGGTACAACTGGCGTGTTTGCTTCCGAAACACTACTATAGTTTATATAAACAAGCTGCAGTGTAGCCATGGGGGCAGCCATTCAAGGCTTAAGTTACATAGCCGATAACAAATACACACTGTAGAATACCATTGTATTCTATTACAGTGCTTATCTGTTATCTGTTAAGTATCCTGTGCCTTTTCTCCTTTTTTAAGCTTAAATGGCTGCAGATTATGTATATAAACTATTGTAGGCTTTCTAAAGCAAATGCATAACTCTTACCAATGCAGAGCAACATAGATTATATTTGAATTACAGTTTTTTGGTGTTACTGTTCCTTTAAGGATCCTGGCATATCAAAAAAAATGAAAAATGTTATTTGGCCATTAGCACAAATTACTATTTAGTCATCTGCAGGCACACACATTATAATTTCATATCAGTCAACTGTATTTAAACTGAATTTAGATTAGACAATATTAGTATTCAAATATGACTCGTGCCAACATTTTCTAACTGTTAAAAATGTTATTGACAGAAAAATATACAACAATGTTTCAAAGGTGTCTGCCAACTTCTTCAAGCATTTTGATTGAAGAGGTGGGTGCAACACTCTCAAAATATTTTTGAAGGATTGGATGTCTGCTATGCTGTAACACTTCACTGTGATTTATACACAATTAACAGTTACATGTTCATTTTCTTGATTTAGTTCTGCCACTGCCTTTCCCAATGGTGCAAATTGCATATGTAATCTGAATAGCTCAAACTTTTGGATGATTTGGGCTTGTTAAAATAAAATGATCACCTTTTCGCTACCAATTTTCTGTACAGCTAAGGAAACACCTTTATATCTGATATAACTCAACTGGACAGGATGGCCTTACCTATTAGGGGCAGATTTACTAAGGTTCGAATGGTAAATTAGAATTTTTGAGGTTTTTTTTTGGTCAAAACTCACAATTTCGAGCTTAAAACCACCAACTTGAAATTTGAATTAGAATTCAAATCCGAGATTTATCATCCCCCTACCCTTGAAGTAACTCGAATTTGATAGGTCGCCACCTAAAACCTGCTGAGTTGATGTAGGAGTCAATGGCAGAGGTCCGCAGAACTATTTGAAGAAGTTAATAGCCTTCCTGACATTCCAGTCTCTTTTAGGAGAAAAGCTTCATTTGAATTGCATTCAAATTTCATTCTAATTCAATTTGAGTTTTTGGGTCGGTAACATTCGTTCTAATTTTAGATGTTAAAGTTTTTTCTTAAATAAGATACCATTTTAGTTTGGAGGTCTACTGTAGATTTACGTCTACTGTATGTAGACTTAAAAGTGAAAATGAAAAGTGTGACACTTGTGAAAACTCAGTGTGAAGTTTGGCCAGAAAATGCTTAAATGTTCCTTTTTTACCTCCGTGTGAGCACTGACAGGCAGATTACTGTCCTGTCAGTGCCAAAACAAATAATGTGGAAGTGGGTCGAATCAGAGTTTTCTCCTCTAGTTGTGAGAAAACTCAATGTGTGCCATTACCCTTTAGAAGCCACAATGTGTTTGTACGATTACTACACAGTTTGTTACATATTCATTTCCTTTCATTATGGAACGTTCTGCATTATTTTTTATGGTCTGTAGAAATTACATTATTAAGTGCCGGCTCATTATTATATAACTGATCTGAATATAATGTTCAAACCTGTTATTACTTGAGGGCTTTCCAACTCACACTAACCTCCATTAGCCATTGACAGCAGTGTTCACAGTCAGTAGATTACTATTTCTTTGGCAGATCAACACTTTTCCATGTTTTTCATTTGCAATAACACAAGAATGTGTTCATACTATCATATAACTGTCAAGATTTTAGTGTTTATTTTTTCAGATATGGTTAGGTTGTTGGTTTAGAAGACAAAAAACTCTTTTCTTTCTGATACACAATTGAATTTTAGAATTAGACTCATAGTAAGATAATAAACATATAAATCTTTGTCCATATAACAGCTGTAAACAGGGAGTTGTTATAGTAAAAGAGACAAAATGTAGCATCTTTGCTGGATAAATCCTTTGTCCTTTCATTAAACCCCTTCAGTAATTCCGTTAAAGCTTTTCACTTGAATTTCTCTGATTAAAAAATACATGATCAGCCTCATGATACCTTAGCAATAAAAATCCAAAAGAGTAATATGTACTTTAAAACAGTTATTTAAAATAATAATTTGTACTTCTCATCATGTTTTAATGGTGAGTTTAAATTTCTCTTTCAACCATGTTTTAACATTTTTTTTTCCCTTCAGTTACATCAAAGAGTCTATAAATAAGTGATGTGCTCAGCCTGCCAGCTCTTACATGCATACCAATTACCTCTGTTGGTTTCAGAACACGTAGCCAGTACTTTAAACAAGCTAGATAATATTGCAAACTGAAATATTCAACATCTCCATCTTGCTACACTATCACCATGCACAGAAAGAATATAATTAGTAATCAAATTCACTGCTGGTAAGTTGAGTGGCATGATGCATTTTATATTGTGCTCATGTCTAACTCAATTAGCCTTCGGACTCAGTAGGTTACAAACCACACATCTAAACCAAAAGGAAAGTAGGTGTTTGTGTATTCCAATAGGCCAATTCATTGAACTCAGTACATGATTGCTTGGTTTTTAAATGCCGTTATTTGGATTATGAAAAGAGTAAATTTTACCAATAATAACTGTAACAAGGTCAGAAATTTGTGCAGCATAATAATAAAAGTTGATATAGTCTAATTAGACATACAGAAAATTGGCAACACATTTAGGGGCAGATTTATCAAAGGTCGAAGTGAAGGTTCAAAGTTAAAAACTTTGAATTTTGAAGTAATTTTTGGGTACTTTGACCATTGAATAGTCCAACTTCGATTTGAAGTTGAAAAAAATCTTTGAAATTCGAACATCAAAATTTATCATGTACTGTCTCTTTAAAACTTTGACTTCCACCATACGCTATTCCTTCGATTGTGCGATTCTAAGTTGGCCGAATACGGACCACTTCGACCCCCAAAAAACTTCGACCTCAATTCGATATGCCCCTAAGTGATTTGATTTGAAAACAAACATCATTTATTGAATTGGAAATTTAATTCTTCTATGTTGTTCTTATGTCATGTTATGTCATTTCTAAAGTTTAAATTTATAAACAACCTTTACAGAAACACCACTGAGTATATGCCGCCATACAAAAATGCACACACTCTGATATATATTCCACATATGCAAAGAAAAATAAATAATGATGAGCGAATTCATGAAACAGCGAAAATTTGCAAAACGCATTGAATTTAATGGGTGTCAAATTTTTTTTACAGCAATTTTTCTTGCTCCAAATGCATTAAAGTCAACGGGAGTTTTTTTCTTGTGTCTCTGCCACTTTTTTGTCCAACTGCGTTAAAATCAATGAGTATTTTTCTTATGCAATTTTTTTGCCCTAATACTGTACATTAAAGTCAATGGGTGTTTTTCTTGACTTTTTTATCCAAATGCATTAAAGTCAATGGACATTTTTTCTTATAGCAGCTTTTTGTCTCTGCAACTTTTTTGTAGCGGCAAATGGTTGTGGCTGGCATCACTAAAAATAGATCATCATAATCAGATATGAATCTTCTGTCAGGTATACTACAACAAACAAGAATGTTCTGTATAAGATACAAATATATTCGTAATTGGAAACTGAAAACAAGCACAAACACAAAAAAACATTTTGTGGGGAAAAAAAAAGCATTTTGTTGAACTTATGGGGAAGTTCAACAACTGGGCTTGCAAGTGTACTATTACATTTACAATATACAGCATGTTGATCATATACATATGACTAATAAACATAAGGATCTTGTTTAATGTGTAACTCAACATTTTTTTTCTTCCTGATTAAGACTCATTGAGGCAAGGAAGGAAGTAATGTATTTAGTTTTCAGGTTAATTGACTTGGCTTTGACATAATTTAGAGTGCAAAGGCATTAACATAATCATTTTTGCTGCAATAAAAGCAGGGGATTTGAACTGGAATATATTTGAGGGCATATTTATAAAGGTTAATAATGAGAACAGATTAATGGTTTGTCTGTACTAAATCTTGGTAATACAGTTCAAAATATATTAAGAAATGAGAACTATCAATCTCTGACGACTGAATACCCACTGAATTTAATTAAACTTAATATGCAGCACTTGGGGTGCCAAATGTTAGGCATCCCCAAATGATTGTATTGGCTTACCTGAAAACCTGGGCTGGTGCTCCTACCAGCAGAAAACTGCACTGGTCAGGGGTTATACCAGTGAGCACCATGGAGTGAACCACTTCCGTCTTCTTCTTTCTTCAAATTTCCCGGGGCAAATGCATGCACAGTTGAACAAAATAGACGACTTTTTAGTTAAAGTTCGGCTTTTCGTTCTACTGTGCAGCCACACAAAGAAGGGGAAGACGGAAGAAGATCGTTCCGTTTTGCTCACTAGTATAACCCCAGGCCGGTGCAGTTTCAGGTCAAGTCAATACAATTGGCACCCCCAAGTGCTGAAAGCATTTTCTTCTCCTTTAATACACTCCCTTTCTTTCCCCCCACCTTACCTTAACTTCTATTTTCATTTTAATAACTGATATATTTTAATTTCTACCGTTATGAATACAGCTATGATGAATTTTTTATTTTAAATTGACTTACTGCTACGCTCTTGGTATATGCTACTTTGCAATACATGCAATAGTATACTTGTATTCTTCCTTGTTAAGCAACATTGTTATAACCAATAAAAATGACATATTATTATTATCATCGTATTTTCAACGTATGTAATTAAAGCGTTCCAATATTTTATGCATTAGTAAATGAAATAGATTGTGTTGCTCATTTACTTCTACATATTTTATGAAAGCATGAAAGCATACACAAGACATTTTGGCAAAAATACTAAACTTTTCATTGAACTGTATGTCATAAAATGTAATAAATGTAATATATAATAAAAGCCCCAAATGTGCTTGGGAACAGTAACCCATGTAAACCAATAAAATATTTATTTTCAGCATGTGACTAGGAAATGCTACCTGGTACCCTAGGCACCACACTTCAGTTCATTGCGGGAGTGACATCTGTAAGTGATGTCAAGCATATAACTGATTATACCACTTCCACCAACGTGTGTCAAAAATTTAATCCTAACCTCTCAAGCCCCAAGTTTAGCTGCTGGATTTAACCACAAGTCTCTGGCAGCAGCTGGGGAGATTATTTATTTTTACAAAAAAAAAACCCCTGTATTTGTTATAAAGGACTATATATAAATATGGCATTTTTGATTGGATGCCATAATTTCTGACTTTTTGCATCAAAAGTTTTTTTAGGCCCAAGTTCATTGTGTGCAGGCTGCTGTTGGTACCCTGGATTCCAAGGTTCCTCTGTGTCAATAAGTCCATATAATTGTTATAATGTAAGCAAATGAGTCCCATCAAAGTAAACTTCTTTAATAAGTAGTAAGTATTTGTTTGCATCTTACATGCATTTGTGCCATTTTGTTCTTATATCTACTTACTGGAATACAGTGTGACTCAGCCGGAATACCCTGATTAATTTATCCAATATGGATGAGTTGCTAAAATATAGAAAAATGGTTAGTCAAGTGAGTTAAACAAAAATCCTTGTATCATTTTTACCTCCACTGTAAGACTGTAACAATATCCTTTATGTTTTTGTCATTGCATATGCTTGTTTCAAAAAATGTCTAATTAAAAGTCAAGTTACAAATGAAATGTAAAGATGTAAGAATCAGATAACTAGTAATAGCACATTAGGGAAATATATTAATGACAGGAGTTTACTGCTACTGGAAATAATACATTTTATAGTAATCAGATGTTAAGGATGTATAGTAGATTAAGAATATTTAAGATAATAATTTAAGAATATAAGATTTAATTTAGTCAGTATTTACAAATAAATGTACATAATATACAGGTATGGAACCAGTTATTCAAAATGCTTGGAACCTGGTGTTTTCTGGATAAGGGGTCTTTCTGTGATTTGGAACACCAGACCTTAAGGGGCCCATTTATTATCAAACTATTTTTTTTCTACAAATTTCAAAAAAATTGTTGTATTACTATTTTTTTCCAAAAAATGGAGGTGAAAAAACCATGAAAAACGCTAATGCAAAACTTTACAGGTAAAAGTTGTTATAGAAGTCAATGGGAGCTGCGCTGATCCTACTGGACCATTTAAATCAATGTAGAGGTTTTCGCTAGGAATTGTCTGAAAAACTAAATTTTTTAATTACAATTTTTTATTAGGAAGCATCTTTTAATAAATTCCATGGCATTTGTGGTTTCAGAGACGTGAGTTTAGATGTGCTTTCAAAAACCACTAAAACCACTAAAATTCGACCTCCAATAAATAGGCCTCCACCTTTGCTAAAAATCATTTAACATAGTAACATAATAACAATAACATTCCTAACTGCTAGTTTATCTAGAGAAAGCCAAAAAACCCCATCTGAAGCCTCTCCAATTCACCTCAGAGGGATAAAAAAATGGCAATCAGACCAGTCCCTGGATCAATTTGTACTATGAGCTATCTTTCATAATCTTTTTTCATTATGTTTCAGTTATCTTTTATGAATTCCAATAGGATTGTTCTGCCTTCAATGAGGATTAAGTATGTCTTAATCGGGATGAAGTACAAGGTATTGTTTTATTATTACAGAGAAAAAGGAAATCATTTTTTAAAATGTGAATTATTTGATTAAAATGGGGGTCTAGGGGAGATGGGCTTCCCATAATTTGGAGCTTTCTGGATAACAGGTATCCAGATAACAGATCCCATACTTGTATTATTTGTCCTGTACTAGGATATTGTCTCAGTTTTGTATGTGTTGTATAAACAACAAATGGCACTGTACTGTGAAGTTTTCATTGTAGGTGTATAGTTCTAAAAATCAGGCCAAAGTGCTTATTGTATATGTATATACAATGTCAGAGAGACCTGTCCTCTTACACTAGTGTTTACACATCTTTCATGAACATGTAGAGAGCTCATTATTAATGTAAATTCATCATGATCATTAGAACAGTTCAAATATTCTACACAATTCCAGTGTTCTCATTATCTTTAAAGGGATCCTGTCATCGGAAAACATGTTTTTTTCAAAACGCATCAGTTAATAGTGCTACTCCAGCAGAATTCTGCACTGAAATCCATTTCTGAAAAGAGCAAACAGATTTTTTTATATTCAATTTTGAAATCTGACATGGGGCTAGACATTTTGTCAGTTTCCCAGCTGCCCCCAGTCATGTGACTTGTGCCTGCACTTTAGGAGAGAAATGCTTTCTGGCAGGCTGCTGTTTTTCCTTCTCAGTGCAACTAAATGTGTCTCAGTGGGACATGGGTTTTTACTATTGAGTGTTGTTCTTAGATCTACCAGTCAGCTGTTATCTTGTGTTATGGAGCTGTTATCTGGTTACCTTCCCATTGTTCTTTTGTTTGGCTACTGTGGGGGAAAGGGAGGGGGTGATATCACTCCAGCTTGCAGTACAGCAGTAAAGAGTGATTGAAATTTATCAGAGCACAAGTCACATGACTTGGGGCAGCTGGGAAATTGACAATATGTCTAGCCCCATGTCAGATTTCAAAATTGAATATAAAAAAAATCTGTTTGCTCTTTTGAGAAATGGATTTTAGTGCAGAATTCTGCTGGAGCAGCACTTTTAACGGATTCATTTTGAAATTTTTTTTTTCCCATGACAGTATCCCTTTAACAGCAGCAAAGAGATACCAGTATTCTTAACCAACCAGTTAATTATGTTATTGGTAATTATATAGTTAAATATGATTTTGTTTGGCATATGCATGATGATAGCTATCAGTATATGTAGAGGGGGGTTATCAATGTTTAATATGTTATGAATCATGTTTTAAATATAAGCACATTTGTCATTTAGTTTAATTAAAATTCCAGATCAATCGTCATCATAATCATTTATTTATGTAACGGCAACAAGTTAAACAGTGCTTTACGAACAGGGAACAAACAGTAAATAACAAACAAGGGTTTACAGAATATGATAGGATTATCAGAAGAGTTTACAAACTAAAGATTTAGGATACCATTGAGACATAAGGATTTTAGAAACAAATTTGTGATTTCTAATACCTTTATGGCTGATTAATTAAGATACATTGAATAAGCTTACCTTCTAATACTTTTATGGCTGATTAATTAAGATACATTGAATAAGCTTCCCTAAACAGGTGGGTCTTTGGGAGCATTTGAAAGTTTGAATAGAAGGAGAAAGTCTGACAGCTCGAGGCAGAGAGTTCCAGAGAAAAGCAAAAGCCAGAGAGTATTCTTGTAGACAAGAATGGGCTAAAATGATAAGAGGAGAAAGAAGAGAGGCAAAGGTCAGATGCAGAGCATTTTGAGACTAGAGATGACAAATAAGGAGGGGCTTCATTGTTAAAGAGCCTTAAATGTGAGTGTTAGTAATTTGAATTTGATTCTGGAGGAGACTGGGAGCCAGTGAAGATATATGCATATAGGAGCAGCTGATGTTGGGCGTAAGACAGATCCTTGAGGGACTCAAACAGAGAAAGGGAACGTAGTAAAAGTAGAGTTAGAAAAAACAACTTTAAAGGAATGGTTAGAAATATAAGATGTAATCCATTAAAGAGCAGTGTCACGAATACCAGCTGAGTATAGAATGTCTAGGAGGAGTGGGTGATCAAATGTGTCAAAGACTGCAGAGAAATCTAGAAGTATGGAATAGTGACCTACAGACTTTGCCAGGAGAAGAGCATATGTATGTATGTACATGTATATATATATATGTATATATATATATATATATATATATATATATATATATATATATATATTATATATATATATATAATATATAGACAAATACAAGATTCCTCTGCACTCAACCCATTATCAATATATTTAAGACAGCGACATTTTGTGCATACTGCTACTGAAAAATGCCTTACCCTTTAAACAAAACAGGGATTGTTTGTCCATATATTGCAATATATTTAAGCTGGCCAACTACGTCAAAGTCATCCCATATCTGGCCAGTCCTATGCTCAACTTTCATCTGACTCACCAAGAACTCTATGGTTTAATTATACATTATATAAAAGGGACGAATACGTTTTACCTGCAACTTACTAGCTGCTTTCAAAGTAAAACTCCCAAACTTGGCTGCCCTTTTATTAGACACCAGTGGGATCACCTGACTATAGTTGGAGGGGGTGGGAGCTACAACATGGAGCTGGTCACTGCTCCTGTATAACTATAACAAAAAAGGGCAGCCAAGTTTGGGAGTTTTACTTTGAAAGCAGCTAGTAAGTTGCAGGTAAAACGTATTCGTCCCTTTTATATAATGTATAATTAAACCATAGAGTTCTTGGTGAGTCAGATGAAAGTTGAGCATAGGACTGGCCAGATATGGGATGACTTTGACGTAGTTGGCCAGCTTAAATATATTGCAATATATGGACAAACAATCCCTGTTTTGTTTAAAGGGTAAGGCATTTTTCAGTAGCAGTATGCACAAAATGTCGCTGTCTTAAATATATTGATAATGGGTTGAGTGCAGAGGAATCTTGTATTTGTCTATATGTTTTTTGTGGTCACACCCTCATTGCACCCCCGCCTAATGATTTTAAAAACTAGTGGTGAGCACAACTTTCCCCTGTTTGTTATAGTTATACAGGAGCAGTGACCAGCTCCATGTTGTAGCTCCCACCCCCTCCAACTATAGTCAGGTGATCCCACTGGTGTCTAATAAAAGGGCAGCCAAGTTTGGGACCCTCATTTAGAAAGCTGGAAAGAGTCAGAAGAAGAAGACAAATAAAAAACAAAAAAATGATAAAAAATGATAAAGAAAAATAATGAAGGCCAATTGAAAAGTTTCTTAGAATTTGCCATTCCGTTACAACTTAAAGTTAACTTAAAGGTGAAACACCCATTTAACATTTTTTTCTTTTAATTTTTTAATAAAGAAATACTGTATATAGTAAATAAATATAGCTTTCTAATAATGTAATTCATAGAATAACCATAACCCATTTTTAATATGAGCCTTATTTATTTAGCACATATTTCTAATTGTTCAGAAAGATCTGGACAATAAGAGAGGTAACCAGTAGAATGCGAGTGTTAAATGAATTCTCCTTCAATACTCTTTCCTGTTCTGGGATCCGGGGTTCTATATAAAAAGATTACACCTTATAAAAAAAGAAAACCAACCATATTGACAAAACCCCCTTTCTCTATTTCATTGAATTCGTAGCCAATTCCTAATAGTGAAAACATACAATTTCACTTCATGGGTAAAATATTTAGCTTGAACAGGAATTGATAAAAATTTCATAACCACAATATTCCATTCATAGCTTCACACCAAAATCAGGAACAAAATTGCATACAGGAAAATGACTATATTATGTATTCACTTTATAATAAACCTTTCCAATGGAAATTGTTCAACCACAGTTACACAGTGCTCTTAGGAACTAAGTTATTATCCCCCATTGAGTTAGTGCTTTCCATGCATAGTAAGAAAAATTCATACAGAAAAATAAACTGTATCATTCCTGTTTATTACTTTACTTTACTGAGAGGTGCTGACATTATGGAGTTCAGTCTGCTGTTATAAATCAGCATGCTATGGATGTACTCAGCAAGCATTCACAGTTCCTTGGTAACAACTCTCATCAAGGCAGCCAGCTGCCACAGTACTTCAGATCAAACCACCTTTACAAATGCCTACTACTGTACTAACACATTTATTTCCATTACAATTTCATATTAAGTATAACTGAGTATTATTTGTAAGTTCAGCATGTTCAAATTATATTTAAAATATAAAATTCAACCAAAACAAAGCGCTTCATGTTTACACACACCATGTCATACCATTTATTTATTTAATCAAAGTGGAAATTATGAGCATTGAATCCTTTCATCCTTGTCTCTTCTGGATTGCATAATCTAGTTTATCATCTCTTTGAATGTAGTCCTGAAGCTCTTTTTTCACGCTGATGTGTCCAGAGATTAGAAGTGACATCAATATTTATTGAAAAGATTCAGAGAACATAAAATGTCCTTTCCAAAAAGAAAAAAGAAACAGATGATACGTTAAATTAATACTAGGTATCGGATTTTTAAATCGTTTTCAACAGAAAGTAGTTGTACAAATGCAATATTTAACCTGGAAGCAAAACTTAAAATTAAAAATATGCAGATGACATTAAATAACTGAATAAGTGAATATTGGTGGTAAACATTAACATTTTTAAAATCACTGCTTTCTAAGTTTAATTTCAACCTGGGCTCTAGCTGCTGTTTTCCCAGTGGTGGGTCAGTGTGGTTTCCTCTTTGAAATTCAGCTTCCTCCAATGGTTAGCTAATTTTTGAGAGAACATTAGTGGAAAACATCAACATTCTTAAAATCTAGGAGTTTGCATGTTGTCCTTGAAGTGTGTCTGTGGAGGTTTCCTCTTTGTGCTCCAGTTTCCTCCCATTGGTTTATTAACGCCTCTTTTCAATTTTAAATGCCTTCTAAATTAAACTTAGTATGTCTATTGAGTGAATTTGAAAAAAAAAAAAAATAGATATATATATAAAATTCGAGTGTGACGTCATTAATACGTGCATAGGTAAATAGTGCATTTTTATTCACGTATTAGTGACGTCACACTCGAATTTTGGCGCCACTCTTTGTTTAAATTTTGGGTTGTAATATGCACTGTTCTCACTTCCTGAGGACGGCTCATGTATAGGAGCCGAAACGTTGGAATAAACCACCAGTTTTTTTGCACAACATAAGTCCTGTGAGTGCGGTTTTTGTTCTATTTGTGTATACTACTATATAACCGGCACCCAGGCAGCTGATATCTCCAATAGGTGGGTGCTCCAGCCTTACCAAGGATTATATATATATATATATATATATATATATATATAATATATATATATATATATATTGTATAATATTTTATATTATAGATATGAATTCTAAACAATGTGTTATGTTGGCACTATGTAAACAAAATTATAAATAAATGCAAATTAAACCTTTACATTCCACTTGAGATTTTAGCAATGTGTCAGCATTTTTTGTTATTATTACTAAGGGGGTTATTTGATAAACTCCGACTGCAAAAATCACGAAAAATTTGTGATTTTTTTTATTAAATCAGACTTTTTAAAAAATCAAAAATTTTTCAGAATTATTAAACCCAGAATATGGAAATGTCTGAATCTGAAATCCGGCATCTCAGACCTGTCGAGGTTGCATATCAGTCAATGGGAGAAGTCCCAATGATTTTTTGATGTGCACTGAGTTTCGTGCAAAACCCCAACGTTTTTAGAGTTTTCGGAAGAAAATTACGAAAAAAAATCATGAAAATCAGATAAAAAATCCCAAAAAATCATGAAAATCGGATTTTTTCCTGCAAGGCAAATTTTCAGGAAAATGTAATATGTAAAATCTAATAAATACGCGTAAAAACCTGAGCGTATTTGATAGGAGTTTGTAGCAGAAAAAAATGAGATAAATTCAGACTTTGATAAATAACCCCCTTAATGTTAGGTATTCACTGAATCCATGATTTTGTTGGGGATAGTGCCAGGAATCAGCCTGGTCTCCCAGTGTCCCTGACAGTTAATCAAGTAACTCTGCTAGTTACACCCCTTTTTAAAATGAATAATCGTATTTGTAAATCTAATAATTACACTGCAGTGGTGGTAAGAAAGTGGTTAATTTATTCAGAATGAAAAAAGAATTAACTGCTGCAATCTAGGAGGCTTGTCGATGGGCCATAGTTGCGGGGATATAGCCCTTCTAAGGCCCATACTGTATATCAAACACGAAAGGATATCCCAAAAACTCTAATTAAGTTAAAAATATAATTTTGATTTAACATAAAGTTAAAAGAATAGGCATACAGACCAACTGGTTGTAACAGCTTACCCTGGTGGTCTAGTGGGGGGACGGTGGGCCTCTGTTGTATTTATAGGCGCATGCACGCTGGCATGTTGACCCCAGCGCGCAAGGGCGAGAAATTCAAATATTTAAAGGGGTATTGTATAGTTTTTCCTGGCCCATTATAGGATTTGTTCCTGGTGCTGGTTACTTGCTACTACAATTCTACTACAATTCTGACCCTCTGTATCCTGATCCATTGCCTGAACTCTGACTATTCCTTCTGCTTAATCCATCTATTGATCTCCCGGTTTTGACCCTTGCCTGCCTGACCTCGCTTTGTACACTGCCTGCCCAGACCCAGCCTGATTTGTTTACGCTCACTTTCTGCCTGCCTCAACCCGGCCAATTCCGAATACGATTCTGTCTAACACCTTGTACCATGACCTTCTGCCCAAAGACTTTGCTAACAGTCGTGCCCCACTGCTTATCCAGAACCACTAGCCTTGCACCTCTCGTTTAAGTCCTGGTGGCATCCAAGTAGCTGAGGGCTCCTCCTGAGCACGAGCCGAGACCAGGGTGCTTGGTAGTGATGGGCTAATTTATTCGCCAGGCGCAAATTCGCTGCAAATTTGTGCGATTCGCCGCCAGCGAATAAATTCGCGAAACGCCAGGGAAAATTTGCGGCAAAAATTCGCCAGCATTTTTTCCAAAAAAACGGACGCCGACGTCAAAAACGGGCGCCGGCGTAAAAACGTTTCGCGAATTTTTCATCGTTCCGCGAATTTCACACGAAATTCGCAAATTTTTCGGCGAAGCGAAACGGCGCAAATTCGCCTATCACTAGTGCTTGGCATTTGTTCTGGTGTTGGGTGCCGACCGTGACACTGGTATTCCGTCTTATGCGTTTCATACCCTGTGGTACTAATTCATAGGCATTAAATCCTTATAATAATAAAGAAATATATAGTAAATAAATATAGCTTTCTAATAATGTAATTCATAGAATAACCAAAACCCATTTTTAATATGAGCCTTATTTATTTAGCACATATTTCTAATTGTCCAGAAATATCTGGACAATTAGAGAGGTAACCAGTAGAATGTGTTGAATGAATTCAACTTCAATACTCTTTCCTGTTCTGGGATCCGGGGGATCTATGAGAAAAGATTACAAGTTAATATTGGTGGAAAACATTTTTAAAATCATTAGCTTTCTAAGTTTAATTTCAAACTGGACACTATATGCTATCGAATCTGATATCATAGATATGAATTCTAAACTTTGTACAATGCATCATGTTGGCACTATACAAACAATAAATTATAAATGCAAATTAAACCTTTACATTCCACTTGAGATTTTAGTAATGTGTCAGCATTTTTTGTTATTATTACTAAATGTTAGGGATTCACTGAATCCAGGATTTTGTTGGGGATAGTGCCAGGAATCAGCCTTTTTCAGAAGGATTCACCTGAATCCAAGTGCCTGGCTGAATCCTTAAAATCCTTAAAACCACATGACTTTTGTCGCACAAACAAGGGAGTACAAAAAGTTTTTTTTTTCTTTCACCCTTCCTAAACTTGATTTTTATATGTAAATTAGGGTTTGGATACAGTTCAGGTATTCAGACAAATGTTTCAAGAAGGATTCAGGATGCAGCTGAATCCCAAGATTTAATTACATTTAGGCTGCATTTGATGCATCCCTAAATATAATGAAAATGTAAAAATTTTATGTATGTCTTTAATGTATGTGTTTGAAACACCAGCTATAGTTTATTTATAGAAAATACATATAAAAGTTGCATATATACTGCAAAACCCTTACTACTTCAGTCATTTAATTCAATGGCTAGGGCAGATTGTATGATGGTTGGTTTTGAAATATTCTGTGCTTTCTTTGTACTATATGTGGTTTAAA